>NC_139965.1:9471474-9936474 GCF_963993115.1 Abramis brama
TCCTGTCAACTTGAATTATTTGATGTTTATAATATATACATTAATATGAGTTTATAATATACATAGTAATAATACAATAATTGGTGTGTTTAATGGAGTTTAATCTCAAGACGTTTTCCTGTCAGGTTTAATGATTTGATGTTTGTTTATTCTCTGGTTCTCAGTCCGACCATCTCGGTGCGTTTGGCTCGCAGTGAGTCTCTGAAGGCTCAGGGGGAGGGGCGTCGGCGAGGAGGCGGGCCGGGGGCGGAGTCTGTCCCTCGTTCCCGTAGCGACGTTGACATGGAGGACTGTGAGGAGAGGGAGGGGCCGGGACTGAGACCGTTACATCACAGCGCCTCGTCTTCAGCCTCCAGCAGCTCCGCGAGGTACGAAACTGTGTGTGTGTGTGTGTGTGTGTGTGTGTGTGAGAGGAGAGGGAGGGGCCTGGACTGAGACCGTTACATCAATTCTGTAATCTAATACTTGAGGTCAGGAATCGGATACTTGTAATAAAATAAAAAATTTAATTCCTCTTATCGATTCCTTTGTGATCATTTCAATGAGTTTAAACGACTCATTGGCTGTTTTCTGTGCACGTGTGTATCAGTATATTGGACCCGTGCAGCTCTTAAAGTGACAGCAGCCTCATATTCTGCTGCCGTCTCTATAATAACTCTAATCAAACGACAACAGACAAAGAGAAAATCACTCGTTCTTGACTGAATAACTTTTGTTACTAAGTTTTGTACGTTTCTAACTTCACTTGTGTGATTATGGTTGTTCCAGGTCGCTGGAGAACCCGACGCCGCCGTACACGCCTCGATCTCAGCGCAGGTGACGTCCCTCACAGCACATGCTCCGCTTCCTCCGTGTCTCTCTCTGACTCTCCTCGCTGTGTCTGCAGGCTCGTGGACTCTCCCGTGGCTCTGCTCCCGGACGCTCCGGCTCTCGAGGAGGACGTGATCGACTCGCAGAACTGGCAGGAGACGGTGGACTCGCACGTGCTGACCTCGCTCTCCTCGCGAGAGATCGACAGACAAGCCGTCATCTACGGTACACGCCTGCACACACACAAATCCAGCTTTTACGCCACGCGCACTGATGCAGGGAGGCGTTTGCCTGACTGAAGACATTGGAAACCTGTTTGAAAACAGTCATTTTGCAGTTACGTTTGTGGTGCAGAAATCTATAAGCATCCAATTTTTAAGGAATTTTCCAGGTTCGATACAATTCAAGCTGTGCAGCATCTGTGGCATGATGTTAATTACCACTGACAGTCATTTTAACATTTTGAAATTAAATCAACAAGAAAAATAACTATATAGTTAACTATAACGATAACTATTAGCGTCCACACCAGCGGACGATATCCTGCCTATTACAAGCTTGGGTTACACTTTATTTTAAGGTGTCATTGTTAAAGTGTAATTATATATTTAAGTACTGAGTAATATTAATCAACTACATGTACTTACTATAGGGTTAGGGTAGGATTAGGATTTGATTGAGGGTTAGTTGCATGTAATTATGCATAATTTACTGTTATTACTATGGTAAGTACATGTAACAAATGTAACAAGGACACTGTAAAATAAAGTATTACCCAAGCTTGCACTAGTTTTGTCCAAATCATTCAAATTAGCTTGTTTTAAGTTAATATCCTGTATTTTATTTTAAATATCATACTGTGATACATGCAAATATACAAGAAAAATAATTTTGGTTATGAAAAATCTGAACATCAAACAAATTCCTGCGTCAAAAAGACAGATTTCGACAAGGTTGCAGATCAGATTATACACTTGTTTTCCAGGAAAGAAATCCTAAAATGATTTAGGAAAGATTAGAGCAGCGCTAGCATGAATGAGCATGTTGCTACCATTTTTTAGCACATCGCTTACATGAATTATCATGCTCATAGACAGATTTCTTCTTTTAAACCCTTGACATTCATTTGGCTTTGTTTATTTGCATTAATGAAAATGCATTATTATTATTTTTTTTTACTTTATTTGAATTATAAAAAAAGAAAAAAAGAAAAGAAAAGAGGATTACATCAAAATAATTTTCTTTGCTAATGGACATTATGCCACATTTACTGTGACAGAGCTGAACTTGTAGTGAGCCTTGAACATTTTATTTATTTATTTATTTAATCACGCTTGTGTTCAGCACTATTTAATGCGTGCGTTTGAAAGGCGGTCAGAATGTGACATTTATTTTTAATAACAAACAACTAAACTAACTTTGTGCCTCACGTAGACATTCACCCATTATGTTGTCGGCATCGGAGTAAAATGACTGAATCACCAAACAGACTGACAAACAGTTTAATAAATAGGTTGTTCAACAACTTTAATATGTGTTTTTATGCCTGTGAATATGTCAATAAGAATGTTAACAGTGAGTTCACAGATGTCTGAAACCTCAATATCCGACTTCCTCGAGTTAATAAGCAGCCCAGGGTGAAGCATAAACTGTGTGAAATGCACAATTACCCAGGGTTACTTTTCACTCGGATGGCCTGTGATAACAAGCCGTCTGTCAGGTGTGTGTGTGTGTGTGACTCGGTAATGATCAGTGTTTCTCCTCAGGCTTGAGAAATGAGCTTTCTGACAGTCCCAGACATGCCGGTCTCATCAGCGTTAACCGTCTGTTTAAAGATGAGACGTGTATGAAAAGCATGCCGATCACAGTCATGTATGATCTCAGACGGCCCGAAGCCTCAGACTGCAGTGTGTGTTCACGGGGAAAATGGAAGATGCTTGTGTTTAGTTGAACATTTATAGGAAACTGTAACCCAAATCTAAAGCTGTTTTGAGACACACACGTCATGACAACTCAATACTGGCTGAGTGAACTGAATTGAGGAAATTACACTGTCACACCCTTAAAAGATTGGTGTGTCTTATATGGCACCTACTTAAAGTATTGTCTGTTTGTGTAACCAGTCTTAACCAGGAAAACAAAACAAAATAATTTATGCTTTACACTAGCTATGTTTCTATTGAGAAAAACACTTTGCATTGAGAAAAACACTAGATTGGAAACATGATTCTTCAGAAATCATTCTAATATGCTGATTTGCTGCTCAAGAAACATTTATGATTATTATTATACATTTTGATTCTTTGATGAATAGGAAGTTCAAAAGCAGCATTTGTCTTAAATAGAAAGCTTTTGGAAAGAAATTATTATTTTTATTCAGCAAGGATGCATTAAATTGATCAAAAGTGACAGTAACCACATTTATAATGTTACAATATTTAAATGTTACAAAATATTCTATTTCAAATAAAAGCTGTTCTATTGAACTTTCTATTCATCAAAAAATGTACACGTTTTCAACATTGATAATAATCATAAATGTTTCCTGAGCATCAAATCATCATATTAGACTGATTTCTGAAGGATCATGTGACACTGAAGACTGGAGTAATGATGCTGTAAATCCAGCTTTGATCACAGGAATAAATTACACTTTACTATATATTCACATAGAAAACAGCTGTTGTAAACCATAATAATATTTCACTATATTACTGCTTGTTTTGTATTTTTAATCAAATAAATGCAGCTTTGGGCAGAAGAGACTTTAAAGTACATTGACGAGTACATTAAAAAAAATGTACCGGTCCAAAACTTTTGAACCGCAGTGTAATTGATAGTCAAATTCGCAACTTTGAATGGAAACTGCTACTGTCCTATTACGGGAAAATACCGGGTTAATTACACTACATATCACACATCACATGATATAAGCATGCATACTCTACACATAAGCATAAAACCTTTGGATTAAGTGTATAGTTCGGCTGTATTATCTTAGTCTAGGATTGGTTGCATTTAAGCCCAACGGTAACTATAGTTACCACAGTATATAGTTGTCATTTTCCTTTTGTAAGTGTTTTTCTAGATGTTTTATGTCTCAATGAAATTTAAGCAAACAACCAAATAAGGGATTTTAAGAAAAAAATGCAGAACATGTTCACATAGGACACTATTAAAGGGGCACTGTGTAATATTTAGGAGGATCTGTTGACAGAAATGCAATACCATGTACATAACTGTGTTTTCAACTTCACCACTAGATGGCGCTAGAAATGACACGATTACCTTTAACACGACTGTGCATGAAACCATTCAGAGAAATGTGTGCTCAAAGCCCTGACCTGCTGTGATTTCTCATCTGTGTCCCGTAGAGCTGTTCACGACGGAGGCGTCTCACCTGCGCACGCTGAGGGTTCTGGATCAGGTGTTTTATCAGAAGATGCAGAGCGTCCTGAGTCCAGACGAGCTGTCCTGTATCTTCCTCAACCTGCGGCAGGTCTACGAGCTGCACGGTCAGTGCTCGCGCGTTTCTGCGAGCTACGGTACTGATCCACTTGTCCGTGCAACACTTCTGTCGCGCCGCACTCCACTTTATTCCTATGGGTGACGTCAAGCGACTTTGACGCGCCTGCAAAGCATCCCGGGAAGGCGGCGCTTCATTTGGAAAAATGCTGCGCGTCAAAAAGCTGGCCGATGCCCATCTTTATGCAAATGAATTCCGTTGAACGCGACGCGGCTATCCAATAGAAGAGGAGCACATGGAGACGGGGGGAAGTCTCTCGCAGATCCTCTGTTCTAATACGCAACATTTCCCGCTCGGTCAAAACCACGCCCGTAGCGTTACGGTACGGATCCACTTTTTGCAACACGACTGAAGCGTGGTGTAACGACGCCTCCCCTCATTTGTACGTTGATGGGCGTTCCTCAAGTTTACCGCTATGGGCGTGGTTTTGAGCCAGCGGTCTCTCATGATTCCCCCAGTCTCCATGTGCTCCTCTTCTATTGGATAGTCGCGTTGCGTTCAACGGATTCATTTGCATAAAGATGGGCATTGGCCTTCTTTTTGACACGCAGCATTTTTTCAAATGAAGCGCCGCCTTCCCGGGATGCTTTGCGGGCGCATCAAAGTCGCTTGACGTCACCCATAGGAATAAAGTAGAGTGCGGGGGGACAGAAGTATCGTACCGTTACACGGTCAGTGCTCACGCGTTTCTGCAAGCTAGATTTTGATTGGATGGTTGAATGGGTGTGGTTTGCTATTGGTGGATCGCATCATCAGCAAACAGATGCTGCATGAGGGAAAGGAAGTTATTTTGATTAAAGATTACGAGGCACATGAATTTTATTTATTATATATATATAAATATGCACTTATAAATCATTTTAATATTGCATTTTTTGTAATATTATTTTTTGTAATTTTGTCCATTTTGATTCTATGATGTACTAATGTAGTTTTTCTCTGCCAGCGAGTTTATGTGAGTCCATGAGGAAGCGCAGGGAATCTCCCATCGTTCAGGGCATCGGGGACATCATGCTGGCCAGAGTGAGTGTGTCCCTCCTCAAATACAGTGCTGCTGTTCGTGAGGCATACGAGTCATGCAGTGTGTGTGTGTGTGTGTGTGTGTAGTTCGAGGGAGAGGCTGGAGAGCAGTTTGAGGAGCAGGTGTCTCACCTGTGCAGTCAGCAGAGTCAAGCGCTCGAGCTCATTAAGAACAAGCAGCGCAAAGACCCGCGGTTCACACACCTCATACAGGTAACGCATGATGAAGATGAAGATGATGATGATGGTGAAGGAGATGTTGAGTGTATCATGTGATGTGATGTGATGTGTGTGTGTGTGTGTGTCAGGAGTGTGAGGCCAGTCCTCACTGTCGTCGGTTACAGCTGAAGGATCTGCTGGTGTCGGAGATGCAGCGCTTGACTAAATATCCCCTGCTGCTGGACAACATCATCAAACACACCGAGAGTGAGTGGAACACACACACACGCACACACACGCACACACACGCACACACACATAGTTATCATGTGATCTGTACATGCAACGCTGTCTAAGATTTAGGCTAAACCAAGTGCGTGTGTGTGTGTGCGTGTGTGCAGTGTCCTCTCCTGATCTGCAGCAGCTTCAGAGAGCTCAGGTGTGTTGTCGAGGGATTCTTCAGGCCGTGAACGAGGTCGTCAGGGAAACGGAGCACCGACACCGGCTCAGCCAATACCAGCGCAGACTCGACCTCACGCCTCTCGAGAGACAGGCCAATCCCGTCGCAGCGCAGTTCAAGGTCTCGCCCCTTTCTGTCCTTCACCCGTCCCGTACGCCTCATTAACGGCGGGAACATCGTTGGTCACGCTGTGGTTTCTCTCTCCTCCTCACAGAATCTGGATCTGACCACGAAGAGGATGATCCACGAGGGGCCGCTCACCTGGAGGTTCAGCAAAGACAAAGCCATCGGTAAACCTGTGCAGATCTACACTAAATCATCGTGATAATCAGAGAAAGACCAGAGTTAATGTATGCAGTGTTACTCTAGTCAACCGTCCTGATGTGCATTTAGTCCTGCATTAATCCTGAAGATAATTTATTTTCAAAGTTGACTTTAAACGTACAGTTTATATTAAAAATATATTATTCAGGGATGTGAATTTTGCAAATTTTCAATTTCGCTTTTACAATACAATAATATTATCGCAAGAGAAATATGTATTTGTTGATTTAATTTTTAGAATTGAAATAATAAAAAAATATGATTTAACATAATTATTACTTTATAATCATATTCAATGGAGATTACTTTTTTATTGATTATTATATTTATCTCTATATTTATATATTGATTATTATATTATTTGATTTTAATATAAAATATTATAGTATATTTTTTTAAACTACACAAATACATTTTAAAGTAAATGGTCTGTAAAAAATATTTCCAAACATTTTTCTATATTTTCTGTTTGTATTTTTCAGTACAATATTACATATGCTGTATGTATGTATGTATGTATGTATGTATGTGTGTGTGTGTGTGTGTGTGTGTATGTATGTGTATGTATATATATATATATATATATATATATATATATATATATATATATATATATCTTAAATTATTATTATTGCTTTTTAATAATTTTCTCAATGGTGAAAAACTTGTTTAAAACAAATTATGATAATTGTATTTATTATTATATTGATTATTATTTTATTTTAATATAATTTTTTTGAAACTCTACATTTGAATACATTTTAAAGCTTTTATTTACATATATTTTTCCATATTTTCTGTTTTTATTTTACTTTACAATATCGTTCATTTTTACAATATAATTTTATAATTGAAATGATAATAAACATTATTTTTGTTACGCCCCATGGCTCAAAAGGACGCAACAAAGACGGGGACACACGCAGAAGGAAACAAGTCGCTTAGCCTAACCGGGAAAAACTCCAAGTAAAAAACAAATTTGCACAACAGTTACTTACCCATCTGTGACTTCGAACGGCGATCGAATCATTGCGAACTGCACAAATCACTGTCAGGTGGTCCCCAACACAAAACTAAATTGCGCCGTGACGTCAAATTATTCAAATAGGATTTCCCTCAAAATGTCAGGAGCAAACAACCGTCTCAAACTATGTTCAAACGAATAAAATGAAATCAAAAGCAAAAACTCGAGGAAACAAATGAGTTTATCAAATATTTCAATCATTCGCAAACTATCAAACAAAAAAGGACGAGCCCCCATTTGTTACGCCCCATGGCTCAAAAGGACGCAACAAAGACGGGGACACACGCAGAAGTGCCAAAAAATATACGAAATTTATTAACAAAAGAGAACTATACAGAAAAAGAATGAAGTAACATGAGACTGTCAGGAATCAGTGGTGTAAAGTTAAGTGAATGCATGAAGTGTAATGGGCTGTAGTAATGTTGGATGCAAAACATAAACAGAAAACAAACAATACAAAGTCCGAAATGCAGCCGCGCCCCTCCCGCAGTCATTTGTCATAAGGCCCTTTTTAAAGGAAGAGACCGGAAAACAACAGCAGGTGTCCTCGATAAGAACGCCCACCAATAACTCCTTTGGAAGGCGGCACATTTCCATTTCAACACAGGGATGACGCACATGAGTCGAATTGTTATTATTATTATTATTACTATTATTACTATTATTATCTATAGTCATATTGAATAGAGGGGAAAAAACAGAGTTCAGTCCATGTCTTTAAGCTTTGATTATTTATTTTTTTAAAGTCTTTAAAGTCTTTGTGTGTGTGCGCAGAGATCCAGGCGCTGCTGCTCTCAGATCTGCTGGTTCTGCTCCAGAAGGGTCCCGACGAGCGCCTCATCCTGCGCTGTCCGTCACGCTCGCTGGGCGGAGTCGGGGGCGGAGCTACTGACCTCAAAACACCCTTCTGTCCCGTCATACGCCTCGAGACTTCCCTCGTGCGCTCCGTCGCCACAGGTCAGAGGTCACACCTCATGCATTTATACTTGCAAGTGTATCCCAGAGTCTTCTTTAAGTAAAACACTGAGGAGAGGCTTGCCGGAGATAGAGAGACACGTTTCATCTCAGGACTTTTCTCTCGCAGACAATAAAGCGCTGTATGTGATCAGCACGTCTGAGAGACAGATCTATGAGCTGGTGGCCGGGACCTCGTCAGAGAAGAACACGTGAGTCCTCATTGGCTGCTTGTGTTTGATTGACAGGTTTGCAGCCTATCAGGGAGCTTTATTTATTCCTGCTGTCATTATCATGGGTGAAACAGGCCGTTTATATAAGCAGTCTATACTGCACATTAAACCATTTTATACAATGCTGTCCTAGTTCTTTTCAGTGTTATTATAGTTTTATATTATTTTACATTTTATTTTTTGTTTTTGTTCATTTTAGTTAAATTTTAGTAATTTATTTGTGCTTTTGTCAATTTACTATTAAAAAAAAATAAAAAATTATATATATATATACATATATATAGATATATATATATATATATATATATATATATATATATATATATATATATATATATATATATATATATATATATATATATATATATACACACTCACCTAAAGGATTATTAGGAACACCTGTTCAATTTCTCATTAATGCAATTATCTAATCAACCAATCGCATGGCAGTTGCTTCAGTGCATTTAGGGGTGTGGTCCTGGTCAGGACAATCTCCTGAACTCCAAACTGAATGTCAGAATGGGAAAGAAAGGTGATTTAAGCAATTTTGAGCGTGGCATGGTTGTTGGTGCCAGACGGGCCAGTCTGAGTATTTCACAATCTGCTCAGTTACTGGGATTTTCACGCACAACCATTTCTAGGGTTTACAAAGAATGGTGTGAAAAGGGAAAAACATCCAGTATGCGGCAGTCCTGTGGGCGAAAATGCCTTGTTGATGCTAGAGGTCAGAGGAGAATGGGCCGACTGATTCAAGCTGATAGAAGAGCAACTTTGACTGAAATAACCACTCGTTACAACCGAGGTATGCAGCAAAGCATTTGTGAAGCCACAGCACGCACAACCTTGAGGCGGATGGGCTACAACAGCAGAAGACCCCACCGGGTACCACTCATCTCCACTACAAATAGGAAAAAGAGGCTACAATTTGCACAAGCTCACCAAAATTGGGCAGTTGAAGACTGGAAAAATGTGGCCTGGTCTGATGAGTCTCGATTTCTGTTGAGATATTCAGATGGTAGAGTCAGAATTTGGCGTAACAGAATGAGAACATGGATCCATCATGCCTTGTTACCACTGTGCAGGCTGGTGGTGGTGGTGTAATGGTGTGGGGGATGTTTTCTTGGCACACTTTAGGCCCCTTAGTGCCAATCGTTTAAATGCCACGGCCTACCTGAGCATTGTTTCTGACCATGTCCATCCCTTTATGACCACCATGTACCCATCCTCTGATGGCTACTTCCAGCAGGATAATGCACCATGTCACAAAGCTCGAATCATTTCAAATTGGTTTCTTGAACATAACAATGAGTTCACTGTACTAAAATGGCCCCCACAGTCACCAGATCTCAACCCAATAGAGCATCTTTGGCATGTGGTGGAACGGGAGCTTCGTGCCCTGGATGTGCATCCCACAAATCTCCATCAACTGCAAGATGCTATCCTATCAATATGGGCCAACATTTCTAAAGAATGCTTTCAGCACCTTGTTGAAACAATGCCACGTAGAATTAAGGCAGTACTGAAGGCTAAAAGGGGGTCAAACACAGTATTAGTATGGTGTTCCTAATAATCCTTTAGGTGAGTGTGTGTGTATATATATATATAGCTATATAGGTTATTTTTTATTCCCGTTTTAGTTCATTTTAGTTCCAAATAATTTCCAGTTAATAATTTTAGTGCTTCAACTTAAACTCATTTCAAGTTTATTGCCAAGGCATAATTTCTTAATTAATGAATTATAATTCATATTTTATTTTATTTTAGCTTAATTTCAGTTAACAAAAATGTTTATTGTTAACAGTTTTAGTTAACAATAACAACCTTGGTACTTTTATGAATTCATTGAGCAAATACAAGGAGAATTAAGTTAAAAAAAAAAAGTACAAAGTACAAAACGGTTCATATAGTTGAAAATGTGCTCGTATACCATGTTCTCATACATTTCTGCAATACTGATGTTGAAATGGAAATCAGCTTTGATTGAGAGTGAGTCTGAGAGCTGGAATTATTAGTGTTGTAATTCTCTTTGGATGGATGTGTGTTTGCTCTTGTGTCTCAGCTGGAAAGACCAGCTGGATAAGACAATCGCCTCCGCCACTGGATCAGGCCCAGCTAAACCAGAGTCACCAGTGCGGTACGTGAGCTCAGACCAGCACACACACACACACAGACACTGAACACCACCGTCTCTCTCTTTCTCTGATCAAACTGTGTGTGTGTGCTCTGTTTCAGGTCCCCAGGTGTGTGTTCATCAGCCAATCAGCTCGGTGAGAGACGCCTCATATAACCACATCTGGAGATTAAACAATCTGTTAATGAACACAGTCAAACGTAATGATGCTGAAAATTCAGCTTTGATCACAGGAAGAAATTACACTTTACTATATATTCATAGAATATATATTTACTCTATATATATATATATATATATATATATATATATATATATATATATATATATATATATATATATATTCACATAGAAAATAGCTATTTTACATTGCAATAATATTTCACTATTTTTACTGTGGTTTTGATCACATCAGTGCAGCTTTGGTGAGCAGAAGAGACTTCTGTGTAAAGCATTAACAAATCTTAATGACCCCAATCTTTTGAAAGGTAGTGTATATAACAGGTCAAGTCGACATTTATTTCTTTAGCACATTTAAAAGCAACAGAGTTGCACCAAAGTCCTGTACAATAAACCATTCAGCATATAAAAAGCATAAAAAGAAAGCATGCAGTGTAAAAATATAAACACATCAAACAGAATACAATAAAAAAACTCAATAATAAACCTTTAACTAATCTAATCAAAAGCCAGAGAGTTTCAATAATAATACAATTTAATAACAGTAAATTAATATGACTTTCATTTTACTCAATGTTTACTCTGATTTACTCTGTTATTCATCAACAAGGCTGTCTGTAGATTTAGGAAAATATAATTTTCTTAATAAAAGTTCTTACTTGTGAGCATTTCATCAGTGAACATTATTCTGAGGACGTAAAATATATATTTTTGTGATTAAAATGCAGTAACTCTCAGAACTAAGGCCTGGGGTTTCCAGTTCTATAGTCACATTATGATGAAGGTTAAAAGAGTATGTTATTTCCGGCTCTCCCGTAGACGTGTCTCTGTCGGAGTCGCCCGTGTCTCTGGAACGGGACTCTAACAGTGATGATGAATGTGCTCTGACGCCCACCACTCCCACCGACCAATCAGGAGCCAGCGTTCGCCAGGACGGGGACGGTTTCCTCCAATCTAAAGCTGGCGTTGCAGAAGCTGCTCTTCAGGATGGTGAGCGAACCCTAGTGTTTGCAGTCTTCACATGAACCGATTACATCGTCACATTTACTTGCGCTTCATTATATCAGGGCTCAATCTGTTCTAACGAACATTCATATTAAAAACTGTGTTTTATTTAGAATACATACAAATGTCATTTACGTATTTTAGTTTGTTGAGATTTAAAGTGTAGTTTTTGAAGAGTGCGCGTGTGTGAACGAGCTCTAGTGTGTAAGAACGAGCCGATGACTGAATCTGGAAATAAAGCAAAATAACTGAGAAAAATGAGAAATAGTCCTCATGTCTGTAATATAGCAAAACATCTAGCGTTAATTAGATCTCAAACAGATTCATTTCAAGCAGTTATTACTCCAACACTGGCGTGACATCATTAACTAACGAGGTTAAATGACAAATTTGCGACAATACGGTTTCGGGAAACAGTCGTGGTTTTTCTTGCCCAGTCAAAATGCACAAAAAGATATTGTTGTAGACCCATGTAAGCTTGTAAACAGTGCTTTAAGAGTTTCAGGTAGGAAACATACAGAAACTGAATAAAGTTATCGAACACTTCACTTCTGGATCAATTATAAATGAAATATAGATGAATCCTTATTAAAGCTACACAAGTTATTCAGTCGAGAGCAGTGAGTGATTTTCTTTTTCTGTTGTTGTGTGATTAACGTTAATGACAGACGGTAGCAGGTTTATTAGGCTACTGTCCCTTTAAGAGCTTACGCACATATTAATACATACTGTAATAGTATATAAATAATACAAAAAAAGTCTGACTTTGAAAAAATAAAAAATTTGCTTTGTGAAATAGAACTTCTGTCTGTCTAGAATGAAGTACTAATTTGTTTTGCACATGAAAATCATAAAATTGAGCGTACAACACAGTTTTGCTCTTGAAAATCTTAACTTTCTACTAAGTGACTCAAACGGAAAAATATATATATATGATATAATATGATTTTCCTCTTGTTTCCTCAGTGGAAACCCTCCGACAGCTGATCTTCAGAGACCTGGAGGATGGGTGGAGTCAGGATTCCGATGACACGCCCACAAACGAGACGGCCAATGAACGAAGCTCGTTCGCAGAAGGACCGGGGGCGGAGTTTCCTGAGCCCGCCCCCAGCGAGACTCCTAGCCAGTGGGGGGAGGAGCCTGTAGAAGCTCCACCCCTGGAGGTGCGTCAGCCTGCAGTTCAGGTGGTGAGGAAAGGTAAACGCAATCTGCACTATATCATATGATCATCAGCTACTAATATATACATGATATAGTGATTAAAGTCATATTTATGTTCAGTTTACGATCATTTCGACTCGTCCCTCGGTTTATAAAAAGCAAACGTTTAGAGAAATGCGCAGTGTTTGAGCAAGGCAATGCAGCGACGAGCTTTAAAACACTGCTCTGCACTTACACTAGTCACAAGACTACACATGTCAGCTTTACACCAGCGGATTAAAGCGCTTATTAAGATCGTCTGCAATCAGAACCAGTATTTCCACTTCTGACACGAACACAAGAAGATTAACATGTGATCTAGATATTTACACAGTGCTGAAGTGTGTCCTAAACACTCCATCAGTGATAATCCCTCAGGACAGAACTCAGAGAGATAACACTTTCACTGTCAGTGCATTACTGCACGTCAAGCTGGTTTTACAATGAGGGACATATTCTATATTTATTTAGTTTTAAATGCATTTCAATATTTAATATTTATTTATAAATAATGTCTATTCTGATTCTTATATAATCATTATAAAAGCACCTAGTAATCACAGAGCATCTGATTCAGACACAAGTATATTACTATTAAGTGTTTTATTTCAGTTTTAGTTAGTCAACTTCTCTCAGTTAAGAAATATTTGTATTTCATATTATTTCAGTTTAATTTCAATTAACAAAAATGGGATCAAATGGGGATTAATTAAAAAGGGATCATGGATGTTGTTTCTGTAAAATTCTTAACTGAAGTCTGTATTTTCAGAGAATTGAGAAGTTTCTCTCTCTCTCTCTCTCTCTCTCTCTCTCTCTCTCTCTGCATGTGCTCAGATCTCACTGTGATGAAGCTTATGTGATTTAACACTTTTCTCATCTCTCTCTTTTTGCTACTTTTCCACAACACACACACACACGCACACGCACACACACACACACTCTCTCTCACTCTCTCTCACTCTCTCTCTCTCTCTCTCTCTCTCTCTCTCTCTCTCTCGTACATGTACGGTGCTGTGGCTTCTTGTATTTGTCTGTTTCTAACTTACATGCATTATATAAATGCACCTCACGCCATTTATATGCTCACTTCTTTCTCGCACGCACGCACGCACGCACACACACACACACACACACACACTCTCTCACACGCACGCACAATCTCTCACTCACTCACACACACTCTCTCTCTCTCTCTCTCTCTCTCTCTCTCTCTCTCACACACTCACCCACACACACACTCATTCACAAATGCACACACACACACACACACACTCGCACACTCTCACACACACTCATTCACAAACTCACTCACACACACACATATACACACACTCTCTCTCTCACTCACACACTCATTCACAAACACACACACTCTCACACACACTCATTCACAAACTCACTCACTCACACACACATACACACAAACAAACACACTCACTCTCTCTCTCTCTCTCTCTCACTCACTCACACTCTCTCTCTCTCTCACACACACACACACACGCACACTCACTCACCCTCTCATATACACACACACACACACACACCTTCTACCTGTCTTTCACACACAGTCATGGGTGCGGGCTGTTCTCTTCCTGACGACATCACCGATGATGTCACCGCCAGACAATCCTCTAAGGACAGAGGTGGGGCTTAATTTATGGTACAATACCTGTGGCTGATGCATTCTGGGCCGGTTTCCTGCCAACAATTGTGACTTGTCTCAAGCTTCAGTCTCCGTCGACTGTGAAATATAACCTGGGATGAGATTTGGCTTCAGTTTCGAGAGCCGGTCCTGAATGCTCGGTCCTCCTCTCTCTGTGGTTCTTTACGTGAGCTTCAGCGCGTTTGCTTTCAGAGGAATGTTACACACAAACACAGTCAACCGGGAAGTTACAAAAGAGTTTAAAGGGATAGTTCACCCAAAAATTAATTCTGCCATTAATTACTGATCCTCATGTCGTTCCAAACCCGTGAATGACAACAGAGTTTTAGTTTTCGGGTGAACTATCCCATTAATAGAATTGAGTTGATTTATTTATTTTGTATTGTTTTGTTAGTTTTTACTGGTTTTGAACCGATAAGGTAGTCAAATTTAATATATTAATTGTAGTCATTCTATTATTTTAGTATTATTTATGTACTGTTATTGCATATGGAAATGTTTGTTTTCATTAAAATTTTAGTTTGTTTTACTGAATATTTAGTTTTCTCGTTTTTATCAGTTTTTTTCAGATTTTTTTTTTTTTTTTTTGTGCTGTCAATTAATTTAAAATAAATTAACTAATTCATCACACATTTTTCTGTAATTAATCGTGATTAATCACACCTAACATTAAAGTTTTTAATATATTTTTATATTGTAATAATTTCACATTTTATCTCCCAATTAATTTTGAAACAATATAAAGACGAAACATTTTAAATGAAACGAAATAGATTTTTGTTCCTCAAGTTTTAGCCATTCACCATTACAGTGTAACTGAAAGCTTTGGACAAACTCAGAAAACATACTTAATTTTGACTTTACTGTGACTTTAAGTGGACTTATAACAATCTTCACTTAAACCCATTGTAATAAGAATCTGTGCCTTTATTATATCAGAGCTCAACGCTAAGGTTTTTCATTTATTGGTCCAGTTATTTTGACCCATGTGACCTTGTAAACAGTGCTTTAAGATCTCCAGGTTGGTCACTTTGTAAAGAAACACTACTTTTTGGGATGGGTTTGTTAAGTATAACTGCGCTGTTCCCAGGAAACATGTTTTATCTGGTGATGCCCAAAGATCAGTCCAGCGCTCTGACTGAGAGCAGCACCGATGAACACACACACTCTGAGAACAGCCATCACACACACAGCAGTGTGTGCTCGTCGTCCTTCATCATCGAGGAAGAGGAGCCCGAGACGCCCTGCCTCTCTCCAGCTGACCCGTCGCTCACTGAGACTCTGAGTCGAGGGGAAGGGCTCGGCCAATCACAAACCAGCACACAGCGTCATGTGATCAAGAACTCGGACCAGATCTTCAACACTATGGAGGAGCTGATGAGGAAACTGCAGCATCTGAGGGTAAAACACACAAACACACACACACACACACTCGCACTTACACTCACTCTTACTCACACACACTCTTACTCACACACACTCTTACTCGCACACACACACTCACACACGCTTACTCGCACACACTCACACACGCTTACACACACATACGCTCACACACATGCTCACACACGCTTACACGCATGTTAACACTCACACACGCTTACTCACACACTCACTCTCACACACACACACACACTCAATCGCTCACAAAATAAAATAAAAACAATTATTGATGCAAAATTAAATGAGTTTTAAAAAATGTAAAGTTTTTTTGGCGGTCTTCAAATTGTATTATTTTATTTTTGTTATATATATATATATATATAGATATATAGATATATGTATACTCATTTTATTTGTATTCTAAATATAAAAAAGAATATATATATATATATATATAATTTTTTTTATATTTTTTTTATATATATATTTAGAATACAAATAAAATGAGTTTATGTTTATATTAAATAAAAAAAAAATATTGTATTGTATAAATACTTCACATTTAAATAATAGTGTTTTTTTTGCACATTCAGTTATTGGTTCTTTATCTGTTAGGTCAGATTATGACCCGCCTGTGTTTCAGATCCAGCTGGTGTATAAACATGTTGTTGATGTTTGTCTTCACCTTTAGGACATCGAAGCGGATCACTACAAACTTCTGAAGAAGTTACGAAAGCCACTTCCTGTTGATGAAGCCTCCGGTGATGTCATCTGCCAGTGTCCGCCAGCGGCCCGGATGCCGTCCCTGGACCGAGGAGCAGGAGACGGTGAGGACATTAACCCTGAGTTTAGTGCTGAGTGAACACCGGCACATCCAGTTTCCAGTGCAGAACGTGTGCAAAGTCTTTAAAGGGATAGTTCCCCCAAACATGAAGATCACCCCATGATTTACTCACCCTGAAGCCATAGGTGTATATGACGCTCTTCCTTCAGACGAACACAATCTGAGTTATAGTAAAAAAAATGTCCTAAAATGTTTTTTGTTTGTTTTTTTCGAAGTCCATCAAAGCGCATCCATCCGTGAATAAAGTGCTCCACACTGCTCTGGGGGGTTAATGAAGGCCTTCTGAAGTGAAGCGATGCGTTCTCGTAAGAAAAATATCCATATTTAAAACTTTATTGACTAAAATAACTAGCTTCCGGCAGACGCCCGTACACAAGTCGACTTACGGCGAAAGAGTGACCCTTGACCTGACGCACAGGGCCGTTTCTAGCCATTTTGACGCTCTAGGCGAAACCCTTATTAGTGCCCCCAGTCAAATCTTAAAAAGCAACATTAGTATTTCTGGTATTCATTTCAGGACTACTTGTATTAACTTCCCCTTTAAATAATGCGACACTATGCCCTCTGTATGACACCGCTCGCATTATCACTATTAGAAGGGATTAATCGATACGCTATCTGCCCATTTCACATCATGATTTCTTGACTACCGCAAATACTGCCCTAACAAAAGAAGGATTTGTGCACTTTTTACTGTACCTGTTTTTTTAATTGGCCTTTGAATTTAGCGTTATTGCGTGGTTAAAAAAAAAAATCGTTACCTTGCCAAAGCATTGGCCGAGCTCAGTGATGTAACGTTGTTGTTGAGCGCTCCAAACACAAACTGTACATGCAACAGTCAGACAGTAACTGTCTGTTCTCTGATCCAATGGCACATAGGAATCCTCAGATTGACAGGACTCTAGCCCAATAGTGTTGGGAGTTTAGGGTGGCTGTGACAGCCTTTACACACACCCCTGCTAAAGTGCCAGACATGCGCTCATTGGCGCCCTTCCAGCTGATGGCCGCCTAGTTTGCCTATGCCTAAAAACGGCCCTGCTGACGCACAACGTAATGACGAATGCGTAAGCACAGAGGATAGAGCAAAACAAAACACCGGCCACGAATTAGAAAACGAGAATTTTTAAAGAGAAATGTCTGAGCGCTTGAGTTGCTCAGCCTTGTTTGTTTGAACCGCGAGAGACTCGAAGCGTACGCTACTCCTACATCTACGCCAGACATCGTCAAGTGTGACTCTTGTGGCGTAAGCCGACTTAAAGCTAGTTATTTTAGTCGACAAAGTTTTAAATATGGACATTTTTCTGACACGGACGCATCGCTTCACTTCAGAAGGCCTTTATTAACCCCCCAGAGCAGTGTGGAGCACTTTAATCACGGATGGATGAGACTTGTAGACTTATAAATAAACCCATTCACTGCCATTATAAAGCTTGGAAGAGCCAGGACATTTTTTAATAAAACTCTGATTGTGTTCGTCTGAAGGAAGAGAGTCATACACACCTAGGATGGCTTGGTATATACGGCTCTGACTCCAACGAAGGAGATGTGTGCCTATGTGTGTTTTCCGAGCATTAATGGAAAGGAACGACCCTTATTATACTTGTGAGCGGCACATATGAGGTGTTTCTGGGTGTTTCTCCCTCATATTTGCTTCGAGGTCTTGATTTTGGCATTTATTTGAGGTTTAGAATAATACTAAATGTAATTCTTTTGTCTTGTATGAATTTAATAAAGAACTCTGTCTCGTATTCTGTCCAAACACACCGCGTCGTCTACGTCAGGTGACCTGGAAATGCGCAAAAACTGTTTCCATTGCAGTTTTTGTGAAATATTTCTTTTTCGAATTGCCTGAAAAACCTCCTCATGCGAACGTAAAAAACTTTTTTGCGATAAATGGGAGTTTTTGCGAAATTGACGTGTTTCCATTGGGCGTATTTTCAGTTCGCAATTTCAAATTGCGCAATTTGAAGGGTAATGGAAACGCGGCTACTGACTACAGTCTGTTGTGTGTGACACTGCGTCTGTTGTGTGTGACCTGAGCTGTTGTGTGTGACACTGACTCGTCTGTTGTGTGTGACACTGCGTCTGTTGTGTGTGACCTGAGCTGTTGTGTGTGACCTGAGCTGTTGTGTGTGACCTGAGCTGTTGTGTGTGACCTGAGCCGTTGTGTGTGACACTGACTCGTCTGTTGTGTGTGACCTGAGCCGTTGTGTGTGACACTGACTCGTCTGTTGTGTGTGACCTGAGCTGTTGTGTGTGACACTGCGTCTGTTGTGTGTGACCTGAGCTGTTGTGTGTGACACTGACTCGTCTGTTGTGTGTGACACTGCGTCTGTTGTGTGTGACCTGAGCTGTTGTGTGTGACCTGAGCTGTTGTGTGTGACCTGAGCTGTTGTGTGTGACCTGAGCTGTTGTGTGTGACCTGAGCTGTTGTGTGTGACCTGAGCCGTTGTGTGTGACACTGACTCTTCTGTTGTGTGTGACCTGAGCCGTTGTGTGTGACACTGACTCGTCTGTTGTGTGTGACACTGACTCGTCTGTTGTGTGTGACACTGACTCGTCTGTTGTGTGTGACACTGACTCGTCTGTTGTGTGTGACCTGAGCCGTTGTGTGTGACACTGACTCGTCTGTTGTGTGTGACACTGACTCGTCTGTTGTGTGTGACCTGAGCCGTTGTGTGTGACACTGACTCGTCTGTTGTGTGTGACCTGAGCTGTTGTGTGTGACACTGACTCGTCTGTTGTGTGTGACCTGAGCCGTTGTGTGTGACACTGACTCGTCTGTTGTGTGTGACACTGACTCGTCTGTTGTGTGTGACCTGAGCCGTTGTGTGTGACACTGACTCGTCTGTTGTGTGTGACACTGACTCGTCTGTTGTGTGACCTGAGCCGTTGTGTGTGACACTGACTCGTCTGTTGTGTGACCTGAGCTGTTGTGTGTGACACTGACTCGTCTGTTGTGTGTGACCTGAGCCGTTGTGTGTGACACTGACTCGTCTGTTGTGTGTGACACTGACTCGTCTGTTGTGTGTGACCTGAGCCGTTGTGTGTGACACTGACTCGTCTGTTGTGTGTGACCTGAGCCGTTGTGTGTGACACTGACTCGTCTGTTGTGTGTGACCTGAGCCGTTGTGTGTGACACTGACTCGTCTGTTGTGTGTGACACTGACTCGTCTGTTGTGTGTGACCTGAGCCGTTGTGTGTGACACTGACTCGTCTGTTGTGTGTGACACTGACTCGTCTGTTGTGTGTGACCTGAGCTGTTGTGTGTGACACTGACTCGTCTGTTGTGTGTGACCTGAGCCGTTGTGTGTGACACTGACTCGTCTGTTGTGTGTGACCTGAGCCGTTGTGTGTGACACTGACTCGTCTGTTGTGTGTGACCTGAGCTGTTGTGTGTGACACTGACTCGTCTGTTGTGTGTGACCTGAGCCGTTGTGTGTGACACTGACTCGTCTGTTGTGTGTGACACTGACTCGTCTGTTGTGTGTGACACTGACTCGTCTGTTGTGTGTGACACTGACGCATGTCTTCGCTCTTTCAGGTAAAGAGGGCGTCTCGACAGAATCAGCTCAGCCTGAAATCCAGTCCACTGGCTTCTGACGGTTCACACTGGACTTTCATCTCGCACGCACAGACTCATGCAAACTCACTATGATGTAGCCCCTTCCCAGCATGCCTTGCGCCTGGAAGCACCATCCAGGCTGAATTATGTGTTGTTTGTGTCAATTCGTGACTTGAGAGACGGGACGGACGACCCTTCGGCCCGCGCTGAGAGAGAAATGACGGAGAAAGGAAAGTGACGAATCGAGAGAGAGAGATGAAATGTGATTGGTTGATGGAAGACTGTAAGTGATGCGTGACGATCAGGAAGTGATGTCGCGCGGCTGAAGACATGACTCTGTCCTTCGAAGGAAACCCCAGCACTTTACCTGCTTTACATCTCGTTTTCATCGTCAACCTGAGCCGTTTCACGAATTCAGGATCTTTTGCACTGGGAATAAGGATGTCTCACGGATATATATCGCTAATATCGTAGCTCGTGTTTGATTGCGTAAAACACTACGCGAAAGAAGGAAATCGACAAAAGCTGAAGGTTTTATTTTATTTTGTTTTATTTTTATGGATGAAGTAAAATATCCAACAAACGTTTGTTCAGTTTCGATGCACTATTATCTGGACTGATTATATATGGCAGGGGGGAAAAGGGGTGTGTTTATGAATTCTGACATCATGTCATGTGACCTGACACACTTGTATTACGTGTAAAAACTTTGAACGTTTGTTCTTCACTTGCTCAACGGCTGCTTGAAAACACAAAATGAAGGGATCGGCAACTCTAATAAATGAAAACAAGTGTTTAACTCGTCCGCCTAACCTGCCGAAGGAGGATTGTTACCTCGCCTCCTTTCGTCTTTCGTTTATTCTTCTTATGTGAATGGTTTTGTGTATGTGCGACTGCAGAAAGTGTTTCAGAGACGCTGCTTGTATGGATAACTGCTGTTAACTCAGGTGGAGAGATGTAGACGTGTTTCTCTCGTTAGCTTTAACTCTTCCCCGTGAGTTTTCCTCTCTTCTTTCGTTTCCCGCCTCATTCCTCCATCGCTTCACGTCATTCATACTCGTCAGCGGTTCGTTGCACAGGGACGGAAGGAAAGCGCTCGTGCGAACTACTGAACGTGAACCTTCGTGTTTTTATTTTTTATCACTCATGTAATATAGTTCACGGCCTGTTTTATATGTTCATTTTCTGTAAAGCTCTGGTCATTTCTTTTAATTTTATTTTTATTTTTGTAGATATGACAAACAAAAGATGTGTAAATTATTTTCTCTCCCTCTTTTTAAAAACGGCGAGATTGTTAGATGCACAGAAGGAAAATGAAAACTCGTGTTTAAAAAAAAACTCATTTGTTTTGTGAAATTAAACATGTTTAAAAAAGAAAACAATTTGCAGTGTGTTGTTTTTTTTTGTTTTGTTTTTTGGTGGTGAATTTAAGAAACGTGTGTGTGTTTAAAACCTGTCTGAACTGATTTACTTCTCACTTTCCTGTAACTTTATCTCTGATGATGAAGGAAAAGCTGCGCTGGAACTGGATCCGGCCTTTGAAAACAGACTGAATAATCAAAGTTGATATCGTTCAATATTTTACTTGTATAATGCACAATTATATAGATGGTCAATGTTTGGCATTTCAGATACATTTGTCCTTTAATTAAAAAAAATATATGCATGAACACATACAGTGTATTTATTACAATATTGGCCAAAATAATGGTTTGGATGTTCCCTTTTAGAGTTTTGCTCTTTTAAGAATCACATTTTGTCCATTTTGCTGGAAAGCCTGTGACAAATTACCCCTTTACTGGACCAATGTGTGTCACTGTTTTTGTTTTTGTTTTTTTTACCTTCCAAAATGTATCAGTATAGCCTACAATAAATGAGGCAACACTTAATACAAACTTACACATCAGAATTAAGCAGAACATATAAAAACTTAAATACAAATAACAAATGATAAAACTGATACAACAAAATCTAAAATGCATACATGCATATACAAATCCATATGTACATCTACACACATTCCCATACATCAAAAAATCAAAATATAAAAAATTAAAGAAAATTTAAAACATATTAAAACATATCATATATATTTTTTTAAATCATAAAAAAAAGGTCATTCCTGCAGCTTCAAATAAAAAATAAAAGAAAAATATGTTCCAAAAATTAGGTCATTCCTACAGTTTAAATATATTAATAATAATAATAATAATACAAAATTTGTTCCAGAAATTAGGTTATTGCAGTTTCAAATAATAAAAATATGTTCCAAAAATTAGGTCATTCCTACAGTTTAAATATAATAATAATAATACAAAATATGTTCCATAAATTAGGTCATTCCTACAGTTTAAAGATAATAATAATAATAATAATACAAAATATGTTTCAAAAATTCAGTAATGCGGTTTCAAAATGAAAAATAAATAAAAATAAAAAAAATCCCAAAATTAGGTCATTACTGTAGTGTCAAATAATAATAAAAAGAAATGATACCTGTTAAAAACAAAAAGGTAATGCAGTTTCAAAAAATAATAAAACATATGTTCCAAAAATTAGATCATTCCTGCAGTTTCA
The DNA here is from genome assembly GCF_963993115.1 of Abramis brama. Taxonomy (NCBI): domain Eukaryota; kingdom Metazoa; phylum Chordata; class Actinopteri; order Cypriniformes; family Leuciscidae; genus Abramis; species Abramis brama. The sequence continues at coordinate 9,494,533 of NC_139965.1, forward strand.
AATAATAATTTTACTAATATATATAAATATGTTCCTAAAATTAGGTCAATCCTACAGTTTAAATATAATAATAATGATACAACATATTTTCCTAAAATTAAGTTATTCCTGCAGTTTCAAAAATAAAAAATAAATAAATAATAATAATAATTTTAAAAAAAATAACGATGTTCAAAAAGTTTGGTAATTCCTTTCAAATAACAATAAAACATGTTCCAAAGATTGGGTAATTCCTGCAGTTTCAAATAATAATTAAAAATAATAGCAAATATGTTCCAAAAGTTAGGTGATTTCTGCAGTTATATATACACATATATATATATATATATATATATATATATAAATATATATATATAGGCCTATGTTGCAAAAATCATCAAAAGGTCATTCCAATTTCAAATAAATAATAATAATAAATATGTTTCAAACATAAGTTTATTTCAATTTCAAATAATTAATAATAATAATAGCAAATATGTTCCAATCACAAGGTCATTCCTGATTTGCACACACACACACACACACATAATATATATGTGAAATATAATATTTCGTCCTGTCGCAGAGCTGAGCGTGTTCCTGTAGGCCGGTGGCGGAGGGCGGAGCAGGAACATGGGGGAGGTCTAGTGTAGCCTCTGCTCTCGGTCCTCGGTCCTCGGCTCGAGTCGGCGCTCACTCGGGGCGTGTTTCAGCTCAGGCTTGAATGGAGACGGAAATATGTGAGTTTCTGTGAAGAAAAAAAAAAAAAAAAAAAAAACACACACGGACGCGGACGCGGAGTAGAGCCGCAGGCCGGAGAACATTCACATCCACTGACCCGGAGCTCTACAACAACTGGAAGAGGATTTTACTCGTCTGCAAACTGTGAGTTTATCAAGAAAAGATGATTTTTCTTTCTGCCTTTTTTGTGTCGTGTGGATTATTGTTTCTGTTGAAAAGAGATACAAAGACACGCGCGAAAGTGCGTTCTGCATGTTTCTTACAGGCGATGCAGAGAGTAGCAATTATAGTTCCGTTTCTGAAACATTTGTATCGTTAATATCTCATTTGGACTGTTTTCTACTGGGACAACCTATTATATTCAGTCTGGTGTTGCATCAAACGTTTAAAGTTAAACAGTTAGCCGTGGACTTTGCGATTAAATACACTGGAAATGAACCTCAAGATTCGCTTTCATTGTTTTCTGTGAACTGGGCGTTTGAATGCGGGCTTGTTTCAGAGCTTCTGTCGGACTCTTCTTTGTGTTCAGATCCACAAAAGCGCCCGATCGGAAGAAAAGGTGCTCCCGGCTACAGCCCAGGACGTTTTATGTTTTGACTCTGTTTGTAAGCACAGTTAATAGTATTACATCGAAAGTAAGTTGTTTTGCTGTTTAGCCATATCTCGATAAAGTGATGTTTAACGTAAGGATTCACTTTTGCGAATCGATTCGTTTCATATCCCGCTTCGATTGAGTCGCCCTCCCAGAAGCTTTGTATTTCTTACTTTTTTGTTTACTTTTATTTAACTGTTTTTAACTGTTATTTTGACATGTTTTTGTGTTTATGATTCCAACATGTCACCCGCTTCACGCTCGCAGTCAAGCAGTTTACGAATAGGCAGCGAATCGAATCGTAGATTGAAAGGATCCGGTTCAAAAGAATGATTCATTGGCCATTCGAGCATCGCTAGTAATACTTATTCACTGGCTGCTGTTACATTTAGTGTTGATTATAATAAATGCAAGTAATGTGAAAGTAATATAAAACATTTCCACAACCCATAAATGTAACTTTGGGTAATATGAATATATCTGTAATTATAAACGTTTTCCTCGAAACTGAACTCTTAATGCATACTTTTTTTGCATTTGACCTTAGTGATTTCAATCTTATACGTGCATAAATTTAAATCAAACTCGTATTTTTCAGTGCACTCGCGGTTTAGAAGTGATTTGGCATTGTTTGCATTTCGCTCTCAAGCAAGACCTCAATCACTAATGCTCGTACTGGATACCCTTTTTAATAGGGTTTTTGTTGTATAAACTTTTTATTTGTATGCAGAACGTATACAAAAATCCATTTTCTTCTTAATTTTGTTAGTTGCATTTAGTTTACTGTGTCACGTAGAGTGCGGTCGCATGAAGGCCCGAAAGCCTCGGCCTCTCGTAAGCGCGGGTGCCGTAGGTGTCGCGCATGTCACGCGGGGGTGATTGACGCCGCCAGTCCGAGGCTTTGAGGCCCGTGCGGTGCGATGAGCTCAGATGTCTCATGTGCCGTCTCCAAGGAGACTGTAACCCGAGAACTAGATTAAAACACTCAATGGACGCTCATGATCGCAATGGACAAAACATTTTGACGTTACAGTATGTTTTGATCTTTCATAAACGAAAGTGCAGTGTAGTTAAATTTTTAGGCTTCATTTAGTGCCTGTAATGTGTCTTGTGGCATCTGAGCATGTGTGTTTGTTCAACTGTGTTGTTTTTTAAATAGGTCAGTTGAGACCTGGAATAATGAGTAACTATATATCCAGGCAGAATACACACCTGGGACCGGTGTCTTCGTTCATAAATCACAGCTGCCACGCCTAACATTCACACACGCATTACTGCAGCTGCCGAACGCATCCACACTGAATACAGATGAACTTCTGGGGCATTACAGTAAAACTATGGTGCAAAACCTAGTCGTGCTGTCCTGGATTCAGATTCAGTATCTTGTAGGATGTGGACGCTTGTGTTGGTTTCGTGGACCTCTTGAGATTGTGAGGTCTGTCTGCTAATTTAACCTGTCTCATGGTGCAGATTTAATTTATTTAGTTGTTATGCACAGTCATTATCAAGTACTAATCTTTACTTCTGTGTATTATATTGTTCTGACATTAGTTTTCTCTTCTAAAACGGGAATATTCACACTCTTGTCCATCCTATTATCTATTGGTCATGGCATAATAATCAGCCAGCATTTCTACATTGATTTATCTAGTCTGTGTGTTTTTTTGTGTGTGTGTCAGATTGTTCCACTATCACACCTGTAGCTGAAGCGTTTTACGAGCAGTTCCCACGTAAACACGAAAGTGTTCAGAGCTCTGTCCCAGGTGTGGTCACATTAGTGACATTAAAATGCTCCATTGTTTGTAATCTAGCAGCTTTCTGTTTGGTTAATGTGGTGAATTCCCTCAAACAACTTGAACTGTTGTGAAATCTGTGTAGGGATCTTTCGCCCTCAGACGAATTTCCCTGTTGTGTGGATTCCTATTGAAATGACTGGATTTGACTATGAAAAAATCTCCTGAATGACAGTAAATGTGATCACAACTTAAAGGGATAGTTCACCTAAAAATGCACGTTCTGTCATCCATTACTCACCCTCGTCACTCCAAACTCGTAAGACTTTCGTTCATCTTCTGAACACAAATGAAGATATTTTTGATGAAATCTGAGAGATTTCTGTCCCTCCATTGACGGTCTACATAACTACCACTGTCAAGTCCCAGAAAGGTAAAGACATCATTAAAGTAATCCATGTGACTCCAGTGGTTTAACCTTGAAAGTGGTAGCCTAGTGGTGTCACTGTCTGTGGAGGGGCAGAAATATCTCTGATTTGATCAAAAACGGCTTCATTCGTGTTCAGAAGATGAATGACACTTCATTTTCTGGGTGATCTAACCCTTAAAGACTAAAAAATAGTGAATATGAAAATGTCTAATTGTGGGAATCTGGAGGAACTTGATTCACAATTCCACTTTTATAATTTCATGAGCAATTATAAGTCAGATGGGAACATAAGTCGTACAGGGTCAAAGTTGCGTTATTGAAAGGAAAAAGAAAAGCGAAGTCGCATTGGTGTCCAAGTCACATTTTATTAGCAGCATATTCAGATATAATGTAAAGTACTGGTCTTACAAACTTTATTTTAGTTCCTCTAACTCCACCAAAAATCCTTAATGTAATATACAGAACAAGAATGAAAAGTACAAGTATAAAATAAACATATATTAGTTGTATTCCTTATAAACATTTATTAAAAACACCAAGCTTAAACTGAATTAAATTGAATTAATGTGTGTGAAATGCACTGTATTAATAAACTTACTGTTTATTGAACAATTGACTTGTTGCATAAAACGATTATCTGAAATCGAAAAACCAAAAATAGTTGCTAGAATGCTAGAACTGATATGTTGAGTGTGTGTGTGTGTGTGTGTCGCTGCTCCTCAGACTGATGGGTGACACATGCTCCGAATCCGTCCTGGACAAATGGTGTCTTATCAGCTCCGTAAACAACTCCTGACGGCCCACACACACTCAGCATGTGTGTTTGTGCTTGAAGAAACGCTGTCTGTCTCGTCCCGTCTCACATGAGTCTTGTTAGGAGACAGAAATGTGAGCGAAAATAGATGTCGCAGTGCCGCCTCTAATTTAGATAATCGAATCGAGCTGTTACTTTAGAGCGAGCAAAACAACTCTGCATAAAACCATGCGGAAATAGACGGTTATTTCCTAATACTGTTTAAAGTTTCATACTTTCATATCAGGGTGTGTGTGTGTAAAGGTCAGACGGCCATAGAAACACACCCCCCGTCTGACCCATCACGCGTACCCTCGCATTCATTCCCATAGTAACACACAAGCTCAGTTGCTGTGGAGATGACAGGCGATGGCTGGGGAATGTGTGTGTGTGTGTGTGACTGAGTAATGGGGTTTTTATGGAGATGCCGAAGTCCTTGTGCAGGACGCTTTGGCGGAGCTTAGTCACAAAAAGCGTTTTAATGTTCTTAAAGCATTACAGAAGTGTGTTCATGTCACCTGTTTGTCTCAGTAACATACTTGAAGTCATTTTAAAATGATTAGGAATGTGATTATGTACGTATATTGCTGTGAGATGTTCGAGCACAATGGGTATCATTCAGTGTGTGAGCAGAACGAATTTCTGTGTGAAATTGTGTGTTGCCCAAATTGTTGCGTTTAATTGAATGAGACGATTTAGGTGAGAATGATTTAAGAACAATTTCCCCAGCCCGTGTTTTAAGAATAAGGCTCTCCGTTTTTACATAAAGGTCAAATGTGGGGTTTCGGGTTTGAATATATGCGTGTAAATAAGGGCTGCGCGATATTGAGGAAAATATGTGATGACTTTCCCTGATGGCACACGTACGTCTCCAAGATGTCTCTTAAAGAGCAGTTCATCTGGTAAACATCCTTAAAAAGTCATTTTTACTTGCACTCTAAATCATAAACGTCTTAAAGACGTTTTCTAGATGTCTATTTAACATCTGTCGGGAAATGTCTTGGAGACGAAGAGATTGCAGATGAACACTCGTGAAACGTCTCCGAGATGTGTGTGTGTGCTAATATTATATGCAATAATGTTATGTGTAATGTGTAAAATCAATTTAGATTATATTTTAGGGATGCACGATATCGCCCACCATATCGGTATCAGCCGATATACGTTCATTTTTAATGTTATCGTTATCGGCCCGATAAGAAAATTTGGCCGATATATTAAAGCTGATAAATAATGTATTATTTCCTTCAGCTGAGACGCTTCAGATGCGCAGTGTTCAACATGATGGTTTTGAATTGCTTGAAATATGATTGAAATCATTTCAAAAAGGGAAAATAAGTCATAAGTTACATAAAATTATAATGAGAACATTATTATAATTGTGTGCTTGGGACGTGGCTTTTAATGGTGAGACTTGTTTTTGTAATCAGGCTCTCAAAAATGATATATTTATCTATATTATTTATATATTTATAAAATGATTATAAATGTGGATTTAGATTTATCGACTAATATATCGGTTATCGGCTTACAAATAGGCTATAAGGAGTTATTGATACCGGCCAAAATATTTCATAGGAGCATCCCTATTATAATTCTTAGAGTGTTCCTCTTTGCCATCCGTGGCATTTACATGTTTTGCATATAACTATAGTCTTTTAAACCAAAATACAAATATAATTGAGGTGCTATATTGTTTTGGCACTAAATTGTCTTATTAATATCTGTATGTTTAATCCAAAGCTGCAAATTTAACTTGTGCAAAATTGGAATATCGCATATAACATTTGCAGATAAAGCAGTGTTTCCATCCCATATGTTCAAGAAAACAAAATCTTCACTTCCTGGGAAACTAGCTCAAAATATCAGTAATAAAATGGAAGTTGCTGCAATCGGGGAGAAACTGTGGCTCTTTTTCCCTCCATCATAAATGAGTTTGTCTCAGAGCGTCAGACGAAACGCAATAAACGCTGTCATGTTCGGATGCTGGTGTTCGGGAACACACTCGTGAGACGCTTCTGGAGAGAATTAAACCAAATCATTCTGATCACACACTTTGACTGGCGTTTCAGAGCCACCAAACCAACATTTGAGATGCTGCGATGCCATTGGTCCACTGGTTAATCTACTTATCCAATCACATCCACTGTTGAGGCAAGAGGGTTTTTTGTTGTTGTTGTGCATTGAGGGATTTATTCTGCAAATGTGTTTCCAATCATAGTCTTTTATCAGATGATAAATTTATCAACTTTTTTTTTAAGCAAATTTTTGTAATTTACGTGCGTCGGCTTTTCCGTCCAGTGTTTTATTTATTTTTAAATATATATATTTTTTACATATTTTTGTAATTGCAATTCTTGAATTTGATAAACTATCAAGAACCTGAACACAGCGTTTAGGGTTTGAAATGAACCTCTGTGAGCGTCTCAAGCGTTCTGTGTTGTGGCGTCGATGACAAGGATTTCGGATTTTATATTTCGGATTTTCTGGTTAGTCCAGTTATCCAATCACAGCCTCTGAGGCAAAGTCACATGCGTGATTTGTTGCGCATCGAGGGATTTATTCGAATAATGTGTTTCCATCATAGTTTGTGCATGTCTTTTCATCAGATGATGCGTTTATCCACTTCACTGTTTAACTGAAGTTTTTTAATGGCAATTTTTACAATTGTAAAAATTGCACACAAAAAATGACAAGGTGAATTGGCTTTTCCCTCCAGTGTTTTTATTTAATTTTATTTTTATATATAGATTTCTCTTATATTTTTGTAATTCTTGAATGATGTTTAAAAAGCATATAATTGTTAATCCTGCCTAAGTCCAGGATTGGGTAAAGCGCTCCTCTCATCTGTCAGAGTTTCCCCCACAGGTCCGTCCTCTCCTGTCCGCCGGCCTCCAAGATAGATTCTCTCAGGAGTAAAGTGGAGTTGCTGAAGCTGCCACTGTCTCTGTCGTCCAAATCCATCTCGGAGCGCAAGTCTCAGCTGGGCGGATCCACCGAGCGCTCCAGGGGCGGAGCTGGGGCCCATAAACCCCGCCCACCGGCCCCAGACATGGACAACGAGTCGCAGTACTCCGGATATTCCTACAAGTCTTCCCATTCACGCAGCTCTCGCAAGCACAGGTACACGCAGATCCCAGTGATTTTATGGGAGCTTGTTTGGAATTTAAAAAATGTTGCTAAAAGATATATATATTATTTTTTTCTCTCAGAATTGGACGTTATAACTCGAGTTTAGATCTGAGAGTAAAAAAGTCAGAATTGCGGGGTGTAAACTTGCAATTGCGAGAAAAGAAGTCAGAATTGTTAGATAGTTGCAATTACCTTTTATTTTTATTCAGTGTTGGAAACAAGCTTCTATTTATTTTTTGTGATACTGAAATTGGTGAAATTTCAGTGGTTTTGGTAAATGGTAATTTAAAAAAATTCAAAGATAGTTGTGCATTTTTTCCCGCTCAGAACTGGACTTTATAACCCGAGTTTATATCTGGGGAAAAAAAAGTCAGAATTGCAAGATGTAAACTTGCCATTGTTTAGGAAAGAAGTCAGAACCGCAAGATAGTTGCAAATCCCATAGTTTTTATGGAAGCTTGTTTCCGCCACTGAATTTTAAAAAAAATGTTAAAGATTTTTTTTTTCCTCAGAATTGGACGTCATTACTCGATTTAAGTGCAGGATATAAATGTGCAATTATAGTTGCAATTACCTTTTTATTTTTATTCAGTGACGGAAACAAGCTTGCATCGTTTTTTGTGATATTGAAATTTGTGAATTTTCAGTAGTATCAAATATTTAAAGCAAAAAATAACTACAGTATCTTGTGATATAGTTATCGTAAAATAAAATTACTCCTATCTCATATCTCCCAGCAGAGGCTTCTTTCTTTCGTTGGCAGTGTACAGACGGCTTTAGTGGCTCCGTGTGTTTGCTGGTTGTGAAGGCCAGTGCTGTATAAAGTAACTTGTGTCCCGTGTCTTTAGGGACCGGAGAGACAGACATCGCTCTAAGAGCCGAGACAGCAGCAGTCGAGCAGACAAGTCCGTCACCATCCAGGCTCCCGGAGAGCCACTGCTGGACGCCGAGTCCACACGCGGAGACGACCGGGTCAGTGCACGCAAAACATGTGTTTCGAGAGCATTACAGGGAGAAGAGTAAATTAAACCTTCAGGACACAGCAAATCTACTTTAAAAACACTTTTCTTTTGGCTTTTTGGCCAGCTATAGAGTTTGTTGTCATTTTGTTGTTTTTAATGGTGCAAGTATTTGATTGTTCCTTAAAACAGACTTTTTCTTCATGCTGAATGTAATTTCTTGTTTTCTTGATTTTAATCGTGGAGTGTTTTTGACAGGTCTCAGTGCACTTGCTGGATTGAGATCAGTAGCAGTTCAGCAACAAAATTGACAAAAAGTGCCATAACATCAGTCCATGTGACTATTTATTAAGAATTTGCTGAATTTTCAGCTTAGATTTTGTTTTGTTTTCAGGTTTGAATTTTATTTTATTTTATTTTATTTTTAGTACATTTTTATGTGATTTTCTTATTTTTAGTTTTAATCATTTTAGTACTTGAACCTAAACTTTGTATCTCAGTTTCCAATGCAAAATTTCCAATTTAGTTTTAATCTGTTTTTCATTGAATATTTATGTTTTTAATTTCAGCTTCAATTAGTGAATTTTATATATATACATACATACAAACAAACAACACTCCATGTAACTCAGTGTTAATTTAGTTACATTTATTCATTTAGCAGACGCTTTTACTCTGTTCCCGCTGCTCTCAGTGTGTTATTGTCACTCACAGACTCTCTCTTGATCCCCCGTCAGGATGATAACTGGGGCGAGACCACGACCGTAGTGACCGGGACGTCCGAGCACAGCGTCTCGAATGAAGACCTCACGCGGGCGTCGAAAGAGCTCGAGGACTCTTCGCCCCTGGAGTGCCGTCGTTTCGCGGGACCCGTCCTGAGCGGCATTCTGGGCCTGTTCGCGCTCCTGACGCCCCTGGCCTTCCTCCTGCTGCCTCAGCTGTTGTGGCGCGACTCCCTGGACCCCTGCGGGACGCCCTGCGAAGGCCTGTACGTGTCCCTGGCCTTCAAGCTCCTGGTCCTCCTCATCTCGTCCTGGGCTCTGTTCCTCCGGCCTCCGCGCGCCACGCTCCCGCGCTTCTTCGTCTTCCGCTGCCTGCTGATGGCGCTGGTCTTCCTCTTCGTGGCGTCGTACTGGCTGTTCTACGGCGTGAGGGTGCTGGAGCCCCGAGAGCGCGACTACAGGGGCATTGTGGGATACGCCGTGTCGCTGGTGGACGCGCTGCTGTTCATCCAGTATTTGGCGCTCGTGCTCCTGGAAGTGAGGCACCTCAGGCCGGCTTTCTGCCTCAAAGTGGTCCGCACCACCGACGGAGCCAGCCGCTTCTACAACGTGGGACACCTCAGGTGAGAGCGCTGACTGAGGACATAACTCACTCTACGTGTTGCAGATCATTGCAGTGTCTTCATTTACTATTATTATTATTATTATTCCTTTACTATAGGGATGCACCGATATGAAAATGTTGGCCGATACCGATAACTCTTTCTATTTGAAAGCCGATAACCAATATATTGGCCAATAAATCTAAATCAAACTTTGTATATCATTTTTGAGAACGTGATACAAAAACAAAAATCTCACCATTAAATCCATGTCAAGCTCACAATAATGATGTTCTCATTATAATTTTATGTAGCCCGATATGACAGATTTGCATGTTGCACTGAACTGTATTTTCCTTTTTTGAAGTGATTTCAATCATATTTCAAGCAATTCAAAACCATCATGTTGAACGGTTCGCATCTCAGCTGAAGGAGACAATCCATTATTTATCGGCTTTAATATATCGGCCAGATTTTCGTATTAGGCCGATAACGATAACATTATAAACAAACATTTATCGGCCGATATTCTTAAAATTCAATAATACAACAAATCACAACCCATTCCCTTCCCTTACTGATACATTATTCTGAGCATAAATGAATAAATACAATATAACCAAAGAAAATATTCACAGCTTTTGTGAAGATGGTTGGCACATGCCGTTAAAGCGACCCGAACTCAGAGCCGGTGCAGAGATGGAGTTGTTTTTCCTCTTAGATCACGTATAATGAGCAGCTCTCGTGATAATGAACTCAGCGCCGCGCTTCACTCTGAGATGTGCAGCGCATGCATTATTTAGATCATAGCTTTCGGTGTTTGATGATCGCACTGAGCAAAACTCTTTATCATTGAAGCATCTTTTATTAGATAGTGCTAGTTTTAACCCTTTTTATTCAGTTTACTCTTTTGAAGACATTTTTAACAGTTAAACCAAATAGTTTTATTTTAGTTAAACCTGATGTAGTTTTATCATACATTTGTCTTGCCATGAAAATAGGCACAGAAGCACGGCGTTAAAAAACAAATGAACATAGTTGCACTGATCCATATCACAATATTGGCTTTATTTCAAATACTCGCGTAGCACCAGAATAAAGCAGAAGTGTGAAGAATCGTGGTGTTGTAAACAGTGTGTGTGTGTGTGTGTTCTCAGTATCCAGCGAGCAGCGGTGTGGGTCCTGGATCACTACTACACTGATTTCTCAGTCTACAACCCTGCTTTACTCAATCTACCCAAGTCCATCCTGTCTAAAAAGATGTCTGGATTTAAAGTCTACTCTCTGGGAGAAGGTACGCGAGCGACATGTCATGGTCTTTCTCCAGTTTATGTGTATTTTTCTCTTTTGTTTTCTCTCTTTTCCTTCCCAAAGTATCTGCTTCACTCTCCACTTTCAACCGATGAATGTGATTTTGATGTGTTTGATTGTCCACTGGTTCTGACTTGTTGTTTTTGCTCCCCAGAGAACAGCACTAATAACTCGACGGGCCAGTCCCGTGCGATGATCGCCGCCGCCGCTCGCCGGAGAGACAACTCTCATAACGAATATTACTACGAGGAGGCGGAGATGGACCGCAGGGTCCGCAAGCGCAAGGCCAGGTCAGAGTCCTGGAACACACTTCAACACAACTAGTCTCGAATATCTGGGTGAATCTCACAAAACAACAAAGAAAAAAAATCATTATTACATACAATAATGATCTAATGATGAAAATATAAAACTTTGAATTAGTCAGAATGTAGATGGAAATCCCCGTGTCGTATAACCGGTAAAATACCGGAAGTGGTGCATTCCACCGTTTTCTAAGGCTACGCGATATATTAAAACCATTTACAATCATAATATAGCATAGTGCTATTGTGAAATCACAAAGGCTGCGATTCAGATGAATGTATGCGCAGTTTTTTCTTTTTCCACAGAGAAGCACGACACTTTAATTATGTACATGCGTGCAGATTACATGTTAAAAGTACCTCAGCTCCGTTCACAGTAAACGCTGCTCCACACACACTCAGTCTCTGCATGCGCTGCTTGTTTGGGTTTCCAGTAACGTGCATTTGGGAACACAAAAATTTGTTCATCGCGATTTCAAAATAAAAGTTTAAACCCTCGCTCTGAGTTTGCGTGTTTTGATGTGCACATGTTCTTGTGCAAGAAATTACAGCGACTGTTGCATTTCTATCATACAGAATTGACCAAATATTAAAGATTAAGTGGACATTTGAATTAAGTGTTGTTTGGCTAATATTAAACAGGGATTTGATCATGCCATAGTGTAACTAACAACAACGGTGTTACACTGCGTTAAACTGTTAAAGGCATAGTTCAGCCAAAAATGAAAATCACCCATGATTTACCATTCTAGGTGTATAGGATGAAGCCATCCTAGGTGTATATGACTTTCTTCCTTCAGATGAACACAATCAGAGTTTTATTAAAAAATGTCCTGGCTCTTCCAAGCTTTATAATGGCAGTGAATGGGTTTATTATTAATTGTGATTAGAGTGCTCCACACTGCTCTGGGGGGTTAATAAAGGCCTTCTGAAGTGAAGCGATGCGTCCGTGTAAGAAAAATTATATTTTTTTATAAACGTTTTTTTCTATCTATCTATCTATCTATCTTTATTTATTTATTTATTTATTTATTTATTTATTATTATTTTTTAACTAATGATTTTGATGAATTTAAATGAATGATTTTTTTATTTATTATTAACTTAACTAATTATATTGTCATCTGTTATTTTAATTTAGCATTTTGCCAGTGCACAAACTTGTCCTTTTCCTAATTAATTGTATCACAATTGTTTTTTTTGTTTGTTTTTTTTGTTTTTGTTTTTTTAATAAACTTGTGCATATGGATATAATTTAACAATGATGAATGTGTAAGGAAAAGTTTATATTTTGTCTCGTTACTGGTGAATATTTTATATATATAAAAAAAATAAAAAAAAATCCATCACTGGCTAATTTTAAGTGTGGTGTGAGAACTTGTTCCAGTACAAAGAATTAGCAAAATGCTGTTTAAAGCACATGTAGATGCAGTATAGCATGCAAATCAACATGCATTTTAATCTGTTCCCGTCCCACTGGTGTTTAAATCTCTCATCCCTCTGTCCATCCATGATTAAAGTGCTCGAAAGTAGCGTACACTTTGAGTCTCTTGCGGTTCAAACAAACAGGGCTGGGCAACAGTGTTCATCATTACTTTGTGCGTCAAGTTCAATTGTTACTCTTTTGGCAAAAATTGATGCGTACGGCCGTCTGGCGGAAAACTAGTTATGTTAGTCGATAAAGTTTTAAATATGGATAATTTTCTTAAACGCATCGCTTCACTTCAGAAGGCCTTTATTAACCCGTCAGAGCAGTGTGGAGCACTCTAATCACGGATGGATGCGCTTTGATGGACTTCAGAATGGAAAAATAAACCCATTCACTGCCATTATAAAGCTTGGAAGAGCCAGGACATTTTTTAAAAATAAAACTCTGATTGTGTTCATCTGATGAAAGAACGTCATATACACCTAGGATGGCTTCAGGGTGAGTAAATCATGGGGTGATTTTAGTTTTTGGGTGAGCTATGCCTTTAATCTTTGGTCTGTGGAGAGCGTGTGCTCATAGTTGTGTTTCTCCTCCCAGGCTGGTGGTGGCAGTAGAGGAGGCGTTCACTCATATCAAACGGCTGCAGGACGACGAGGTGGCGGCGTCCCCCAAACACCCGCGTGAGGTGATGGACCCCCGGGAGGCGGCGCAGGCCATCTTCGCCCCCATGGCTCGAGCCATGCAGAAGTATCTGCGCACGACCCGCCAGCAGCCCTACCACAGCATGGAGAGCATCATCGCCCACCTGCAGTTCTGCATCACACACAACATGACGCCCAAGGTGACTGAACCGAGACGAGACACACTTCTGTTTCCGTCTGCACGCAATACTCACACAACTTAGTGCATGTCACAATATTTGCAATATACAGTAGTCAACGTTTGAAGCGGATCAAAATAGTTTAAGAACGGGTATTGTTCAAAATTCATTATGTTTTGATCCACTTCAAATGTTGACTCCTGTATAAGTGAAAGTGAAAGTAACACGTGACGGCCAAGTATGGTAACCCATACTTGGAATTTGACCTCTGCATTTAACCCATCCAAGTTAATGCACACACATTAGGAGCAGAGTAGTGAGTAGTTAACACACACACTGCAAACGTGGATACACACACCCAGAGCAGCGGGCAGCCTTTGTGTGGCGCCCGGGGAGCGATTAGGGGTTAGGTGCCTTGCTCAAGGGCACCTCAGTCATTTCCCACCGGTTCTGGAATCGAACCAGCAACCTTTGGGTTACCAGTCCAACTCCCTAACCACTAGGCCATGACTGCCCCAAACTTCACTGAGTACTATATACTCATTAGGGGCTTTCGCACCGGGTCGTTCTGGGAACTTGCAACCAGGAGAACTAATAGTTCCCTAAAGAACATTTTCTTTACGAACTCTTTCCTGGTTGCATTCGCACCGCCATTAGGAACTCTGAAGTGACGTAAGACGCTTGTTGTCATGACTTTTATTTTGACGGCGCTGAGAACGGCAGAGCAAACAAACAGCGCTCGCATTCTCCGTGTTCATTTACTAACGTCACTGTAGTTCCTATAGCACTGGTTTAGACCGACTCTGAAGGAGGAGTAAATTAGTTCCTCCAGAAGAGTTCCTGGAACTAAAATCATTCCTAGTTTCTGCGGTACGAACACGGCAAAATCCAGGAACTTCCGTCAATAGTTCTAGTAATTATGGAAATGTTCCTCTGGTGCGAAAGCCCCTTTTTACTCGCCCTCAAGTTGTTTCAATCCTGCGTGAGTTTCTTTCTTCTGTTGAACATAAAAGATATTTTGAAGAACCCATTGACTTCCATAGTTGGAATAAAAAAAATACTGTGGAAGTCAATGGGTTCTTCAGAATATCTTCTTTTGTGTTCAACAGAAGAAAGAAACTCATACAGGATTGAAACAACTTGAGGACGAGTAAATGATGACAGAATTTTTATTAAGTGAACTATTCCTTTAATATGATATTCTGCATCTCTTTCTTGACTTTTTATTTTAGTTTTCATTTTTAACTGCCAAAACTTTAGACATTGTTCCGCAAAATTTAATTAAAATACAAAATAACTGATGTATGTATGTAACTATGTATGTATTTCCTATTTGAAAAGTATTTTCAGGACTGCTATTCAAATTGTAATATATTGTTCAGCATTGCATAGGAAATGGCTTTATTTGATTGAAAACCTTCCAAAAGAAATATTTTCTTTATATATATCTATATATATATCTATCTCTTTTAAACTAAGTTTTATGAATTTGAATGAATAAATATAAAAAAAATCATTAATTTATCTAATTATATTATCATCTGTTATTTTACACAAACTTGTCCTTTTTATTTTTATAAACTTTATAAAATTATAAAAAAATGTAAACCACTTTTTGTTATTTAACAATGACGAAATGTATAAGGAAAAGTGTATTTTATCTTGTTACTGGTGAATATTTAATGTTTTTCACCATTACACCATCAGCTTTTTCCATTACTGGTTTATTTTAAGTATGGTGTAAGACATTTATTTAAGACATTTTTTAAAAATAAGTATTTCAGTACAAAGAATTAGCAATATGAGTATAGCATGCAAATCAACATGCATTTTAATTTCTGCTTATCCCACTGGTCATGATAAAAACAAATTTAGAGAATATTTTATAATATGAACGTCTTTTTTTATTTTATATATATATATATATATATATATATATATATAGGCAGGCATATAGGCATTTTTATTATTATTATTTAACTAATAATTTTGATGAATTTAAATGAATAAATAAATCATATATTCTGTTATTTTAATTTAGCATTTTACCAGTGCACAAACTAGTCCTTTTCCTAATTAAATTGTATCACTGTTTTTTTTTTTATAAACTTGTGTATACGGATATAATTTAACAATGATGAATGTATAAGGAAAAGTTTATATTTTGTCTCGTTACTGGTGAATATAAAAAAAATTTAAAATCCATCACTGGCTAATTTTAAGTGTGGTGTAAGAACTTGTTCCAGTACAAAGAATTAGCTAAATGCTGTTTAAAGCACATGTAGATGCAGTATAGCATGCTAATCAACATGCATTTTAATCTGTTCCCGTCCCGCTGGTGTTTAAATCTCTCATCCCTCTGTCCACCAGGCGTTCCTGGAGCGGTACCTGACCCCGGGTCCCACCATGCAGTACCAGCGTGAGAACGGCAGGGGGCGCCAGTGGACCCTGGTGAGCGAGGAGCCCGTGACATCAGCTCTGCGACAGGGACTCGTGTTCTCCCTCCGGCGCCTCGACTTCGCCCTGGTCGTCACGGTGACGCCCCTCCCCTTCTTCAACCTGGGAGAGGAGTTCATCGACCCCAAGAGCCACAAGTTTGTGATGCGGCTTCAGTCGGAAACCTCTGTGTGAGAGGACAGTGAGACAGAGACAGAGGGACACAACCACTCCATTTCTTTCTAGATATCACTTTTAAACGACTGTTTGTATGTTTTTTTTATACACTACATGAACTCCTTCGATCTAGAGACCGTCAGGATGACTCTAGACTGACTAACTCTTCTGCGTTTCAGCTGTGAATAATGATCAAATACACTTTCACAAATCAGTCTCTGCGAGACGCACCAGCAACTCTACACACACACACACTTTTATCCTGCAAAACCCATGACAAATGATGGAAACACTATAAGATTGTAGCTGATCAACGCGGAGAAATCAAGTGCTTTACTATTGAATGATTGCGGATCAAAAGCACATGAGAAGCATGTTTGTAACACTACTCGTCGTGAATGTTTTTAAGATGTTGTATGTTTTTGCAGTACTTTATTCTTCATCCTAATGAATCGAGGGGCCTTTATATCATTGGTTTACATTGTTCTGTTCACCAGCAAACTCACTGTCCGTTCCCCGGAGCGCGGTTTTCTTCCCAACACAGTCGTGGTTTGGTTTTGTTTGGTATGTGCGTCTGTCATGACCGATCAAATGTGTGACATTTACATGAAATACAAAGACATGAATGTGTGCCAATCGTTGTACCTGTGCCTGCAGAGCTATGCACACACACACACACTGAGCTGGCCGGATCCGGACCGGACTCAGATTTCCAGTGGTTTGAGGAAACGAATGACCTCGTCCATCCCGTGTCCTCAACCGACCTCCAGCTTTGAGTCACTGTAATTTTCCCACTCATCTTGTACATAACTCATTCTGCTTTTATACACTCGTGGACGTCAGTGAAAGAGGAATTTGACATGATGTAGGTGGTTATGGTTTTCAGAACTGACCGTTTCGGTTTTAGGCCTGATGCATGGATACAGGCGATGCAGTTTTGTACCTTTTTTTTTTTTTTTACTTTTATCATTTTGTATGAAAGTTAAGCTAATCTTTTAACATTTTCCCTTTAAAAAAATGGTTTGTTGTAAAGAGATTTGTAGATTTTTTTTAGTTATTGTGTGGAAACCAATTGATAATTTCAGAACTAAAAATGTTGCAGCCTCTTTTTTTAAATAAAAGATCAACTCGACTCTACTTTAGAGTTTGGCTCATGTTTTGAGTATATATGTAGTTGCTTGTCTGATTATAGAGTCTGTATTTAAGGTGTATTTTAAGCAGTGGT
The DNA here is from genome assembly GCF_963993115.1 of Abramis brama. Classification (NCBI taxonomy): domain Eukaryota; kingdom Metazoa; phylum Chordata; class Actinopteri; order Cypriniformes; family Leuciscidae; genus Abramis; species Abramis brama. The sequence continues at coordinate 9,511,919 of NC_139965.1, forward strand.
TTTTAAAGTCCCCTCACAGCTTATTTTAGGCTAGATCTGCACTACTCTCCTATCGCCCACACTGTTGGTTTGCGCATTTATAAGAATAAAAATCATTGTTCATTTGGACTATGGACGTTACGATTATAAACTGAAGGCCTCTGCTCCGTTCAGCATGAGCTGCAGACTTCACTCATCACATGACGAGAGGATGGTGAGATGACCACGTCCTCTAATACATGCCATCACAAATTTAAAAGGGAAAAGTGAAAAGCATTCATAAACTGGTAAAGTTTATATAGCCATACAGTGTGAACAATTTCTCACCATGACCCATAATATCTCCTAGTTTATGTAAAAAAAACGTTCTTCATGTGTCCAACTTTTTTTTCTTTTTTTTTATTAGTGAATTTACGTCAGTTATTTTTACATTTAAATACTTTTGTATCCAAAAGTTTTCCGGTTTTAGTTGCAAACTGTGTCATAACCAGCCCCTAAAATATTTTTATTCGGTAGTAATTGAGTTAAGAACATTAAAAGGAACTGTTTTAATGTTCTTAACTCAATTACTACTGAATAAAAATATTTTATGGGCTGGTTATGACACAGTTTGCAACTAAAACCGGAAAACTTTTGGCTGTTCATCAGAAATAACATTTTTTAAATATGGCTTCTTCATTTATTCAGGTTTAAATATTCAAGACTTTGGAATCCTGGTTCATGTAAGACGTAAAGAAAATGTTGAAGTTGAATTAAAATAAGAATTATTTATTAAAGGGGTCATATAATGCCATTTTTGTACAAGCTAATATGATTCTTTAGGGTCTAAATGAAAAGTTTGTAATATACTTTTTAATTAAAAATTCTCATTAGTATTGTAAGAAAACACTCCTTTTACCTGGTCAAAAACAGCTCTGTTTTCAGCACGCCGTTTAAAGCAGCATTAAGGTACGTTCACACTACACGCGACCAAGCGACGCGATACCATTCATTTTCAATGGGGAGCGGGCGACTTCCGGCGACACGCGCGGTCGCGACCGTTGGCGACTGGATGGGGCGTGTCTGGCGACGCGACAAAGTTGAGAAATGTTTAACTTTATGCAAATGAAGAGCGACTTTCGCGAGCGACAACCAATAGGAGTGAAGTCAGTGGAGCAAACGTGATCCGTCACTCTTCAGTGCAGCGTCTGACCGAGGCAAGATGAATGAGAAGTTTACTTTAGCAGTCAGAAACTGTCCAATAGTTTATGATATGTCTCTGTGTACATACAGTGGTACTCGCCGTGCTGACTCCGAGCCCGAATGGTTTCGTGAACTCAGAAAGACCAGTATTTGCCCATTTTCTGCAGTTAAATAGCCGCGATAGCACAGGGCACTCGGGTCAAAATCACCATAAAGTGCCTTTGAGACTTCACAATTTCCCTAAAAAAAATCTGAGATTTTCCATTTAACTTTATATGTGTTGTATTAAGGAGACATTAGGCTGTTAGAAATGCATATTGGTCAAGCTCCAGCACTTTTTTATAAATTAACTGCAAGCTGACAATATACGAGCAAACCATAAAATATGTCTACCCTGTCATGGACAAATTCATAGTAGAATAAATACATTTTCATTGCATAGTGATTATAAAATGTAGATCTGAGGAAAGATAATGTGTCCCTTTCCCAACAAAACATTTTAGTTAATGGTAAAAGTATTTTTATAATAATGAAGTTACTGCTTAAATATGTATTGCCCAATAAAATATGCGATAGTTGCACATTCTATTCTAAATAAAATCTAACAATAAAGATATTTAGTCAAAATTTAAAACAATACTAACTGGCCCTCATTTGTTTATTAAGAAATCACACACAGGGTTTTGTTAACTTGTTAAAATAATTTGTTTATTTTCATCCTAAAAGTTAAACATGACAGGGTGGACAACAAAATGACAGGGTGGAACTTGGCATGACAGGGTGGACAAATGCTTTAATGGGTGAACTAGAATGGGGGAACATTTTAAAAACAACAGGACCTTCAAGAAACCCTTAACCAATATAGAAGAAGGAGGGGCCTGGCTCAGGCTGATTTTCAGGAGTTGCAAATGTCCACCCTGTCATGAACCATGTCCACCCTGTCATGTGACAGGGTGGACATTTTTTGGCTAAAGTTAGTATTTAATGAGCACATGGTGTACAGCAGTTAGCAAAGTGATTCACTGTTGAAGCTGACTGTGCACTGTTTAAAATATATATTTAGAATTTCTGAAAAGTTTTTATATTAATTAATATTTCACAATGACAGGGTGGACATGTTAAGCTTGACAACAGGCAACTACAAACACAATATGATGCAAATTAGGAAATATAAGTGTAGATACTTATTGTGTGCATTGCAGATGTTTTAAGCTCCACTGAAGAAAGACCAAATGGGGGAGGGGATATCACTGAGTACATCAGTTGGTTTCTTAAAGGGGCGTTTACCCCATAATGACAGGGTGGACAGCAATTTCAGGGACACATGCAAACTGCTTAATATTATTATGAAAATAAAATATAAATAATCAAAATGACTTGTTTTATTAAATAACTTGCTGAGGACAATAAGTACATTAAAAAAGTATTTGAATTTTATGTAATTTAACCACTTTTTACACTCACTGAAGTTAGCTGAGCAGCGTGTGGGACATGCCAAAATCACATACATCCAATCAAAGAAAATGGTATAAAATCAGAAAAACACATTTCAAGAGATGTATCATTGTACTTTTATGTGTGTAAGTGTTTGGCCATTTATAATAAAACCTCAGAATTACATTATTTTGCATTATGTTCATGATGACTGAGCGATTCTGATGAGTACACCAAAGGCACTTTATAGTGATATTGACCCACTCGCTGTTTCTCATTCATCTTTAATATTATGCATTTTATGTACTGATTCCATTTATATTTAGACTTTTCCTTCCAAAATGTTAGCTTGTAGCGGCAAGAAAACAGATTTGTTGTCTACAATACGTAACATCCGTGAATGTCACTCACAAACATTACTAGGCAACCAGAAGTGAGAACGCCCACTAACGACCTCACCGCCAGCCACTGGCGACATGCAGCGATAAAGTCGCTTGTAGTGTGAACGGGGCTTTATGCAGCTTTGCCGATTTCTTCGCTGTTTTCTCGCTTTTTGCTCGCGGGTTTCTCTATAGAGCTCCCCCTACAGCTTCGGAATAAATATTTGACAACACTGTCGTCAAAACTCGTCGAACTCCATTGGCCAGCAGCGCGGACGAGACATCTAGCCTTTATTATATGATATCTATGGGCCCGTCGGCCCAAAGTTGCAAGGGTGGTTTTTCGTCTCACAGGCGCTCGGGGGGTGTGAGAAGACCATTCAACCCGAAAACCGTCATATAACCATTCCAATGACTCCGAAGCTGTTCGGTTAAAGGGGGGGTGAAATGCTATTTCATGCATACTGAGTTTTTTACACTGTTAAAGAGTTGGATTCCCATGCTAAACATGGACAAAGTTTCAAAAATTAAATTGTACGTTTGAAGGAGTATTTCTGTGCCAAAAATGCTCCTTCCGGTTTGTCACAAGTTTCGGAAGGTTTTTTTCGAGTATGGGTCTCTGTGACGTCAGATGGGGTGGAATTTCCTTCTATGGGTCCTAAGGGCACTTCTCCCGGAATAGCGCGGGCGCGCGCGCACTCGTGGACCAGAGAGAGAAGAAAGCGAAAGCAGTACCTCATCAAACCGCTCTGCTCGGCTTTAGGGAAGTCAATGTCACCAAAGAAGTGGGTTTTTGGTTGCCAGGGCAAGACAACCCTGCACAGATTGCACAGTTGTGCAAGATTGTTTGTTCCCTGCATTTCGACGATGATTGTTTTATAAACAAAGCCCAGTTTGACGCCGGATTTGCAGATCGTCTATGCTTAAGGATGGAGCAGTGCCGAAAAAGGTTCACGGTCGGTCGTGCGTTGGAAATGCTGGCGGTGAGTAAAACTGCTTCAAATGTCTGAGTGTTCTTAGCTATTGGCGCGTCAGCACAGCTTTAGCTTCGCTCACACGGCCCGCCTCCAGCCGCTCGTTTTTTTCCGGAAAGACTCGGTACAGCCTATCTTTCTTTTATAAATATAATAAAACTAAAGACTTTTTGGAGATTTGAAGGATGTACCTACTCTATAGGTACTCAAGATTAACATGAGATTGACTGAAAATGAGTGTTTCACCCCCCCTTTAAGATAAAAAAGTTACTTAGTTCACCTTTAAGTGCATGTGTCTTTAAATGATAATGAACCTTGCTCACCCCGCCCCTCTGTTCTGTGCGGACACCGTTTGAAATGACACAATAACCATAACGCGTTGTTCATTATAAACGTGGGATTATGAATTATATTGAGAATGTCGTACATAGAAAACATGTCGTAGTGTAAACCTTAGCCGCATTCATCGTGAAGCGTGCTGCAAGCGATTTGCAAAGATTAATATAAAGATTAATATAAAGCTTAATAAAACGTTACTCTCACTTCTTCTTCTAGAGGTGCAGCAGGAACACGAATAGTTGGTACAGATCCTTTTTTCTGGAGCAGCTTCTTGGCAAAACCAGCTTTATACTGACCCTCGTTTGTAAAGCAGTCTGGGGTGTGAAATGATTCACGCAAACATGAAAGCATTGACGTTGATCGTGGGGAATATTCCCTTCGAAAACAAAACTCAGCCACTGCGTCTTCAGCAGTTTCGGATTTAGGAATATCAAAATGATTCTGTGTTCGTTATTGCACCCAAGAACAGAACACCACAATCGCTTAGACGCCATCAGACAGTGCTCCAGTATCAACATTGCGGACTATGATTGACAGCTCGCTCACGAGCGAGGGCGGGACTGTGTTGAAACGCTGCTGTCAATCAACAATCGTGGGAGGGTTGTCCGACCGTGTGACATCACATGGTCGAACGGCTTGATTTGAGACAGGGGAAAACATATAAGGAGATTTAAAAAAAAAAAAAAAAAAAACACTGGATGGATTTTTATCATTTTATGATGGTTGTGTACAGGCACTGCCAACACACATTTCAGTACAATCAACTTGTAAAAGTGCATGACCACTTTAACAATATTTTAAAGCTATTTTTTTTAAAATCATTTTTGAGTGCCCTTGTCTTAAAATGACTGAAAGCAGTCTGTTTTCAGCCAAAAATAAATGGGATTTAAAAAAATACTATTTACTCACCCTCATGTTGATCGAAATGTGTGTTGAGTCATCATCTGACTCGTGCTCTTCCAAGTCTGGTCATATGATAATGTCTGAGTTTTTTTTAAACATCCATGTTCGACCAGCCATTATTCACAGAAAATCTTCCTCTTTGCCACGGCTCTTGTTTGCACACATTCAGATGTGGTTCCTCATATAGTTCTGGTTTGTACTGTGTTTTTTTTATGAGCACAACAGATATCATTTACAGTTATTGTATTGCAAACACGTTCTCCAAAACATCTTTTGTGTTCCACAGGTTTGGACCGACATGAGGGTGAGTAAATCGTGCCAATTGTTTTAAATTGTTGTAAAAAAAAATTAGCATGTTGTTTGAAGACTGATGCGATGTATAAAGGTCAAGATCAAAGAGTCAGTAGGCGTTGGGTGTCAGTAACATTTAAGTTGTGAATAACGTGGGTGATGAAGAGGAAGTGTCTCAACTGGGTTTTTTTTTTTAGGCCTGTTTTTTATGCAAGACAAACGCACATGTTAGTGTCATGGCTGATTTCAAAACGCTGCCATTACGCATGAAGGGATGATCTCGGTTTTCTTCACTAAAAAAGTCCACCAAAACTCCCATGGCTTTATCTTAACGCTCCTTGTTATGTGTCGTTATCACAAGTTATTAAGTGGGAGGAAACACGTGTTGCGTTGCACACTTCCGCATTTCCTCTGTGTTGTATTGTCGAATGACTCTGAAGGTCTCAGTCGACTGTGCTCTGGATTAGGACTCGCTCTCTCAGGGCCGGTGGGAAGGAAGGCCAACAGCGTCAATGTAAATCAACAGGTTTGACATCGGCAAGCCAACGAGCAATGAGTCCATGGAGAATCCTGCTAATCTGTGTCATGTGTATTCATCAAGGTGTGTTCACTGGATTTCACTTTCATATTGTTGTATTGTGTAGAGTTTGTTGAGTTGATGTTACATAGTTTGGTCCTTTGGGCAAGATTGTTGAAGATTTTTTTGTTTAGAAATTGTTCTTTCAGTGAGAAATAAAGTCAGTCTGAATTCTGCTTCATTGGAAACAGGGTGTTTCCCTTTTCCGTGAAGCAACAAAAAAATGTTCTTCTCACATCGTGTGTTCACATTGATGGACTTATCTGTGTTCGTTTCTGCAGTGTGCGGTAGAGAGGAATCCATTACTGGTTACTGCGACCAATCAGTCGTCTTGAAATCTGGTGCAGACACATCATGGAACCTCACCAAAGTTCAGTGGTCCATTTATAAGAACACAACATACATTGCGGGTCTAAAGGATGGCGAGGTGACTTTATACAGCTTTTGGACACATCAGGGTCGAGTTCAGCTCGACAACAGAACTGGAGATTTAACAATACAAAATCTGACTATGAAGGACAGCATGATATACACTGTGTCCCTGGTCACCTCCAGTGATGTCCGGGAAAAAAATCAAGTTCATCTCTCAGTCCGAGGTAAGAGAGATGTTTTATATCTAACAATCTACTAACACTCTTACAAATAATGGGTTCCAAAAAGTGATGCCATAGAAGCACAAGACAAGAATTGATTCCGCAAAGAATCTTTCAGTTCATATCCCTTGTGTGGTGTTCATATTTTTGTTACTCAGTCAGTGTTCGTGGGTCTGGTGGACCTGCTGCATTTTTGGTTTTTTAATTCAACATAATTAAACAATTTATGTTAAAATACTCAACAGATGTTTACTTCATCCCAATTACAAGCAATATAAACAGCATATATGGTTAATAGTTTCCCTTTACCTTTGTTAGATCACATTTAAGAATTGCAAACTTGTGTGGGAACGGCAGGGGTAGAAACAAAACTCACTTTTGCACTCACACTCTCTCACACTTACACACAATCTCTCTCACACATGCATGCACACACTCACGCATGCACACACACACACACACACACACACACACACACACACACACACACACACACACACACACACACACACACACACACACACACACACGGATATGTGGTTTACATGGACTCTCTATAGGCGTAATGGTTTTTCTAATGTACAAACTGTATAATCTATCCCCCTACACTAACCCTACCCCTAAACCTACCAATTACAGACAACTTTTGGCATTTTTTGAATTTCAAAAAACACCATTAGCATGTTTTTTTTTTAAGCCGTTTGGTTTATGAGGACACAGATGTCGTCATAAACCATGTTTACGTTGTAATACTTATGTCATTATACACATTTGTGTCCTCATAAACCATATAAAAGAACACACACACACACACACACACACACACACACAATAACAGCAAGCCCTGACAGGAGGAGTACAGAGTAAAGGTACACAAGACCTAAAAAACATCCTGTGTGTAATATAAATGCGTAGGGGGGTGTACAGTGTGTGGTCATTGAAAATGTGTTCTGATATATATTCTTCACAGAAAATGAGCCAAGGCCAATGAGTCTGAGTTTAAAAAATAATTAATCGTATAATTTTTCTTTTGATAAAAAATTAAAACGGGTCCTACAGGCCCGAACACCATACAAGATACAAGGGTTCAAATAACTATTTATTCGTAGCACATTTTAACAATCTAAAGAGTCTTTTTCCACTATAAAGAACCTTTTTGGCATTGGAAAGTAAAGGATGGTAAACGTTCGTCATGGAACCATAGATACCAATGAAGAACCTTTATTTTTAAGAGTGATAATGACTTTCAGCCAGATTGAATAATTGATATGATGTTTGACCCCGACTGCAGATCCACTCAAGGAACCAACAATCCAGAAAATGTTTGACTCCCTCAAAGACGGCCAATGCCACTTGGCCCTTAATTGCAATGTGCCTCACCCAAATGTGAATCTGTCCTGGACTCCTGACGGCGAGTTCAGCGGATCGTATATTTCTGGAGACGCCGTCAACTCTTCGTTGGTTCTTTTCACGTCATTCAGTGGCACCAGAAACGTGACGTTCAACTGCACCGCATCCAATGGTCAACAGACAGAGACCAAACAAATCACAGTGGGATGTTCAGGTGGGTCTCTTTAACAGAGGAAACACTGTGAGGGTTTTTTTACATTTATTTAAGAAGCTGCATACTGCGTATGTTTAGTATCAGGGCTTCAAAACGCGAGCACATACGCCAATTTGACCCCCACATTGATTTATAGATGATATCACAGAAGGGGTGCTGCAGAGTGAAAAAGTATATTAACCGAAGTATACTTTGGTTTTTACATGCAGGCAAGGGTATGCGTACAGTGTGCTTGAGGTAAATGTCATTTAGATTTGCCAAAAGTACCAACTTCGGTACCAATTTGGTACTGAAATTTAAAAAATGTGACCATTTTGTTATCATGCCATTTTGATCGCTGTTGTACAGATTCTTAAACCCCTCTGATTGGCCATTGTGTTGACGCGCTCAGCGTAAATGACTACAATGGTTGGCTACAATGATCAACGTTTCAAAAACACGAGGTCTTTGCCGCTCTTTATCGAGCACTTACATTGATACATACTGGAGGGATCCGCTGATAGATGCTGATAGATGCCATTGTTGAACATTGTAGACATTCACAAGCATATATGTTGAGTGTGTCAACACAACGGCCAATCAGAGACATAAATGTTGACCTTGTGAAAACAAGGGCCAATCAGAGACATATGTTGAGCTTGTGAACACAATGGCCAATCAGTGACATACATGTTGAGCGCATCAACACAAGGGCCAATGAGATACATATATGTTGTGCGTGTCAACACAATGGCCAATTAGAGACATATATGTTGTGTGTGTCAACACAATGGCCAATCAGAGATATTCATGTTGAGGATGTCAACACAATGGCCAATCAGAGATATACATGTTGTGCGTGTGAACACAATGGCCAATCAGAGACATACATGTTGAGCGTGTCAACACAATGGCCAATCAGAGACATACATGTTGAGCGTGTCAACACAATGGCCAATCAGAGACGTATATGTTGAGCATGTCAACACAATGGCCAATCAGAGACATACATGTTGAGCGTGTGAACACAATGGCCAATCAGAGGTGTTTAAGAATCCGTTCAAAAGCTCAAAATGCTAAAGGGAAATGGTGGTATCGTCACATTTTCTAAAATTTCAGTACCGACTTGGTACCGAAATCTGTATTTTTTGACAACTCTAATAAAGCTTTGATAGCAACGTGGCAACACTGGCCCGGGCCATTATTTTACAGTCAACAAAAGAAACAGGAAGAGACAGAAGACTGAAAAACAGCCGCCATGTTGTCAAGCACTTGTGTGAGAGGGCTAATGTCTCCATGAAAGGAAAATGTCAATTGTTTTTTTTTTATGGAATATTGTTATTAATGATTTATCTCACAGATCCAGACCTGTTATTTGGCTAAAACAATTTTAGATTGCTTAAGTCATCTGCTACAGCAAGAAGATGATTTATCAAAACTCAAACGGTAAATAATATGCTGTATATTTTCTAGATCATGAATAGTAGAGGTTTTTTTTTAAGGACAAGGGAGTCCAAGTTAACAGAGCTAATATTTCTGTTTTAGCAGCAAACGCTAGGTCTACCCAGAGCCATTGGGTCTACCCTTATGTGAAGCATAGCTACTAGCCTAATCTTTCCTACCAGCTCAAAAACAGTGTTGTAATAAGGCCTACCATACATACACGCATACAAAAAGTGAATAACTGAACCCCGGGTTTTTGTTTTCTAAAGACTTGCCATTCACGACTCTTGCGTTGCGCTCCGCCATTTTGAAAAGGTCAAAGGTTATCTCATCTCGGCAACTCCTGCCCAGTGGAAAATACCACATGAGGGGGTGTTCATGTGCATTTTCCACGTCGGCTTTTGGTATTTACCATAATTACCATAGCACGTGAAGGCTCCAATATATCCGAGTGAAGCGACAAATGGGAAGGAAGGGGAACTTATTTTGCTTCAACATTACGAGGCACACAAATAATTAAAATGATGTGCACGAATCATTTAGAATAAATGATTACATAAAAAATTACATAAAAGTATTAGTATTGCAGTATTACATAAAAAAAATGTAAAAAAAAAAGAATAGTCAATATTGATTTCATGCTGACTTTAACACACATGCAGTGAGGGAGTAAATACACTTCAATGCACTGAAGAATCATAAGAAAGGGGCTCAGAAGACATTGTTCCTGACAGAAGCAGTTTAACTGCCTGTAACTTCACAGCACTGATGCTTCAACAGGGCAGAGCCAGTGAATAGGAAGTCTACATAGATGCAAATGAAGAGTTATTTTGTTCTTTTCTTTCTAGAGGAGAAGAGGTGTGAAGTCTGCATCACTTGCAGTCTGTGCGGTTCATGTGGCCTGTCTGTGTTTTGGGCTATTGTGCTTACATTCATGTTTACTTTGGCTGTTTCATGTGCATTTACACACAGAGGTAACAAACATATCTTATAATCAAACTTTACAATACAACAGTTGCATGACTGATATTGTCGTATTTTAACTATAATTTGTCTTTCCTAGAAAGAATTAAAGATGCCTTGCCTAAAACCCTCCAGGATTTCTTCCAGAATATACGGTAATATACCACAGAGATCATAGATGTAAAGGACTCAGCGGTTTACAGCAGTACTTATCCTAGGTGTTTATTTTTTGAAGTGGTTCCAGTCCTGACTCCAATGGAGGTGAAGAAAAAAAACGGGACACGAAGGACAAAAACACTTATTTGCCATAAGATTCAGCTGAACAGTGACCAGCATGCATGCTTATTCGAGGAAAGGAGCTGATTTGACAATGAGTTCCACAAGAAAATAGTTTCACATGTTGGGAGCATCATGAGGCAGAAGCTTCGGTTTAAAGCAAATGATGAACTGTAAAGTTGTGACTGTGGGTTTGATCTCTGGATTCTGTGCGTGAAATGCACTTGTGTGAATGATGATTCATGACTAACACACAACCTTTTTACCAACAATTATGATGAAACTATTAAAAAATGGATGTCTTCAAAATCCATTTAGCTCAAATATCTGAAGGTTTCTGCAAGTTCAGTTAAAATGGATGTAACTCTTCTGGTACTAATTTCCTATCAAACTTTACTTGACTACAACCATGGCAGCTTTTTTATATAATAAACAGAAACATTTCACGAGGAAACAAAACAAAAAATTATATGTAAATTGGTAACCAGGACTGTAATAATGAATTGTAGCAGTGAATGTAAGCCAAAGTTACTGTCCTGTTTTGTGTACAGGGACCTTTATTTTGAAGTATATTTTCTGTTTCTGTTTTCCCCAGTGTTCACTGCCTGTGTTTAGTTCCTGTTTTACTTTGTTTCCATAGTTTCCTTAGTAAGATCATTACCCACACCTGTTCTTTGTTAGCCTGTTATCCTCTGTATTAATGCCAGTGTTTCCCTTGTTCAGTGTCTGGTGTTTTCCTGGATGTTATGAGTGTGTAGTTTTCAGTTCTGCTTTGCCCGGTGTCTGGATTTATTCTGTTTTTTGCCTACGTCTCCCTTAGCCTGGGTTTTGTTTGCTAATAAAAGCTTTTGATATAGTTGGATGCTACTCTGTCTTTCTGAAACACCCGCATTACATAAGTGTTTCATATGTATAATGTTTTAGCGGTTCCCACACTATTGTCGTCTAAATGAACAGCCCCTTACACTGTAAAAGGTTATTGTTGGTTTAACATAAAAAAGTAAGTTACCTGGTTGCCTTAAAACTTTGAGTTAGTTGAAATTAAAAATTTGAGTTAAACCAATCTCCTTCATTGTATTAATTAACATACACTCAAAATATTATGTTATCTGAACCACATTAATTATCTAAGTTGATTTGACAAAATATAAAAAGTTGTGATAACAAATCATGAAAATATTTTTTTACAGTGTAGTTTGAATTAATTGAGTTTTAATAATTTTTATTTTGAAATTGTATGAATTAAACATCACTAGAAACAACTGAAATAGTCCATTAAACATGAACATATTATGCAATAATTTGAGATGTATCATTATATAGAATTCTTTTGGCATAAAGTGTTCAGTAAAATTCTGTGAAGGATGCTAGGGTTCTATATAGAGTGCAACAGACAAGTTCCGAAAGTAAAAACTCAATTTTGGGATAAAATTTAGATCGGAATAAACTGCTGCTCCAATGTATATGTAATGAGTGATTATAATCAAGGTATTAATCTTTTTCCTTCTAAATATCAAATGAGTTGAATGACTTCTCTGGAGATTTTACTTTGTTATAGAAGTTACCAGTGTGATTACTGACATGTTATTTTCATGTATTCTTGAATGTCTGTATTTGATATCTGAATGCAGTAGCTCGCTTATTTTATTCCGGCTTCCAGAAATGAAATGTGGACCCCATACACAAAACAAATATATTTGAAATATATTTTCAGGATATATTTTGAAATATATGCAAATATTTGAAATTGGCCCAATAAATATATTTCATACTTATATTTCATATATTTTTGTTATATTTCAGAATATATTGCAATGTATTTTTTTCTGTATGGGTCCCCAAAAGTGTAAAAAATATATATGGCATACATTCCAAATACATTGCAATATATTCTGAAATATAACAAAAATATATGAAATATAAGTATGAAATATATTTATTGGGCCAATTTCAAATATTTGCATATATTTCAAAATATATCCTGAAAATATATTTCAAATATATTTGTTTTGTGTATGGGATTGGTTTGTGTTTGAGAAAGTTCTTCAACGTGTTAAAACATATAGGGGTCATTGAAGCCAATAGTTTAAGGGACTATTTCTTTGTTAAAGCCTTACTTTCCAGTTAGACTAAAGTGTAGCTCTCCTTTAGAGAAAGAACGCGTTATCTTGATGTTTTGAGAATACTCTCCTGTTTATACCCATACACAAAAGAAATGTATTTGAAATATATTTTCAGAATATATTTTTGGAATATATGCAAATATTTGAAATTGGCCCAATAAATATATTTTAGTTAAATATATGTTAATATTGTAATTTAAACAGTCAACATTTTCACAAACAAACAGCACATTTTCAATTTATTTTTTAGATAGACCACTTCAGCCGTGGATGTGGGAGAGCAGTGCTCTACTTCACCCACCCACTTTTTTCCTACTGGTCGGGGATCAAACCGGCAACCCTTCGTTTACAAGCCAAAGCCCTAACCAGTAGGCCACGGCTGCCCCTTTACTGACTTTATTGGCCTAAAATTAATTTTTTATGTAGAAAACAACACACAAAATGCAGAGTTTTTTTCCCCTATTTTTACAGAATTGAATACAGTTATTTAATAGTGCGTGTATGCAGTGTTAGACACTGAGTTCTATCTATTGTTTAAGTGCACTTCACTGTTGGAGTGTCACTGTTATACTTGCATCATAAATATTGTGCATATTTTCAATATTTAAATGACTTCAGCAAAGATGTCAATAAAACAACAATGAATCTAATAATTGCACTTAGTGTTAGGTACATGCCACCTAATATGGCCTAATAGTCCTAGGAAAGCAACTATCTGTCATTTTACATTGCAGTCATTTAAATGTAAGTACAGTATTTATTATAGCTGTGTGTCATAATACAGTAGTGAAATATGGTAGCCTACTGTTGTGTATAGGGGAAAAGGTAGAGGAATTACTATGATCAAAATACATTTTCGACCCTTCTTTAGCAAGCTAAACATTTTATGACCATATATTTTGTCATATATTTTACATTACATGTTATAAATGTAAATATATTTCACACTTAACATCATATATTTTGGTTATATTTCAGAATATATTTAAAAATGATAAATATAAGTGGACAACGTCAATGTATTTGGAATATATGCCACATATATTTTTGACACTATAAAATATGTTTACATATATTTCTTTTGTGTATGGGTAGTTAGAGCCTGGCCAAATCCAAACTTGGAAAGCTGTGTGTCGATAACTAACTTCAGGGTCCGAGTGTCAGCTGCATAATCGATGGAGATATGCTTCAGTCTATCTGTATATGTGTGGAAAATTGCTATGTTTATCTATTTCTTAGCCAATCAGAAACTGCAGCCTGAACCAAGGATGTAGTCCAGACCTTGGTGAAGGGTATAACTGGTGTGTGGGTGTGTTTGTGGGTGTGTGTGTTCATTGTAACTGTAAGCGAGACGGCCTACAAACTCCTATGTGAGTCTTGAAGCTGACTTCTGCTGATGAAACTGCAAATATGTCACACAGCTATATGTCACAAGAGTCACTGGAACCAACAGTTTAAAGGGATAGTTCACCCAAAAATGAAAATTCTGTCATCATTTACTCACCCTCAAGTTTTTCCAAACCTGTATGACCAAACAGATCTCGGTCCCCATTGACTACCATAGTATATATATTTTTTCCTACTATGGAAGTCAATGGGGACCGAGATCTGTTTGATTACAAACATTCTTCCAAATATCTTCCTTTGTGTTCAGCAGAACAAAGAAACTCATACAGGTTTGGAAAAACTTGAGGGTGAGTAAACGATGATAGATTTTTCATTTTTGGGTGAACTATCCCTTTAAGTGACCATTTCTTAGTTAAAGGTCCCGTTCTACGTGATCCCATGTTTCAAACTTTAGTTAGTGTGTAATGTTGTTGTTAGAGTATAAATAATATCTGTAAAATTATAAAGCTCAAAGTTCAATGCTAAGCGAGATATTTTATTTAACAGAAGTTGACTACATAAAACGGCTCGATTGGACTACACCCCTCTACTACCTGCATTAGTGACATCACCAGAACCGTGTTTAGACTAACCTCCGCCCACAGGAATGCTCCCTCAACTCTACTGGCTACTTGCGCACTTCTTATAACTTAGGCTACTGTGTTTACTCAGCTCTTACAGTGATTTTCTGAAGTAAAACTGACGCTTCATCTTTTGTGTGATGTACAATAAACTTTATTAAACTCATCAGTACATGTTTGATCATCATTCGGACCTGGTCCGAAACAGCAGACTTGTAGGCTGTTAATAAATAATGGATACATACAAGCAGATGACAAATACATTATAATAACCGTAATTAAACTACTAAACCATACCTGTTTCATCTCTATACAGCACTCTGACTCTGTAAGCATTATTGTCTGACTCGAAATGAACGCCGTTACTGAGAGTTTCTGATATTATCATCATTCCGTGAGATGAATTTGTCCTGACAGACTGAGCGCGAGCTCATGAAGCTCCGCCCCCTGGGTCGTCCAGCAGCAGCTCATTTGCATTTAAAGGGCACACACTGAAACAGCTCGTTTTTCTGAGCCCCAAAAAATGTCAATTTAAACATGCTGTAAAAAATGATCTGTTGGGTATTTTGAGCTCAAACTTCACATACACACTCTGGGGACATCAGAGACTTATTTTACATCTTGTGAAAAGGGGCATATAACGGGACCTTTAAAGCATTTACTTTACTGTTATATATTAAAGTGTCATCTCACTGAGAGAAATAACATGTTATCTTAATGTTTTGGGAAGAGTCTCCTGTTGATAGTTTCTTCAAGGTTGGATTTGGTCGGGCTCTGTGTGTGTGTGTTAGTTTTCTTGGTAACAGGTTAAGGAACAAGTGGCATTATTGGAGATTGACTGACTTGTTTTCTTCGACATGTTGGCGCCTACACACACAGTCTTGTGACCTCGGAGGATCACTGTTTAGTCAGGGTCCTGGCGGCAGCCGTACACACACTATGGAGATGAGCTACTGCCAATCAGCCCATGTGTGGAAATATACTATGTTTATCTAGTTCTTAGCCAATCAGAATCATTCAACCTGAAGTAATGACGCAACTTAGACCTCAGTGGAGGGTATAACTGCTGTGATCTTTGTAAATGAAAAACAGAGCGGCCTATGAACTCCTTGTGCGTCTTGAAGCCGACTTCTGCCTGATGAAACCACAAACTATCTTCAGTAAAAATGTTCTTCAATTGACTGCACTTCTGACTCCGGGTCTTCATTCATCATATCTGGTTCTGGGTCTCTAACTAAATTCCCCAACAGGATCTTTCCTTCACTAAAGCCGTTAAGTACACAGTCGTTGTATTTTTTGCTTGAAATATGTTTTTTAATGATATGATCATGGCTTATAACGCTTGAACAAAGACTTTTTTGAAAGACTTCCGGAACCAACGCCGCTGAAAAAGTAAGTAATGCACTCTACCCCACTGAACCTTAGGACCGTAAGCGCGAGTTTGTGCGTGTCACAGTGTATAGGCTACGTGTCAGTGTCACAGTATTCTCAGAACTGACACGTCAGTTTTAGGGCATTGTGACAATGGGAAGTGGTCAAGTGTAACCAGAAATGGACACACTACCTTTATCTCAGCAGATCTGCAGATGAGTCAGTACTTCAGAAATAAGCCTCCTAAAAATGACATTCCACTGAAACATTTGCACACTCGATCAAACTTCCCAGTGACATCATTTCAGAAGTATTTCAATGCTTAATTTACATCGTTCTTCTCTTAGGCTCATGGTCGCTTTACGGAAAGAGCGAAATAAATGCACAACTTATAGCCTACGTAAGAGCTGGCTATAGTAAAACACGAGTTAGAGCAGAAGACACGACTAGTGAACATACATTTCTGTTGTCAGACAATGGAAGACTATTAACTTTCAAGCTGCTGATCTGGGTAACACTTTAGTTTAGGCTCCAGTTCTCACAATTAACTAGTTTATTAGGATATTGGCTGTTTTTTAGTACTTATAAAGCACATATTAATGTCTTATTCTGCATGACCATATTCTAAATCCCTTAATCCATACCTAAACTTAACAACTATCTTACTAAACAGTAATAAGCCGTTATGATGAGTTTATTGAGGCAAAAGTGGTAGTTAATAGTGAGAATTGGACCCTAAACTAAAGTGTGACCCATCCCTGGCTTATAATCGAGACCTTGCTCTCGTGGGCGTTACTGGCGAGTCTCAGAAACAAGATATGGCTCTATTGAAGTTGAGCATTGGAGTGATGTGTCAAAGGTGAGATCGCTTCTGGCTGAGGAAGTAAGAGACAGGAGACGAGCTGTGAAAGAGAAGTAAAGGTGCTGATGGAAAGAGAAATTAAGGGACCCATTATGTCTGTAAATGTCTGTTAACATAAGAAGGGGAAGTGAGTGCTGACCGATAGCAAAGGCTAGATACTCCTACATTTAAACCTAAAGGTTCTCTATAGTGCATTAGCGCCCGTCCACTTTTTCAGCGGCGTTGGTTACATAACTATTTTTTCCATTTATTTCTCCCATAGGGATTTCAAGAAAAGTCTTTGTTAAAGCATTTTAAGCCACGAGTCAAGCCAGTCAGCAACGGGGTGAATCATAACACTACAAAATTGGATTTGAAGGAAAACAGTATTTGAAAATCAGACTTGATGGCTTTAGCGAGGGAACTACAATCCCATGAAGCATTGCAAACAGCATAATCAAATTAAAAATGGAGAATTATAAAACTACTTGATTATATATTAAAATTTATATTTGTATATGCATATTTTGCAATAAAATATATAAGTATTTTGAGAGGCCGACTCGATTGTGTAATTTGCATTGCTTCACAGGAGTGGGAGGAGCTAAAGATGTATTTTGGTGTATTTTACGTGGTATGAGTCTGATGGTGTAATTTGCTTCACAGCATCATAAGTAATGTAGAGTTTTTTATTTTATTTTATTTTTTTACCACAAATTCCACTGTTAACAAGGCGAGACACTACTGGCAAAAACTGTTTTTTATGCATGTGTCAAATTTTTAGATTTTTGGGATCATGTTTTTTTCAGACTAGTAGAAAACATCCAAAGTACACTTTTAACTGTATCTTTTAGAACACTATCTATTTGCATCTGTATATTTTAATTACAGTGTACATCTTTAAAGGCCGTTTTCTCAAAATGAGTTTCTCCTACATTGAGCCAGAAATCTCCACTTCAGCAACACTTACATACACCAAACTTTACAGTTTTATTCTTATCTATATTATGAAGGGTTTTACAAAGGAATTTGTTCATTTATAGTTTTCCTGATTTTATACAACATTTTATTCCTAATTTTTAATATTTTTGGCTGTTGACAGTTTTTATTTATTTATTATTTATTTGTTTGTTTGTGGAGTGATAAATAGAGATATAAAAAATCCTCTCAGTAAAAAACCTTTGGCTCTAATATATCAAATAAATGAAACAATTTAATTTGTTCACTTCATCCAATGTTCAGATTTTTGTTCTAGAAATGTATGCAAATTAGTGCATATTTAATAAGACAATGCCTCATTTTCATATTTAAACATAACATTTCTGAAAACCTGTAATAGAGAAAATGTTTGCTATTGTTAATGTACTCAATCAACTGGTGAAGTATGGTGATATTTATAAGTTATCTTGTTTACCATGTTCACCAGGGGTGTCTCGCCTTAAACATGTTTATTTAAAAAATAAGCGGAAATAATGTGGGCTGACGCTTCGACAGAATCGCTATCGAATGACAACCTCATAGCTCACAGTAGGGCTGTCTTTTTTAATGTTCAAAAAAATAAAAGGTTACGTATGAAGTTTTCACTGGAAAAGTATTTGAGGAACCAAAACGCCTTCTTCCTTTTATTTATTTTAAGAGTGTATTTTAAGCAATTAAGTGACCGATATGTAGTGTCTGAGAGCAGCTGATCCATACTCATACATAGACACTTGAACTAGAATAACATGCTGACATGAATCTTCCCCCCAAACCGAGGACACACACATGATCCATCTGAGCAGCAAACTGGATCAATACAATAATTCACCCGTGTTCAAATACCATAAAGACACATTTATTCTTGAAAAAGTGCTGATTCACTACAATTGTAGAAATGACAACTGTCAAGTGTGACGCTGTTATTTTTAAGAAAACAACAATTTATAGTCTAAAGCACTAGTGAGTCAAGTGGAAACGTCATTCACACATCTATCTCGAACTGTTCTTGGTGTTTGTAAATCTCAATATTATTGATTTAATGCATGTCAATATGAAACTAACCAATTTGGAGTATTTATCATATTCAGAAAAGGCAGAAAGTCTTTTGTTATGGTGGTTTCGCAACTGTTTATTATATAAAAGATGAGTGTATGAAAAATATACATTACCATTCAAAAGTTTGGGATCAACAATATTTTTTTAAAGAAATTGTATTTTTCAGTAAACGGATAAAAAATACATTAACATTTTTGCAAAAGCGTTCTATTTCAAACAAATGCTGTTCTTTTAAACTTACTGCTCATCAAAGAATCCTGAAAAATAAAAAGCATCACGGTTTTTACACAAAAATAGGAAGGAGCGCAACTGTTTTTAACATTGATAATTATCAGAAATGTTTCTTGAGCATCAAATCAGCAAACTAGAATGATTTCTGAAGGATCATGTGACACTAGCTGTATGTTTACATTCAAAGTTGCAAATTTAACTTATGCGCAAAATAGGAATATAGCGTAAAACATCTGCGGATAAAGCAGCGTTTTCCTCCCATCTGTTCAAGAGAACAAAATCGTCACTTCCTGGGAAACCGGCGCAAAATATCAGTAATTAAAAATGTAATTTCCTGCAATCGGGCTCTTTTTTCCCTCCATCATGTTCTTTTAAGTTCGGATGCTGGTGTTTGATGCTTTTGGAGGGAATTAAACCAAATCATTCTGACGACAGACTTTGACTAAACCAACATTTGAAATGCTGCGATGCGATTGGATAACTGGACTAACCAGCGGACCAATCACATCCACTGTTGAGGCAAAGTCACATGAGTGTTCGCATCGTGTTTCCATCGTAGTGCATGAAAAAGGTGGATGGAAACATCTACTGAAGACTGGAGGAATAAATTACTAAAAATAGTTTACAATAGAAAACAGTTATTTTAACTCTTTCCTCGCCACTGACGGACTTTCCGTGTTTTCACTGTTATACGGTAAGGGGGCGCTATTACACATCTTCTGAGAGACTGAATCTCCTGATCAAAACACATGCGAAAAAGCAGCAGAAACAAGTGATATCATATGTAATCATATGCATATGTAAAATAACGCAATCATCAACATTAAACAGCATATATGTATCAAAACTGGCAAATGTTATTGAATGAAATGTGGACCCAGGACGAGCTTTAGGACTGTGAAGCATGAGGGGTTGTTGATGGACTCCATCTACTTCATCTGTGTTTTGATCATCATCGTCCTGAATCTGATCTGGACGTAAAAACATGATTTTCAAAATGTTGCTTTTTTTATGAAACATACATTCATGTGTTGATAAAAAAAAAAGAATGTGTAAAGCAAGAATAAAACATTTTTATTTTTTTAAAGCAGAGGCTTTTGTTCTTTCTTTTGATATATTGCATGTTAAGGTTTTTTTGTGAAAATGATCAGAAAATGCTGGTGGTGACTGGCAACTTTTTTCAAAAACTCTGGCGGGGAAAGAGTTAAATTGTAATATTTCACAATATAACAGTTTTTACGGTATTTTTGTCAAAATAAATGCATCAAATAAATCCAGCCTTCTTTCAAAAACATAAAAAATAATAATAATAATAATAATAATCATACTGAGCCCAAACTTTTGAATGACAGTGTGCATAATGTAATATTGTGGTGCATTGTGAATCATGCTTTTTTACAAAGACAATTCTCTTTCATACAAAAAGTGTTTCAACATGAAATATTTAACACCGTACATTTAATGCGAGCCGCTCAAGGTCGACTGGTGCAGAGCTGGAAAACAACACATGAACCGTCAGTCACTCACAGGACTTCCTGGTAAGGCGAGGAAGCGCTGGGTCCGACCGCAGGGTGACGCTGGAAGTTGATTTTGTCATACAGGGTTTGAGGCTGCAGAGGGAGTACGAGGACGACGTTACAACACATTACACAGAAATGCTCTGCAACGGTGCGGTCAACCAACGTCTCTAAACATGCAGCTAAGATGTTCATGATTATTATTATATTCGTTTTGCCCACTCTATGCTACTTCAAAGAACAACATGAACTATTGTGTTGTAAAGCAACACAAGTAAAAGCATATTATAAACTAGGGGTGTAACGATACCCTCATGTCACGATTCGATATATATCACAATACTGAACTCACAATATACGAGATTATTGCGATACTCCAAGACATATGATAAAACATTAACAAAAAATTTACTGTTTATTAATCTGATAAATTTGATATTACATTGTGTGTATAAATGAATATTCTTGGACTTGGTGCTGGAAACCCAAAGCACAGGACAATAGTGACACCAGAATAAAAATATTCATGATTCTGAAGCTGAAAACAGAGTTATTTAAGACGAATATGTTTCTCTGTCACTGACAAGATACATTTAAAATAATGTACTTTTTTACACAGATACTCCACTATTGCATTATTATACATTTATATTCAACATTATATATAATATTTTAATGTAGTACTGACACTAAAACTCTGAAAACGTAAAAACTTTTCTCACAGTCATTTTTATTTTGGGTGAACTATTCACGATACATATTGTTGCATTTTTGTATTGCGATATATTGTGACACGATATATTGTTAAACCCATTTGATAAGCAAAAAGGATGACCGTAATATTAGATGCATGCAAGTACTCACCATGTTTTTTGTGACTTTCAGGTCGTCCACTGTTTCATAAATGGACATCCCTTTTGTAACACTTTCAGTCCGTTTCTGTAATATAGATTCAATCTGGTTAGCTGCTAAAAGTACATCCCCGTTTATATGCCACAAAGTAGGTTTGTATGCATATAAAATAGAAATGACATGTAGTGATTTAAATGCATCTTGCACATCCACAGGAACCTGAAAAGGCCTGAAATGAGCCGCTCACCTTCGCAATGCCTTCGGTGTTCACGTCTTCATAGACTGTAATACCAGCTTCACTTTCACTTTGTCCTAAAAGTGTGTGAAATCAGCAGTGAGATCATGAATAAAACACTTTTCATAAAACAGATATTTTCGCTCCTTGATTCTGATTGGTTGAGCCGCATTCAAAGTCACTGTAAATTACTCTTACAAACATACAAAATAAATGTTTTTATGGAGTAACCGTTTTGTAAGAGCAATAAGCCCTGTGAAGCTAAGAGATGTTATAGAAACCCTTTCAGAAAGAAAATACTCGTTTCATATATTTATGATAAATATATTAAATAGTTTAAATATATTGAAAAATACATGCAATAATATTTCTGTTAATACAGTATATTAAAATATAGTGAATAATACAAAAGAAATTACCGCTTTTCATATATTGAAAAATATGTGACAATATTTTTAAATTATGTTACAATAGTGTGTATTCACGTGTTACTTGCACTCAATTGAGTTATGTTTCTGCAACACCAAGTACTTGAGCGGCGTTTACGAGGAAAGTTGTGTTGGTATTACTTCTTATGCAAAATTCACTTTTACATGGTGTTTGTTTGAACATAATTGTGTGTCGGGTGAACACAACCACCCTTAAAGGTAAAAATCCACCCCCTCCTTTTTTTTAATCTACATAAATCATAAGCAGCGTCTCAGAACAAGCCGTTTGCAGATTGTAGCATTTGTGATGTCACATTACGTAAGGCACTGCCCACAACTGCTGATGGACTCCACCCTATTAGTGTAGGCCCCGCCCACAACTGCCGATGGACTCCGACCTATTAGCATAGGCCCCGCTTACAACTGCTGATGGACCCCGCCCTATTAGCATAGGCCCCGTCCACAACTGCCGATGGACTCCGACCTATTAGCATAGGCCCCGCCTACAACTGCTGATGGACCCCGACCTATTAGCGTAGGCCCCGCCTACAACTGCTGATGGACTCCGCCCTATTAACGTAGGCCCCGCCCACAACTGCTGATGGACCCTGACCTATTAGCGTAGGCCCCGCCTACAACTGCTGATGGACTCCGCCCTATTAGTGTAGGCCCCGCCCACAACTGCTGATGGACTGAAATTAGCGTAGGCCCCGCCTACAACTGTTGATGGACTCCGCCCTATTAGCGTAAGCCCCGCCCTCGGTGAGCTGAACACAGCCCGCCATGTTTATCTCCTCGACAAAGCATTTAACAGCAGCATTCAAGTAAGAAATGTATTCTTATTAAAACTGCTAAAGTTATTTTAGTCAACAGAGTGAGTGATTTTCTGTTTTTCTTTTGTTGTTTGATTCATATTAACAGCATATCCAGCAGTAGGTACTTTAAATTACACTGCGTTCACATTAATACTTAGATCTAATATACAAATTATTTCTTTACTTGCTGTTTACATTCAGACATAACCGTCTGTTTATGTGATTTTGCGTGTATTTCAATCAATCAATTAAAGCTTTATTAAGGACACACACGGTCCAAAAACACAAACAATAAAACAGACAAATACAAAAAGAAAATTAATAAGACATGAAAAGAGAACTTCGGGTATGTGCGCTCAGAAAACCATACATCAGAGGTTTAGGACTGATATGGCTTTAACAAACTAATGCACATAATAAACTTTCATGAAGAACTGCAATCTCATGTGAGCATGACCGCGATTTAGATGATAATCAAACAGATGTTTTTAATTTTTGGCAGAGTATCCAAGGCATGAGCTGTAAAGGCTCCTCCCTCTTCTGGAAATGGGGGCGGAGCAGCAGCTCATTTGCATTTAAAGAGACATGCAGGAAAACAGCATGTTTTTCCTTCCAGTCATGGTAAAATACATGATCTGTGTGTTATTTTGAGGTGAATCTTCACAAACACATTATGGGGACACATAAGACTTATAAAAAGGGGCATACTAGGTCCCATTTAAGGGTGTATGTTGAAAACCTGTAAAGTCTAATTGCTCAGACACAAATTAGTGGAGTTTAAAATACTCAATATTCTGATGCAAATAGTTGCCTCAGTTATTTTTTAGATAAACCAAGGCATTTTTTGGTTTAAGCGGCAGTGGGCGGGTGCGGAACAGAACCTAACTAGAACTCCGCCCTATTAGAACTAGAACTCCGCTCCGCCCGGGCGGCAGTGGCTCAGTGGTTCATGTAGGTTGTCTACAAACCGAAAGGTTGGTGGTTCAATCCCCGGTTCCACCTGGCCAAGTGTCGAGGTATCCAAGACACCTAAGCCCAGCTGCTCCTGACGAGCTGGATGGCGCCTTGCATGGCTGACACCGCCGTCGGTGGGTGAATGTGAGGCTATGTAAAGCGCTTTGGTGGCCATAGGTCTGTGAAAGCGCTATATAAATGCAGTCCATTTAGAATAGAGCGGGACGGGGAAAAAACAGTCCCATGCAGACCTCCATTTTGAATTCAACTAATTTGTTTGACCAATTAGACTTTACACATTTTCAAAAAGGATCCTCAAAGATATAGCTCACCCAGAAATGAAAATCACCCCAAGATTTACTCATCCTGAACTGAAGCCATCCTAGGTGTATATGACTCTCTTCTTTCAGACAAACACAATCAAGAGTTATAATAAAAAAAGTCCTGGCTCTTCCAAGCTTTATAATGGCAGTGATCGGCTGTATATTTATTTCTGTAAAGTACATCCATCCATGATAAAAGTGCTCTACACGGCTTCTGGGTTTTTATAAAGGCCTTCTGAAGTGAAGTGATGTGTTTGTGTAAGAAAAATATCCATATTTATAACTTCATAAAGTAAAATAACTAGCTTCCGGCAGACGGCCGTATGCATCGATTACGGCAAGAGTCACCCTTGAAGCGACGCATGACATATTGACGAACGCGGAAGTGCAGAGGATAGAGCAAAACAAAACACCAGTCATGAATTAGAAGTCTTAGACAACAATTGTTTAAGAGAAATTTTGCTTAAGTTTGACATCTACGTCATACATTATCAAGTCCATCAAATCGCATCCATCCGTGATTAAAGTGCTCCACAGACTCTGACGGGTTAATAAAGGCCTTTTGAAGTGAAGCGATGCGTTTGTGTAAGAAAAATATCCATATTTAAAACTTTATCGACTAAAATAACTAGTTTCCAGCAGACGGCCGTACGCAAGTCGACTCACACCACAAGAGTCACACTTGACGATGTATGACGTAGATGTAGAAGTAGCGTAAACTTTGAGTCTCTTGCGGTTCAAACAAACAGGGCTGGGCAACAGTGTTCATCATTACTTCATGCGTCAAGTTCAAGTGTTACTCTTTTGGCGCAAGTCGACTTGCCTAGGCCGTCTGCCGGAAGCTAGTTAGTCGATAAAGTTATAAATATGGATATTTATCTTACACTAACGCATCGCTTCACTTCAGAAGGCCTTTATTAAGCCCCCAGAGCAGTGTGGAGCACTTTAAAGGGGGGGGTGAAATGCTATTTCATGCATACTGAGTTTTTTACACTGTTAAAGAGTTGGATTCCCATGCTAAACATGGACAAAGTTTCAAAAATTAAATTGTACGTTTGAAGGAGTATTTCTGTGCCAAAAATTGTCCTTCCGGTTTGTCACAAGTTTCGGAAAGTTTTTTTCGAGTATGGGTCTGTGTGACGCCAGCTGGGGCGTAATTTCCTTATATGGGTCCTAAGGGCACTTCTCCCGGAAGAGCGCGGGCGCGCGCACGCGCGCATCCGTAGACCAGAGAGACAAGAGAGCGAAAGCAGTACCTCATCAAAGCGCTCTGCTCGGCTTTTGGGAAGTCAATGTCACCAAAGAAGTGGGTTTTTGGTTGCCAGGGCAAGACAACCCTACACAGATTCCCAAAGAACCCAGCGTTAAGGGACCAGTGGATGGAGTTTGTTTTTTCAGAGCATCAATGGAGTTGTGCAAGACTGTTTGTTCCCTGCATTTCGACGATGATTGTTTTATAAACAAAGCCCAGATTGACGGATTTGCAGATCGTCTAATGCTTAAGGATCGAGCAGTCACAATGATAAAGGTTCGCGGTCGTGCGTTGGAACCGCAGGCGGTGAGTAAAACTGCTTCAAATGTCTCTGTGTGTTGTTAGCTCGGCGCGTAAGCACAGCTTTAGCTTCGCCCACACGGCACGCCTCCAGCCGCTCGTTTTTTTCCGGAAAGACTCGGTACAGCCAGGGCCGGCGTGTGCACTTCTGCCGCTCTAGGCGAAAAACAATTGTGCCGCCCCTTGGGCTGGTCCGAATACCATTTTTTGAGCTTCGAAGCTTCGGTAGTAATGAACATCGAATATATGAAGCTTCAGGGAGAGGGGGCTGAACATATTCTTCTCTCTAATGAAGGCAGGAATCTCTATATGTCTGTCTGTCTGTCTGTTTGCATTTTGATTATTTCGAGAACCGTTCATCCAATCGACTTCACAAGGGAGTGCAGTGTCGCATTTGGTGCATTATAGATGGACACGCGAGACGCGACAAGTTCAGAATTTATAAACTTTTAGTAGCCTAGCCTATAGAACAGCGCGTGCGGGAAGCGGCGCGCCTCACGCGGGCAGGGCTTATTTGCTTATTTATTAAACGCACACACACAGGTCTGTTAACTTAAGCAAGGCTACTTTTAAGGTAGTCTAATATTTTTCTGACTAAAAAATTACTGACACAGTAAAGGGTAGATTTAAATAAAGAAAAACGAAATTTAAATAAAGAAAAACAAAATTTAAATAAAGAAAAAACGAAATTTAAATAAAGAAAAAGCGAACTTTAAATAAAGAAAAAACGAAATTTGAAAAACGAAATTTAAATAAAGAAAAAACGAAATTTAAATAAAGAAAAACTAAATTAAGTTAAATTAAAAACGAGATTAATTTAGATTGATAATAACGGGTAAAAAGGCTAATACATTTTGTTTCTGTTATTCTATTTTCCACAATGTCAAAGCAACGCAGCTTAACCCAAAACACAAGCTCAGGCTGTCCACACACACTCCGCTGTCCTGCTCTAGCCAGAGAATACTCCCGTTGTATGAACACTTTAGTAGGCCAAGAGGAAGCAAATATATTAGTTTGGGTTCCTTCAACTGTCCATTCTACTAAAATGGCTATAGGTTAAAAAAATAATAATAATAAAAAAAAAGAGTAGGCCTATTGTATTTCACCAGATTTTATAATGTTAAACATATTCAAGCGTGAATGAGAACCCTTTCGAGAGGGATGCCAGGTGTGCAACATTTTTTTTTAATAGAAATTCCGGTAAGCTGTGCTAGCGGTCTCTTGGTTCTGTGGTGGACTTGACGGCGTGTCATCCTTGCAAATACTCCCTGGATCAATATATTTTAACAACAAACCCCTCTGTTGTTGGTGTGCTTTCTCCTTCAAAAGTCTCGATTCATGAACGATCCGTTCATTGTCAGGTGACAAATGAACGAAAGACTCGGAAGGTAATGTAATTATTATGTTCTGCATTATAATGATTTCTTAATTCAGAATATGATCAACATTGCGTA
Organism: Abramis brama; assembly: GCF_963993115.1. NCBI lineage: Eukaryota > Metazoa > Chordata > Actinopteri > Cypriniformes > Leuciscidae > Abramis > Abramis brama. The sequence continues at coordinate 9,539,493 of NC_139965.1, forward strand.
GGTGGATGTGATCGGGGAATTTGGCTGTTAAAAGTATAACATTTAAAGCCACTTAACTTAACGAAATTAATCAAATAAAGATTCGTTCATTTTCGAGATTTGAGTTTTTACGAGATCGAACAAGAGAGTCAGTGAAATGATCCGAACTTCCCATCACTCAGTCATGACTCGTGAGAGCAGGGGGCGGGGCGGGGCGGGGGCGGCAGCTCAGCAAATCATATAGCCTATTTTGTTATAGCCCCCGGTTGGCTCACATTTTGCCGCCCTTACAAAAGTGCCGCTCTAGGCAATTGCCTAGTTCGCCTATATGGACGCGCCGGCCCTGGGTACAGCCTATCTTTCTTTTATAAATATAATAAAACTAAAGACTTTTTGGAGATATGAAGGATGCAATACTACTCTATAGGTACTCAAGATTAACAGGAGATTGAGTGAAAATGAGCATTTCACCCCCCCTTTAATCATTGATTGATGCACTTTGATGGACTTCAAAACAGAAACCGGCATTCACTGCCATTATCAAGGTTGGATTAGCCAAGACATTTTTTCAAACTCCAATTGTGTTCGTCTGAAGGAAGAAAGTCATATACGCCTAGGATGGCTTCAGGGTGAGTAAATCATGGGGCGATTTTCATTTTTGGTTGAACTATGACTTTATGTAATACCAACACAAATTTCCTCGTAAACGCAGCTCAAATACCTTGTGTAGCAGAAACATAACTCAATTATGTGAAAAGATATTAGTGTAACAATGTATCGTCACATATTTTTCAATATATTTAAACCATTCAATAAACTGATCATAAATATATGGAAATATATTTTCTTTCCGTATGGGGTAAAACCCATTTAGCCTAGCAAACCACAGTTTATTTGGGCTTATTGCTTTAATAACTTCTGCTGTGTGTGTTCATGCTCACACGTTCAACACACCTGTACGATTCCTCCATGTGCAGAACACGGCGAGGCTTGCACCGAATATGACAAGAGCGACGAGACTGACGCCTCCTGCGATCAGCAAATACTTCAGAAACTCTGCATCACAAGAAACAAATGACTGTTAAATCAATACCACCGATATTAAAACATGACAGTTATTACAAAACACGTACGATAAAAACTGAGCTCATTATTTGAAGGTGAGAGAAGATCAGGCCTGGGAAATTTTATGTTGTGTTTTTGTTACATTTATAGAATGCTGTTAGGTTTTGTTTTGTCATTTAACTTTATGTTACACATTTGTATTTGTTCCTGCCTCTTCCTTTCCTGAACTGTAACTTTGTTACAATTGTAAATAAACCTGTAAACAAAAGCTTCAAATACTGTGACAGTATTTACCCTGAACTAACTAACATTCTGTCAAGATTCTCTCAAATTTATGAACAAACGTTCTTCCTTCCAGTAACGTTAATAAAATGTTTGTTCAAAGTTATCTGGTTTTTAAATAATGTTTTCAAAACATTAGCACAAAAATGTATACTTTTTTTATGTTTTAGTTGGACGTTCATCGAACATTTTTTAAATGCTAACATTAATGCAACTCGTTTCAGAATGTTCATACATTTAAAAATAACATTCCCAAAATGTTTGCAGAATAATAAAAAGGAATGTGTCCTTCGTTCCAACATTCGTATAGCCAAGAAAAAAGATTTTAGAACATTACTTTTTTTTTTTTTTTTGCTAACTTAGTGGGAACATTAGAAAATAGGCCTATTTGTTGTTAGCTGGGTTTGATTTAATCACTTCTATAGTTCCTTTTGGTTTCCAAAAATTATGTTTCTTCAGAGCAGTATAGCATGTTTAATCATTTAATCCATATAGAAGTTAAGCAATTCAGTATTTTAATGCAAAACTGTACCTGATGACACAACTGAATCTTCAGATTTCCCTGTGCACACTACAGTCTGGTTAGTGTGCTTGATGCTGAAGGTGTTGTTGGCGGTGCAGGTGAGTGTAGCGCTCTCTGCTAGACGGAGGTTGATGTTCTGGTTCTGTCCAGTCTTGACCGGATCTCCACTCCAGCTGTAGGAGGGATTCGGATCACCGGACGCCAGACACCGAAGATGAAACTCGCACATGTTTTTTGACTCCAGCCAGGAATTATTGAGCTCAATCTGTACATCTCTGATGAGATCTGGAGGAGAATAATATGCAAAAGTCAATTATATTTACATTTGGAAAATAAATGTTATTTTTTGGTATCTATGGTTTCATGGAGAATGCCAATTGTACAAGTTTTATATATATATATATATATATATATATATATATATATATATATATATATATATATATATAGTGGAAAATAGTTCTTTACACTAGAACTGTTCACTGGAAGATTCTTCTCTGACATCATTATGAAAATTCCCTCTTTGAATCATTAAAGTCCACATGAAATCAAAATTGACCATATTTACTTTGTTTGCCTAAATTGATCTTTTGTGGTGTACAATTCATCCATGCAAGTCAATCCACACAAAAAAATTTTTTGGCTTCGTAATCTTTAATCAAAATCTGAAAATGCCCCTCCCCTCTGCGTTGGAGGACCTTCCCTGATGACGTAAGTTTGAGGACTTGGGTTGGGAAACGCTTAACCACTCCCCTCAAACCGTTAGTCTGTTATGAGCGAGAGATGCAGAGGAGGAGCGCTAGAGTAAAACCCTGCCCTCTGTTCAATATTCCTTTTCACTGGGAAATACGTCACAACTGGAGAAAAGTCATTTGCAACTTCCGGTTCACGCGGACTTTAATATTAAAGGTGTTCAGTTTCCTTCATAAAGGAACTATTTAACTTCATCTAAATGACTATAGACTTATTTAACTCCAGTTCTTGAATGTTTATGTGTGTTTACATTAACAGCATTGACAGGATGAATATAAAGTTAAACTCACCATGAACATGCAGCACAATGACTTTTGTTGGAAGTTGATCAGTTTTTCCTTTTTTTTCTGCAACAATGGAGAAGCTTCCAGAATCCTGGAGTTTCAGGTCTTCTATTGTTATACTAATATTGTCCTTATACATTTTTAACCTTTCATGAAATAATGGAGGATTCACCCGTTTGATCTGATCTTTGTCATACTCAGCGAATTCAGCTCCATTATATTTCCACAGCACTGAAAGACCTTCTTTTGTATAATTAGCAGTTAAATCCAGTGAGTCTCCGACAGCTTTGTGCACCTGAACATCTGGATCAGCTCGTGACACTACAACACACAACAAACAACTCTGGTTGCAAATCATCACAAAATCATGCCATATTTTGCACATTCAACATAAGATAATTAGTTTGGCAACAACATCATCAGAACCAATGAGAAAAAGGGAACAGAGATGACAAATATTAAATAAACCATCAAAAGAAGCTCACGTCATTTGAGGTGAGGGTTTATCATCACAGACCATCTCACACTTCTCACGAATTCACTCTTATCTTCTTAAGAACTTCAGCACAGCAAAGTCAGGCTGAAGAATAACTTTATTCCCACCGGATATCTGAATTTCAGACTCTAGCGCATGGCCTGTAATGGTTTGTAATGTATATTTGCACAATGAATCATGATCTGCATTTTCAGCTCATCGTTTCGAGTGTCCATTCTCGCTCAATAAAGGAAGTGTTTCACACCCCCTCCTCCTCCACCATCACCTCAACAGTGCCAAGGGTTTTATAAACGTAGCACATTTGAAGGAAAAAAAAAATCTTCCAATGACAAGTGAACTTAAAACCCAGCAATAACAAATATTTTTCATTAATGCTGGTTGCAACATAATAACGGTCGGTAACATTCGGACACTTTCTGTAAAGATAAGATTGAGGTTTCCTGAGTTGCACGTTTCTTTTTTCTCACCGATGAAACACAGATAAGACTTAAACACAACATGCATGACCATTTGTGCCTAAATAACGGTAAAATACATTTCAACTTAAATAAAATCCTTTTAAAAATGCATTGCGTTAAACATTCAGTAACATAATAAATACACCGTTAATCACTATGTCAAACAGATTTACACACATATACAAACATAAACATGTATGCGACCAAGATGTAGGCTACACATATGTCTGTAAATGTAACCAAGAGCAGTTTTTCAGATGCATATTAACTCCCTGTACACACCAAACACAAATAAGGAAGTGTCTTACAGCCGGTTGAGACATTAACTGAGATGTTTCTGAAGATACTCACCCTGGAGAAGGAAAAGCAGGAGAACTGCTAAAATGGAGCAGCGGGACTCTTGAAAGATGTTCATGTCCGGACGTTTAGACGACAGACTGAGGCATCAGAGAAACAGCGAAGAGAAATGAAGAGAGAAAACGACTTCCTCACACCGACCGCTTCGAGTGTCTCAGTTTGTGTAGCCTACATTTACTCGCTGTCCTTCTGACACAAAAAAAGTGTCAAACACAAATGCCAACACACAAAAAGACCTCTGAGAGACGCCTCCTGAAAGATGCGCTTGAGCTTCAGGGGCTTTGCGGTCTCTATATCTGTTTGCACCTCCTACTCGCTCACCAGAGTTTAGTGCATGAACAACAGTTTCGCCCAGCAGCACTGCTGTATATGGAGGTGACCTGATGCGTAACATGCGTTACTGTAATGTGCAAAAGTGCTGGCACCTCAACAGGGAAAGTGAAGTGAAATTCCACTCGGAATAAGGAAGTTATTTAAAAAAGAAAAAAAGACTCACTTTGTCAAAGGTGCTTTTCGTAGCTGTATCTGTTTGTGTAAAAGAGCTTAATTTGCGTCTGTGAAAGAATAATATGAGTTTGCACTTTGCATTTGCGATGGGTCCACATCAAGCTGGTGAACCACAAACTAACCTCAACCACACCAATGCCATAGACAAGCGACTTGTGCCATTTACCCAGCGTCTTACTCGTCTTTTCCAAAAGAAAATGCATGCAAAATGTACATTCTTCGAGTGATTGTAGCCTACAGAGAATTTACAAAGAGTACAGAGTTAAATGCATACTGTCAAAGACACATCCTTTGTTGTTTACACTGCCATATTTTAGGCTGTGCGGGACATTACAGAGCAGCTGAACTGAGGAAGTGAAACTCACATCGACAGAGGTTTTAGTTCTAATGGAAAGTATTACTCAGATGGTCAGCAGAAGAGTCAGGAAAACTCATTTACTGGAAACAGGTTTCAGCACAAAAACATGCAACGCCATTGCATCTCACTCTATAACTGTGCATCCATGTTTTTCTTAGGAAAAAGAGGAGGAGGAGGAGGAGGAGAAGTCAAGAGCGTGCACCTGATGTGGCCAATGCGCCATCTTGTGATGTGACAATGTGCAAGATTTAACAACTTACTGGTGGGTGGGACTTTTGTGGACACCAGCACACAATGTGGTTAAAGCAAATTAAATGTCAGACAAAATAGCAAAATATCAGTACTAAAAGTAATCACATTGATTTGACAGTTAACATCAGAAACATCAGAAATCAAGATCATTATTAAAAAGAGATTGAAGAAAAGATGGCAAAGGTGATGGGAAGAAACAAGAAAAGGGCAATGGTTTCGCAGGATTCAAACTGATGCTGTGCATCAGTTACAGGCTTTGTATTGTAACTATGTTTGACTATATGGTCCCTGTTAAATAAATAAATAAATAAATAAAATAAATAAATAAAGGGAAGTGGGAGAAATGAGGTATAACTAGGAAGGAGTAGGAGGGACGAGATAATAATTCCTAGGCTTAGGTAAACATTACACAGGGAAATGTGATTTCTGTGGGCAGGAAGAGTAAGTAGAACATGATGATTGTCAGAAATATGAAAGAGACAGAAGACATTGATCCAAAAATTGGACATAGGAAGATACACTTTGATTTAATAGATCTTCTGTTAAAAGATATATGTGCTATAATTTATTGTTTCAATATCTTAGAGAAACTCAATTAAAAGGATAAAGATTCTTTTTTTTTTTTGAACAATGAATAGACATTATGGTCCACACTCCATGCCAGTTGGTGGCGGTAATACACCAATACAGTGTTTACCAACCACCAATAAACCCTAGAAGAAGAACTTACTGGTGAAAAAACACACACACACACCAACATACAATAAAGTAATTGTTTATAAGCATGCACAGCTATTTTTTTCCCATTAAAGGAACACTCCACCGTTTTTTGAAATAGGGCTTATTCACCATCTTTCCTACATTTAGATAGGTGGGCAAACGCATTTTTGTCTCAGTGCATGCATTGTTTTAGTTTGGCAGCGCCACTGATAGCTTAGCTTAGCATAATGAATGGAATCATTTGTTGCCAGCTAGCATGTCATGAGTAAAAGTGATAAAAAGTTTAAAAAAACGAATTACTTCTTGTGGCCTGCGTATTCACAATTTTAGACCTATAGCCTTGACTTCTGTGATTATGAAGTGCTTTGAACTGCTCGTGAAATCATATATTAACAACTGCATTCCTGTCTTCACTGATCCACTACAATTTGCATACAGATCAAATAGAGCTGTGGACAATGCTGTATCTTTGGTTTTACATACTGCACTTCAACATCTAGAGGGTAGGGATACGTATGTCAGGATGCTGATTGTTGATTATAGCAGAGCCTTCAATACCATCAGACCTCTGTACTTCCATCTGCAGGTGGATACAGGACTTTCTAACAGGCCGTCCCCCGACAGTAGTGTTAAATACCGGAGCACCTCAAGGTTGCTGTCTTAGTCCTCTATTATATAGTCTGTATGACTGCATTGCAAAACATCCCACAAATAGTATTGTGAAATGTGCAGACGATACTACTGTGGTAGGACTCATTGACAGCAATAATGAAACTGCCTATAGGGATGAGGTGAGTAATTTGATCATGTGGTGCCGAAGAAATAATCTGTCCCTTAATGTGGGGAAAACTAAGGAGGTCATCATAGATTTTAGAAGAAATAAACCCACACATACACCCGTCTACATTAACAACTCTGCAGTTGAAACTGTTAATACCTTTAAGTTTTTAGGCATCCATATTTCAGACTCCCTTTCATGATCTTGCCATATCACCTGTGCCATTAAGAAGGCACATCAGAGGCTTTATTTCTTGACGTGTCTCAAGAAATATGGTATGTCACTTAACATTTTACAAAATTTTTACCGCTGTACAATTGAGAGTATATTGACAGGTAATATTACAGTGTGGTTTGGCAGGGCTACTTCACGTGAATTGAATCTTCTGACAAAGATGGTTAAAACTGCATCTAAAATTATTGGGGTTGCACTAGAATCGCTCCAAAACATTTATTGGAAACGCAGCACTAAGAAGGCACTAGGTATTATACAGGATGTTAGTCATCCGGCACATAATCTCTTCTCCCAACTTCCATCAGGGAGACGTTTGCAGAGCATCCCAACGCGCACATCACGTTTTAGGGACAGTTTTTACCCACAGGTTGTAAGGCTACTGAACGAGAGTACAAGAGGAAGGAGGGTTGAGGTTTGAGTGGATGTTTTAATTTTATTTTTAACTTATTTATCGACTGGTGCTGAGAGAGTGCTAAGGCACATTGTATTTCATTGCTGTGGTACTATGTACTAATATGCATATGACAATAAACTTGAACTGAACTGAACAATGAGTACAAATAGCGATGCAGATTAACACGGTGATTTCCTAGGCAGATATTGACTTCGGACTATATTAGGGGGAAGCACAGGCGAAGCACTGCTACTTGGGCGCAGAGATATCACGCAACACATGAAATCCCACAACTTCCGTCAACATAGTAGCCGGCTATTTTTCCTACAGTAGACATAGTGAATGGCGATGAACATGGTGGATTTTGTGAGAGACGAGGAGGGTGACTTCTCAGACAGTCAAGAGCCAGAACCATACCTCTATGAACCAGAGTTTTCAGAAGACGAGCTGCGTGCTTTGAAAACAGAACGACAGGAGGAGGAGGTTGCGATCGCTCAACAGCCTGAGGACGTGAGGATGAGACTCAACACAAACTGGTGGTAAGTGTGATATCTCTGTGCCCAAGTAGCAGTGCTTCGCCTGTGCTTCCCCCATATATAGTCCCAAGTCAATATCTGCCTAGGAAATCGCCTAGTCTTAATCTGCATTGCTATTTGTACTCGTTGTGAATACGCAGGCCACAAGAAGTAATTCATTTTTTTTATCACTTTTACTCAGGACATGCTAGCTGGCAACGAAGGATTCCATTCATTATGCTAAGCTAAGCTAACGGTGTCGCTTCCAAACTAAAACAATGCATGCACTGAGACAAAAATGCATTTGCCCACCTAAATGTAGGAAAGACGTTGAATAAGCCCTATTTCAAAAAATGGTGGAGTGTTCCTTTAAGTTGTGTTTCCTTTTTTTATGGTATACCTTTCAAAATGATACCTACAACCAGGGACGCAACTGCACATTTGCTGAGGGGTGTGCAAGATCAGTGTTGTACCGTTAAAAAATGAATGTATTTTTAATAAATTGCCCATTTTTAATGAGCTACCAAAATTTTAGATAGGCCTTCCAGTGCCATTTCAACATTGTCGATTCCAGTTTCGATACCACAGCCAAACTCCTTGCCTATAAAGTTCAGTCAGTAATAAAAAATAAAATAAATAAATACAAAATGAAACAAATTATATAAACAGTGCTTCGATGTTCAGGTATACAGTATTCATTTGAACCATCAAATGTAAAATAACACTGTATAATCTTCACTGCATAAATCGACTATAAATTAATCCTTATTAAAGTTACAAAACGTATTCAGTCAAGAGCTGTGAATGATTTATGTTTGTCTTTTGTGGTTCGGTTAACGAAAGAAAGAGAACTCAATTTAGTTTTGAGACGCAGCTTTCTTCTGTGAGTGCAAATCCCCAATTGAATTATCTTGTGTGTCTTCTAGCACTTGCATCTTTACATTTACAAGACTTAAAACACCTCCAATAATAAAATTTAGTGAGGAATTCTTTAAATATATATATTATTTTTCAGCCCATGGAAGCCTGTGCATTAATGTGCTCATCTGCATTAACAGAGGATGAGGAGAAAAACCCAATAGGTTGTCATGAGTGATGGGAGGCGCAGCTAACATCTGGAACGATTTCCACAGTTTCCCTCTAATGTAAATCAAGAACCCACTGACTAATATGCATCTTTGTCATTTGCAATTTGTATATAATATACTGGCAACAATGTTAAATGTTGATTAACTTCAAGATTTACAGTGATAAATTTAGTAGAACAATTCCCACCTCTATGCATTTTGGTCATAGACTTAAAGCACACATAGCAACATAAAATAAATGAAATGTGTAAATGTTTGTTTACATTTATATTTCTTCATTTAGCAGATGCTTTTATCCAAAGCGACTTACAAATGAGAACAATAGAAGCAGTGAAACTAACAAAAGGACAACAATATGTAAGTGCTGTGACCCTTCCCCGTTTAATCTAATGCAGTAAATGCACTTTTTAAAAATAAATATAGAATAGAAGATAAAGATAAAGTGTTAGTATTAATGGATCAAGTGTTTATTAAATATGCCTATGTAACTAAATATGTTAAACGCAATGCTTTTTGCTTTTACCCCTAAACTTTATTTAGAGGCAAATGATCATGCATGCTGTGTTTAAAGTTTTATCCGTGTTTCATCTGTGAGACGAGAAAAGTTCAGCTCAGGAAACCTCAAGCCTTATCTTTATAGAATGTGGCCAAATATAATCGACCGTTATTCTGTTGCAACCAGCATTGCATGTTACAAAATGATATATTATTTCAGGGTTTTAAGTTCACTTGTCATTCAGTGCAATGGAAGAATATATATTTTCACATGTGCAACATTTATGAAAATAGGCAGCTGTTGAGGTGATGGTGGAGAGTAAATAAATCAAATTAAAATAAAGAGAGCAAGAGTGCAGTGGAGGAGGGGATGTGAAACACTTTGTAAAGCGCGGATGGACACAGGGGCGAAGAGCCGAAAATACAGCCAGAGATCACGAGTCTCTGTGCAAATATACAGTACAAACCATTACAGGCCATGAGCTAGAGTCTGACATTCAGAAATCTGGAGGGAATAAAGTGATTATTTTTCTGTTTTCTTATTCTGTTCTTAAGAAGATAAGAGTGAGTGAGAAGTGTGAGATGGTCTGTGATGATAAACCCTCACCTCAAATGCCGTGAGCTTCTTTTGATGGTTTATTTAACATTTGCCATCTCTGTTCCCTTTTTCTCATTGGTTCTGATGATGTTGTCGTCAAACTAATTATCTTATGTTGAATGTGAAAAATATGGAAAATGTTTGTTGTGTGTTGTAGTGTCACGAGCTGATCCAGATGTTCAGGTGCACAAAGCTGTCGGAGACTCGCTGGATTTAATTGCTGATTATACAAAATAAGTTATTGAAGTAAAGTGGAAATATAATGGAATTGAATTAGCTGGAAAAAATCTCAATTATTTCTCAAACTGTTAAAGATGAATAACGACAATATTAGTATAACAATAGAAGACCTGAAACTCCAGGATTCTGGAAGCTTCTCTATTGTTGCAGAAAATAAATAAGTTTCACTTCCAAAAAAACACATTGTGCTGCATGTTCATGATGAGTTTAATTGGATATTCAATATGTCAATGCTGTTAGGATGTAAACACACATAAACATTCAAGAACTGGAGTTAAATAAGTCTATAGTCATTTAGATGAAGTTAAATAGTTCATTTGTGAAGGAAACTAAAATTAATGATTCAAAGAGGGAATTTTCGCAGTGATGTCAGAGAAGAATCTTCCAGAACTATTTTCCACTATAAAAAAATAAATAAACAAGGGAAAGATTCTTCGTGGAACGATAGATACCAAAAAAGAACCTTTATTTTCAACATGACTAAATTTACTTTTAAAAAACATCTGTGTGTTTCATCTTTGGTGTCTAGTACCCATCATGCACTGCAGTATGACGCATGTCACCATTGTTTCATAAGCTGATTGTAAATGTGTGAGAGTCTGAATAACACTGTGGTTAATATATTACGCTCACAATGTTTTCATCATTCTTCAGAATATCTGATTGTCACAACAGTGCTGGATGTCACTATAATATCACACACTGAAAAAAAAAAAAAAGTAAACTTTAATTTTTCCTTTTACAAGTTGCATGCAGATTTTTTTCAATCATCACTGAATACTTTAATTAACTCCAGCAGTGCTTCAGTGTTATTTTAACTCTGTAGTGTGAACACAAACACTGAATGGTGATCAAAATGCCAATGAACAACACATAAAAGACACCCATGCTGATCTATACCTGGAAAGCCAGACGTATACGGGATGCTTGAGGAGACCCACAGGCCAAGCCAGCAGCGATCGACCTGAAGCTTTTTCACACACACACACACACACACACACACACACACACACACACACACACACACACACACACACACACACACACTGAAGCTAAGCAGGGTTGAGCTTGGACTGAAAGTAGGGGTGTGCCAGACGAGGCTTCTGAAGCAGTGAGGCTTTTACAACAAACTGTGTTTTTTCTACTTCGCCATCTGGTGGTCAGTAAAAATTCCTACACCAACTGTGTCATTCAATGCTTTGTCCATTGGGATGTCATTGTAACGTTTATTTGTATATTTAATAAGCATATATGTCATTAGCAAAATGTCGGTGTGTGTGTGTGTGTGTGTGTGTGTAGTTTTTCTAATTTCATTGTATTTTGCACAATACAATGACAATAAACTTTCTGTTCTTCATTTTTACTCGCATCAAACTTGTGTCTTTTTACCCTCTTCGCCAATAAATTAGTCCTATGTGATTTTTCATTGCACCATTTTTTGTGTGTTCCTTACAAAACAACACAAACATGCACATTGTTGAGAAACACAAATGCACAAATACAAAAGCAATTACATATTTAATTCAAGAATAACAACAATACACCACGTTAAAAAAAAAGAAGCTACATACATAAAGACATGACCGATATAATTATAATATTGCACTAAATGGATAGCGGGTATGGGACAGCGCAATCGACGCGCTTTGTATTTGAGCCCAGCGTGACGTTTCAGTGAGGCAACAAAGCTCCACCAAAGTCACGTGATAGCCTCATTTCAAGCGATGCTCCGGAACGATGCATGTATTAAAGGCTCATTCAGTAGGGACTTTTATTATGAAACCGTAGTCATGGTAACATGCCGTCAGTGAGCAGTGCTCTGCTGTGTCTGTGCGAGCTGTCAGCTGTAAAGTCGTTGATTTCTGTTTGTTCGTGGTGATTTCTGCAGATGTAATATCACGATGTTAGTCACTGACCTCAAAGTAACCAACCCGTCTGTCTTCTAGTAGCTGTGCCAAGAGAAATCTGAATCATTCCCTTCCGAATCTTGCAGAGACGGAGAGCGTGAGTAGGAGCTGTCCATGAGCTAGGAGCAGGAGCAACTTTTGCTTGGTATTCTGATTAATTATATTGTCATTTTGCCTCCACGTTCCCCCGATTTCCCGCAAGCTTTTCCTTCCGTCCATACGGTAATCTCTCTACTGTGCGACAGAGAGTCGCGTGGTTATGACGCAATCGTTAGCCTACTTTTACAAAAACTGCTTCTACGGGGCCATAACATAAGCTACAAGGTAATGGAGCATTTTATACATTGTCGTGTTTCTTTAGAAATAAATAATGGACAAATGGAGTCTTCAAAAGCCTCAGATGTAAAGTTATTCGCTGTCAAAGTGACGCCAAAATGAATGGGAGTCAATGGGATGCTAACTGCAGGTGAAGTTCTGCTACAAGATGGTGGCACACGGCCGGCTTCAACTTCCGGTCGACTTCCTTCCCGCCTGGCAACTTTGGGCCGGCGGGTCGGCGTCAGGAAGTATCGCGTGATATCAGGTCTCGCGATGTAACGAATTGCTTGACGGCACTGCACACGTACACGCCCCCATTCAAGCACCGGCTAGCTATAAGCAAAGGGCAACGATAGATTGAGTTATGACAATATTAATAGGGAGCACCTCTTTCAGTCACTACGGAAGGCAACACATCATGACGTCTCATTGTCAGGTCTCTTGGGGAAAACAGCAGGTCAGATATACTGTTATATAATTAGGTTTCTTAAAGAAACTGAATTAATTAAAAGAATCTGAGTCTAAGTATTATTATTTTTTTTATTTTATTTTTATTATTATTATTATTATTATTATTATTTATTTTATTTATTTATTTATTTATTTATTTTTCCTGCTTAATCTCTCGTTCCACACTCCAGTCCAGTTGGTGGCGGTAATGCACCGTTAAATGGTTTGCCAACCGCCATTAAACACAAGAAGAAGAAGAAGAAGATTGAGTTATGGCTGAGCCTGTAAAAAAGATGCAGAAAGCTAGGAAATCTTTGTCGGAGGACCAACGAAAGAGGAAACAGGATACTGACCGAGCAAGTCAGACTCGAGTAAATATCGGACCGGCTTTTTCAGAATGGGGAGAACTGAGAGAAACAGAAGCCTGCAAAACGGATGCTGATCCTGCTGTTGCACTTGTAAGTATCTTTGGAATAAACTGTGTTTAATATTTAAATTTCAAGTAATTGTGACCTCATGATGTTTGCTATTGTCTGTAAAGGTTTTTATTATGATCGCTGTCTGTTACGGGCTTACTAGTACGCTAGATACTATAACTTTGATGTTAGCATTGTCATTAGCAAACATGTTTGATTTCTGTAGTTGTTTGGCCGTTCCTCTGTCGGTTTTATTTGTATAACTTACACTTTTATTTTATGTCACTAAGTCAACGCGTCTGATAATAGGCAATAAACATGTTGCACATATCATGATCGAGCTAGAAAAAACGTTCTGATGTTTTCTTAGACAAGCAAAGGTAAACCGTCATTCTACCAGATGAACTTATAGACCTTCCTAATATAACTTTAGACAAATATTACCCTCCGATATATATATTTTTTTATGCTCATGCCCATTCTCCCAAAAACAAACACGAAAGCAGTAGTTCGCCTCGTTCATATCTTTCGTTCCCGGTAAAAATACTAGTATGCATGACAACACAATAAAAAAAAATCGCCATCAGTTGGAAAGAAAATATTGCTTTACTTGCCTCGGTGGACATAACTGGTTTTGAAATAGCCTGTTCCTCTGCTCAGCTGGGTTGACAGCTGATCAGCTGGGTTGCTCGTGGCGAGGGGGGGGGAGGGACAACAGTTCGTTTTTACAACAGAGTGTTTGAAAGCATTTACTACCAGACACTAGGGGGAGCTTCGTAGAGAAAAAACACTCAGGCTTGCCTGGTGTCCCTTTAAGCTGCAGAACAGTGTTATGGGTTATTAATGATGTGTTGTTGGTCTGTTAAGATGTTATAATACCAGACGAGTGATTAGCGTCATGTTTGTTTGAATGCTCTTCATATGAGCCACGAGATTATATGGACACTGCATGTTATTGATGACAAATGGTCGCTTACAGCCTCTTTTCCTGTGGAATACCTCGTTTCTGTCTATTAACTGGATGCTGAGTAGCGAAATGTCACTGATGTGAATTAAGAATGATTATTTTACATTATGTTTATTGTATGTTTATCATTATCTTTATTGTACTTATTTTCCAGACTATGTACATAATTGAATATACCTCTGTGGTCCATCATCCATCTACCTCCAATACACAGAGTGAATCTAATCATCACCTGTCTCCTCATTATGTGCTCTGACCGGCACCCAGGGTTTACTCATCCATTCCCTAATCAGAACCTAACAGTCCAAAAGCCTCTCCAACAATGCACCTTCCCCATCACACACACACACACACACACACACACACACACACACACACACACATGGTAGGTAGTTAGTTTCACTAGTGCACTTTTCACAAGTGCAAAGTTATATTCAGAGAAAGAAAGGTTTAATGTCAAACAAAAGCAATTTATTCTGAATATTGTCATTTTTGAACCATCCTTTTATATGATTATTTGGTTCAGTCATTACACAGCATCAGTCAAACTCCTAGCAAAATACACACTCTTAATAAAGAACCAACCAATTTGGGGATGCCAGTTGTGAACTAGTTCAGCACAAATATCTGATAACAGACATAGAGAAGCAGCTTGAAAGTTCTTTGATTCTTTATAAAGGAAATTAATACGTGAAAATAGCATGAACACTTCCATGAACAATAATCAGCAATCACATGTAAATATACGGACACAATCAAAATCACAAGCATGTAAAGTGTCTTTTAAACAACAAATATCAACATGCCAACCCAGACAGCAACATAGATCGGCCCAGATTCGGCCCACATCTGTTACACGTGAATCCACACGTTCCAGATGTTTGGGCAGCAAATAAAGTTCAATGTCTCTACTCGATGTGTATGTTGTTTTTACTCCCCAAAACTATTTTACCACTTCAGTTTTGCTCCAAACATGAGCAGAGAGAGAGAGAGAGAGAGATGAGTCTACACGGTTCTCGTGCTGCGGTTAAATGCGCAGCGGCTCATTGTTGATCACAGTCGGATTGTGTGAGTCCAGATTCACTCAGAGATCATGGCAGAAACCGCTCCAGCATCCGTGACCGAGAAGAAACCAGCAGCCAAACACAAGAGAACAGGACCAGGTGTCCGCGATCTGATCGTCAAGGCTGTGTCCGCATCTAAAGAGAGGAGCGGTGTGTCCCTCCCCGCCCTGAAGAAAGCCCAGAAAGATCCTGTCTATATTGGGTACGTCCATGACCAATTCTGGACATCTATTCGACGTCCAAACTAGGTCCACTATTTGGTAGTCCAACCATGACCCAACTTGGACGTTCAACATTTGACTTTTGAACTGGGTAATTTTTTTGGACGTCTATGACAGGTGCAGGAAATTTAAATGATTAATATGTAATTTGTTTTTTATTTACAAATTTCAACATTGTGATTATCAACATGATTAATACATATGAATACAGATTATTTATAATTATTTAAGATCATTTTCCAAAAACTCCATTTGATTGTATCAGGAGCAGGTGATAACTGGAGACACATACGCAGGTGTAATGCATTTCCTGTTGAATCTTGCAGCTGAGGAAAATTAATACAGCGTAATACAGATTTCCTGTGTAGCTCAAACAGTGGAGCGTTGGCGCTTGCAACGCCAAGATCATGGGTTCGATTCCCAGGGAAAAGAAGAACTGATAGGAATGTAAATGTGTAATGCAATGTAAGTCACTTTGGATAAAAGCGTCTGCCAAATGCATAAATGTAAATACATGGTACAGAAAACATCCTCCACCCTTTTGAAACATGGGACTACAGTTATAGAAGTTGTATAAAACGACGTCTAAAATTAGTCTAAATTTGATGTTGAAAAGACGTCCACAACCGACCACATTTGGACTATAAATAGCCCTTACACGGAGGTCCCACGGACGTCAACATTAGACTTGCGGTAGACGTCGAAAAAAGACGTTGCCTGGCGTTACAAAACAACCCCTTGAGTGGACCGAAATTGAATGTCCAAAAATTACATACAAAATTACAATGTGACGTCACTCCGACCTCACATTGTGCAGTGGGTAACTTGCTTCACTAAACTCGCTTACTTCCTGCACAGGAATAATTGACAAACAGACTTCAGCAAATGTCCATTAAATGCTTTAATCACGGCCGAAAGAGTTCCCGAGCAGTTCTCAGGGAATCTCTCCCAAGAAGGAGAGAAGAAGGATCTCAGACAAATTCCAATGAGAATCCCACCGAAAACACAAATACAGCAGTTTTTATAGAATAAGGGGTATGGCAAAATGGCACGAAACATTACATAATTTGATTGGTTCTTTTTAGACAAGCCCTTCCGTTGCTAGGTAATGATTCCTTCTTAATCACAGGGTTTCAAACCTAGTCATCTGTCTAGTTTAATTTCCCCTATTTGTTATTTATTCACACACACACACACACACACACACACACACACACACACACTCAAAGTCATGAGTTTTCTGAAAGGGCACACATACATCATTCAAAAACATATGATTGTTGTTTCTGCAAGAAAAACAAATGTTAGTTATTAATTAAAAAATCCATCACAGTGTGCTTGAATAATGTTAGTTAATTTGCGCAACCATGTATTTGCTATAACAATGAAAATATTTGAAAAACAGTTATAATCAAGTAATGATGCAATCCTTTAAATCTTAACTTTTGAGAGTATAGCAGAATTACAGTTTTTTTTATTCGCTTTGGTGCTATTTTCACAAGTAAGGTTTACATTTTCAAAACTCTTAGTACAAAAATCCAAACTGATCACACTTGTAACACAGCTAGTCATTCTTTCAAAACCTGATCTCATGCTTTCATTACAGTTATACACTTTTCAGTCCACATGATCATTGTTTCAAACACAAGATTATTGTAATATGTAATGAGAACATTTGGTTTAATCACAGAAACACAACAGTATGACCTTCTTTCAGTTTAGTACTTTTAACAATCAGTTCATTCAACAGCAAACAATGCAAGATACATGTTTCAAATCACTGTTGTTGCTGAAATAATTACAGTAATACAGGCTACAGTTGCCACATTAGAAGTAATTGAATCCAGAATGTTTGTAATAGTATCTATCCAGTGTGTTATCAAAAGCTGTGATGAAGTACAGCCATGAGGTTCTGTGCTAACAGAGTTTGCTGGCAATACAGTAAATGAGTTCACTCTATACCGTTTGACTGAATCTATACTGTAGTGGACCTTTACAGATGAAGGTTGAGTTACAGTAATTCGGCAGTCTCTACCATGGTAATCTGTTTAGAACTGATAAGAATGTAAATGTGTACCTTGAAATGCAATGTAAGTCGCTTTGGATAAAAGCGTTTGCCAAATGCATAAATGTAATGTAAATGTTTACAGTATTGCATACATACTGTAATGTAAAATGCTGTATTTGATGCCATCTGTCTCCCTTCTACTGATGCATCTCTGATCAATCTGATGTTTTACAGTCATTGACTGTTTCCTCTGCCTTATACTCTATTCTGCTTTACAGTATTTGCACAAATGGCAAATTTCTCTCTCTCTCTCTCTCTCTCTCTCTCTCTCTCTCTCTCTCACACACTCTCACACACACTCTCTCACACACTCTTTCACACACACACATGCATGTTCACACACTTTGAACATCGTGGTGGTTATTATCTATAAATCACTTATGTAAAAATAATTCATTACATTTGTTTTTTCCATATCATATCATTACTGTGAATGAAACATTTATGTAGACGAAACACTTATTTTGTGTTGTGAAAAGAATACTTTGTGATTTTGTGTATTGTGCTAACACAATTGAAAACATGATGAAATGTTTGAAAAAACTGCACTTTTGATGATCTGTTGTGATATTAGCACTAAGAGTTTTGAAAATGTACACCTAACTTGTGAAAATAGTACCAAAGCGAATAAAAAAAACTGTAAATGGATGTAAAAGGATATAGGCCTTCCAGTGGCATTTCAACATTGTCGATTCCAATTTCGATGCCACAGTCAAACTACTCACCTATAAAATTCAGTCAGTAATAAAATTTGTACAAATAAACAAATTACAATCAATAGCACAAATATATACAATAGAACAAAGATGAAACAAATTAAATAAACAGTGCTTCGATGTTCAGGTAGCTATCTAACAGTATTCAGATACAGAAATTGAATAATCAAATGTAAAATAACACTGTATAATCTTCACTTTATAAATCAACTATGAATCCTTATTAAAGTTACAAAATTTCTTCTGTGAGTGCAAATCCCTAATTTAATTCTCTTGTGTGTCTTCAAGCACTTGAATCTTTACATTTACAAGACTTAAAACACCTCCAATAATAAACTTTATTGAGGATTTTTATTTATATATATATATATATATATATATATATATATATAATTTTTCAGCCCATGGAAGCCTGTGCATTAATAGTTTTCCTCTAATGTAAATCAAGAGCCCATTGACTAATATGGCTACCATGACATGTTATATAAAGATTTGGAAATTAACTGATTTTAACGTTAATTACTTTGATTACTTTAATTAAATCAATTCCCACCTCTATCCATTTTGGTCATCGACTTTTTACTCATTTAAAATGCGAAACACAAGTGAAATAAAAAA
Organism: Abramis brama; assembly: GCF_963993115.1. Taxonomy (NCBI): domain Eukaryota; kingdom Metazoa; phylum Chordata; class Actinopteri; order Cypriniformes; family Leuciscidae; genus Abramis; species Abramis brama. The sequence continues at coordinate 9,558,614 of NC_139965.1, forward strand.
AAAAAAAAAAAAATCATAATTGAACAAATAACTTTTGATTATTTAAGTTTTATCAAATTATTTTTGGCACAATGGCGCCCCCTGTCGTGTGGTTCTCTGTGCACTGCACACCTCCGTGGGGTGTAATAACAATCAACAAAACAAGAGATAATGGGCTAAAAAAATGGGCCTATACCCATACCCAATATAATGTGGGCTGCCGTTATGTCGTCTTCTGCTTTAAATTCCGCTTTCGTTTGGATTACTGCAACTCTCTTTACTATGGCATGTCCAAATACTCTATTGCTCGTCTCCAATTAGTACAAAATGCTGCTGCAAAGTTCCTCAAAAGAAAACGTAAATCTGATCATGTTTCTCCTATCTTGAAATCGCTGTATTGGCTACCTGTGCATTTTAGAATTGAGTTTAAAATTGTTCTCTTTGTTTTTAAATCTTTAAATAATCTGGCACAAGCTATTTGTCCGAGCTACTCTGTCCACACAATCCCACATGAAACCTGAGGTCTGATGATAAGAGACTTCTGTCCGTCCCCAGATCACGGTTAAAGCATAGAGGAGACAGAGCCTTTGCTATTGCCGGCCCTAGGCTGTGGAACAGCCTTCCGGTTTACATCAGATCGGCTCAGTCTTTAACTGCTTTTAAATCTTTTCTTAAAACCTACTTTTTTTTTTTCTTTAGCTTTTAATTCATTGTGAGTTTTTGTCATGAATGTGTGGTTTGTCTTTGTCTCTTTATCTTGTGTTTTGTTCAGCACTTTGGTCAGCCATGTTTGCTGTTTTTAAATGTGCTATATAAATAAATACAAACTTGAAACTTAAATGTCTCTTGTGTTGTTAAATGTCTTACACAATTGTTAGTGTCAGAACAGCCACAGAGCTGTGGTCAAATGTGCACAAACTGAGAGAGATGAATAACTCTGCGTGATCAACTGAGGAAGTCGTTTTCTCTCTTCTGTCTTTCTCTGATGCCTCAGTCTGTCGTCTAAACGTCCGGACATGAACATCTTTCAAGAGTCCCGCTGCTCCATTTTAGCAGTTCTCCTGCTTTTCCTTCTCCAGGGTGAGCATCTTCAGAAACATCTCAGTTAATGTCTCAACCGGCTGTAATACACTTCCTTATTTGTGTTTGTATAGGAAATTAACATGCATGTAAAAAACTGCTTGTGGTTCCATATCTTGTTTTTTGTTTTATATATATATATAAATACTGAATTGCTTAACTTCTGTATGGATTAAATGATTAAACATGTTATACTCAGAAGAAACATAATTTTTGGAAACCAAAAGGAACTATAGAAGTGATCAAAGCAAAGTCAATACTGTACCCAGCTAACAACAAATAGGCCTATTTTCTAATGTTCCCACTAAGTTAGCAAAAAAAAAAAAAAAAGGAATGTTCTAAAATCTTTTTTTCTTGGCTATACGAACGTTGGAACGAAGAAAACATTCCTTTTTATTATTCTGTGAACATTTTGGGAATGTTATTTTTAAATGTATGAACATTCTGAAACGAGTTGCATTAATTTTAGCATTTAAAAAAAATGTTCGATGAACGTCCAACTAAAACGTAAATGTATACATTTTTGTGCTAATGTTTTGAAAACATTATTAAAAACCAGATAACTTCGAACAAACATTTTATTAACGTTACTGGAAGGAAGAACGTTTGTTCATAACTTTGAGAGAATCTTGACAGAAAGTTAGTTAGTTCTGGGTAAATGCCTAAAAAAAGGTCAAGGTTTGAACAACATGAATGTCAGTAAATTTGACAGAATATTATGTTTTTGAATGAACTCTTCCTTTAATCTTGCTTATTAGTCTTTCCGAGCCGCTGTGGTGAAGTATCCGGTAACTCTATAGTGATGGGTCCGGGCTGAGGACCCAATTAGTATGCCAGTAGTATGCCTGATCTAAATCTGTTCTCGCGATACGGTAAGGCAGTATCAGTGCAGTAATATCAGGTAAAGCTCATAGCACGATCATCGGATAACGTTAGCTGTATGCTATGCTACTATCTAAGCTAACTAAAAAACACACTAACAACGAGAAATGTTTAATTTCACAATCTATAGCTTCGGTTAAATACTAGTATATGAAACGTATAATTTAAAATACATTAATGACTCGTTATAACGTAGTACAAACGTCTTCTATAATAAAGTGATTTTGTATGATTTGTAACCAGGCACTAAAGCGATTACCCATAAAACGTGCTTTGAACCAATCGGATTGCTTGGGTCCTCAGCCCGGACCCATCAGAGTTACCGGATACTTCACCACACCGCCATCATACTCACGGGACACCGGAAGCGGCCTGGAGTCCCACCAGAAACGCTCCCCGGCGGAAACATTTCCCCGCTGTTAAGGTTCCGCCTTCTGCCATCGTCACCCCGTGACACTTGTCTTATTAAAAAAGATTTACAACTAGAAACATGTTTTCTTCTAATGTTCATGCTCACTGTTCTATCAATGGCCAGTGGGTGGATTTTTTGGGGTAACTCTTGTGATATCAGTCTGTACTGGTGCATGTGTAGTTCCTCCAACAACATGAAGGTGAATTCAAATATCCAACTAGTTATTACAGTTACAAGCTTTAAAAACAAAAAAACACATTCAATAATGTATAAAACAGTGTGTTAGCTAACATAATACCACTTGATAAAGGAAACGTGTAAATATAATTATAATACTGTATTCAAGAGTTTACCAGTAGGATCTTTACAATGTATAGAATGAATGGACGTGAATGAATAATTGTAATTCTTTTGCAGTCTCAGTGGAGAGTCTGGGTCCTTTGAAGAGTTACATTGATACAGAGAAGGCGGTCGCTTTAATAGCAGACAATGGCATGTTCTGGTGCAGCACTAATCGTAATAGTGACATCTACAACATTGAGGCTGCCAAGATCTACAATGATGACTGGTGCAAGTTCAAGGTGTCCAGGGCTAACAATGGCAATATCCTGCTGAGGGACAAGCGGGGCATGTACCTCAGTAGAATTCACTTGAGTGGGATTGACTATATTTGGGCTGCTAAGCATGTACCTGATGTATTCTGCGAATTCCAAGTCTTCATTGAGGATGAGAAAGTCCTCTTTAAAGCTGATAATGGAAAGATGCTAAGAAGAGTGAACCGTGATGGGATACAGAACATAGAGCCTGCTAAAGATGCTCCGGATGTCTTCTGCAAATTTACTGTTAGCAGTGGAGGTAAGACAGAAAAAGATTAACTTAGAAAATAACAAAATATCAAATAACAAGTTAATTTTACCAGTTAATTTCTGTGAAACAGTTTCTGTATGTCAATCAGTAGCAGATGCTTTAAAAAACATTCAGGTCTATGTGTGTCATATCACATGTAGTAACTTAAAATAAATGAAATGTATGTTTCTGTTTATTAAATAGGCCGATGTAACTAAATGTGACCCTGGACCACAAAACCATTCACAATAGGTCAATTATTTTAAATTGAGATTAATAAATAAGCTTTCCATTGATGAGATAAATGATCAAGCATGTTTTGCTTAAGTCTTATCTGTGTTTCATCTGTGAGAAAAGAGAAAAGTTCAGCTCAGGAAACCTCAAGCCTTATCTTTACAGAATGTGGCCGAATGTTACAGACCGTTATTCTGTTGCTACCAGCATTGCATGTTACAAAATTATATATTTTTTCAGGGTTTTAAGTTCACTTGTCATCAATTGCTATGGAAGAATATATAATTTTTCAAATGTGCTACATTTATAAAACACTTGGCACTGTTGAGGTGATGGTGGGTGGAGGAGGGGGTGTGAAACACTTCCTTTATTGAGCAAGAATGGACACTCGAAACGATGAGCCGAAAATGCAGATCATGAGTCGTTGTGCAAATATACATTACAAACCATTACAGGCCATGCGCTAGAGTCTGAAATTAAGATATCCGGTAGGAATAAAGTTATTCTTCAGCCTGACTTTGCTGTGCTGAAGTTCTTAAGAAGATAAGAGTGAGTGAGAAGTGTGAGATGGTCTGTGATGATAAACCCTCACCTCAAATGTCGTGAGCTTCTTTTGATGGTTTATTTAACATTTGTCATCTCTGTTCCCTTTTTCTCATTGGTTCTGATGATGTTGTTGCCAAACTAATTAATCTTATGTTGAATGTGAACAATATGAAAATGTTTTTGCGTTGATTTGTAACCAGAGTTGTTTGTTGTGTGTTGTAGTGTCACGAGCTGATCCAGATGTTCAGGTCCAGCACAAAGCTGTCGGAGACTCGCTGGATTTAATTGCTAATTATACAAAAGAAGGTCTTGAAGTGCAGTGGAAATATAATGGAACTGAATTCGCTGAGTATGACAAAGATCAGATCAAACGGATGAATCCTCCATTATTTCATGAAAGGTTAAAGATGTATAAGGACAATATTAGTATAACAATAGAAGACCTGAAACTCCAGGATTCTGGAAGCTTCTCCATTGTTGCAGAAAAAAAAGGAAAAACTGATCAACTTCCAACAAAAGTCATTGAGCTGCATGTTCATGGTGAGTTTAACTTGATATTCATCCTGTCAATGCTGTTAATGTAAACACACATAAACATTCAAGAACTGGAGTTAAATAAGTCTGTAGGAATTTAGCTGAAGTTAAATAGTTCCTTTATGAAGGAAACTGAACACCTTTAAAAATAATGATTCAAAAAGGGAAATCTGATGTCAGAGAAGAATCTTCCAGTGAACAGTTCTAGTGTAAAGAACTATTTTCCACTGTAAAAAAAATGTGAAATGTTCTTCATGGAAACATAGACACCAAAAAAACCCTTTTGACTTTAGTATATTATTCTCCTCCAGATCTCATCAGAGATGTACAGATTGAGCTCAATAATTCCTGGCTGGAGTCAAAAAACATGTGTGTGTTTCATCTTCTGTGTCTGGCGTCCGGTGATCCGGATCCCTCCTACAGCTGGAGTGGAGATCTGGCCAAGACTGGACAGAATCTGAACATCAGCCTCCGTCCAGCAGAGAGCGCTACACTCACCTGCACCGCCAACAACACCGTCAGCATCAAGCAAAAGCACAAGACTGTAGTGTGCACAGGGAAATCTGAGGGTACAAGTGAGCCAGCGGATACAGTTTTGCATTAAAATACTGAATTGCTTAACTTCTGTATGGATTAAATGATTAAACATGTTATACTCTGAAGAAACATAATTTTTGGAAACCAAAAGGAACTATAGAAGTGATCAAAGCAAAGTCAATACTGTACCCAGCTAACAACAAATAGGCCTATTTTCTAATGTTCCCACTAAGTTAGCAAAAAAAAAAAAAAAAGTAATGTTCTAAAATCTTTTTTTCTTGGCTATACGAACGTTGGAACGAAGAAAACATTCCTTTTTATTATTCTGCAAACATTTTGGGAATGTTATTTTTAAATGTATGAACATTCTGAAACGAGTTGCATTAATTTTAGCATTTAAAAAAAATGTTCGATGAACGTCCAACTAAAACGTAAATGTATACATTTTTGTGCTAATGTTTTGAAAACATTATTAAAAACCAGATAACTTCGAACAAACATTTTATTAACGTTACTGGAATGAAGAACGTTTGTTCATAACTTTGAGAGAATCTTGACAGAAAGTTAGTTAGTTCTGGGTAAATACCTAAAAAAAGGTCAAGGTTTGAACAACATGAATGTCAGTAAATTTGACAGAATATTATTTTTTTGAATGAACTCTTCCTTTAATGTTGCTTATTAGTCTTTCCGAGCCGCTGTGGTGAAGTATCCGGTAACTCTATAGTGATGGGTCCGGGCTGAGGACCCAATTAGTATGCCAGTAGTATGCCTGATCTAAATCTGTTCTCGCGATACGGTAAGGCAGTATCAGTGCAGTAATATCAGGTAAAGCTCATAGCACGATCTTCGGATAACGTTAGCTGTATGCTATGCTACTATCTAAGCTAACTAAAAAACACACTAACAACGAGAAATGTTTAAATTCACAATCTATAGCTTCGGTTAAATACTAGTATATGAAACGTATAACTTAAAATACATTAATGACTCGTTATAACGTAGTACAAACGTCTTCTATAATAAAGTGATTTTGTATGATTTGTAACCAGGCACTAAAGCGATTACCCATAAAACGTGCTTTGAACCAATCGGATTGCTTGGGTCCTCAGCCCGGACCCATCAGAGTTACCGGATACTTCACCACACCGCCATCATACTCACGGGACACCGGAAGCGGCCTGGAGTCCCACCAGAAACGCTCCCCGGCGGAAACATTTCCCCGCTGTTAAGGTTCCGCCTTCTGCCATCGTCACCCCGTGACACTTGTCTTATTAAAAAAGATTTACAACTAGAAACATGTTTTCTTCTAATGTTCATGCTCACTGTTCTATCAATGGCCAGTGGGTGGATTTTTTTGGGTAACTCTTGTGATATCAGTCTGTACTGGTGCATGTGTAGTTCCTCCAACAACATGAAGGTGAATTCAAATATCCAACTAGTTATTACAGTTACAAGCTTTAAAAACAAAAAAACACATTCAATGTATAAAACAGTGTGTTAGCTCACATAAAACCACTTGATAAAGGAAACGTGTAAATATAATTATAATACTGTATTCAAGAGTTTACCAGTAGGATCTTTACAATGTATAGAATGAATGGACGTGAATGAATAATTGTAATTCTTTTGCAGTCTCAGTGGAGAGTCTGGGTCCTTTGAAGAGTTACATTGATACAGAGAAGGCGGTCGCTTTAATAGCAGACAATGGCATGTTCTGGTGCAGCACTAATCGTAATAGTGACATCTACAACATTGAGGCTGCCAAGATCTACAATGATGACTGGTGCAAGTTCAAGGTGTCCAGGGCTAACAATGGCAATATCCTGCTGAGGGACAAGCGGGGCATGTACCTCAGTAGAATTCACTTGAGTGGGATTGACTATATTTGGGCTGCTAAGCATGTACCTGATGTATTCTGCGAATTCCAAGTCTTCATTGAGGATGAGAAAGTCCTCTTTAAAGCTGATAATGGAAAGATGCTAAGAAGAGTGAACCGTGATGGGATACAGAACATAGAGCCTGCTAAAGATGCTCCGGATGTCTTCTGCAAATTTACTGTTAGCAGTGGAGGTAAGACAGAAAAAGATTAACTTAGAAAATAACAAAATATCAAATAACAAGTTAATTTTACCAGTTAATTTCTGTGAAACAGTTTCTGTATGTCAATCAGTAGCAGATGCTTTAAAAAACATTCAGGTCTATGTGTGTCATATCACATGTAGTAACTTAAAATAAATGAAATGTATGTTTCTGTTTATTAAATAGGCCGATGTAACTAAATGTGACCCTGGACCACAAAACCATTCACATAGGTCAATTATTTTAAATTGAGATTAATAAATAAGCTTTCCATTGATGAGATAAATGATCAAGCATGTTTTGCTTAAGTCTTATCTGTGTTTCATCTGTGAGAAAAGAGAAAAGTTCAGCTCAGGAAACCTCAAGCCTTATCTTTACAGAATGTGGCCGAATGTTACAGACCGTTATTCTGTTGCTACCAGCATTGCATGTTACAAAATTATATATTTTTTCAGGGTTTTAAGTTCACTTGTCATCAATTGCTATGGAAGAATATATAATTTTTCAAATGTGCTACATTTATAAAACACTTGGCACTGTTGAGGTGATGGTGGGTGGAGGAGGGGGTGTGAAACACTTCCTTTATTGAGCGAGAATGGACACCCGAAACGATGAGCCGAAAATGCAGATCATGAGTCATTGTGTAAATATACATTACAAACCATTACAGGCCATGCGCTAGAGTCTGAAATTAAGATATCCGGTGGGAATAAAGTTATTCTTCAGCCTGACTTTGCTGTGCTGAAGTTCTTAAGAAGATAAGAGTGAGTGAGAAGTGTGAGATGGTCTGTGATGATAAACCCTCACCTCAAATGCCGTGAGCTTCTTTTGATGGTTTATTTAATATTTGTCATCTCTGTTCCCTTTTTCTCATTGGTTCTGATGATGTTGTTGCCAAACTAATTAATCTTATGTTGAATGTGAACAATATGAAAAATGTTTTTGCGTTGATTTGTAACCAGAGTTGTTTGTTGTGTGTTGTAGTGTCACGAGCTGATCCAGATGTTCAGGTGCACAAAGCTGTCGGAGACTCGCTGGATTTAATTGCTGATTATACAAACGAAGGTCTTGAAGTGCAGTGGAAATATAATGGAGCTGAATTCGCTGAGTATGACAAAGATCAGATCAAACGGGTGAATCCTCAATTATTTCATGAAAGGTTAAAGATGAATAAGGACAATATTAGTATAACAATAGAAGACCTGAAACTCCAGGATTCTGGAAGCTTCTCTATTACTGCAGTAAAAACAGGAAAAACTGATCAACTTCCAACAAAACACATTGTGCTGCATGTTCATGGTGAGTTTAACTTGATATTCATCCTGTCAATGCTGTTAATGTAAACACACATAAACATTCAAGAACTGGAGTTAAATAAGTTTATAGTCATTTAGCTGAAGTTTAATAGTTCCTTTATGAAGGAAACTGAACACCTTTAAAAATAATGATTCAAAAAGGGAAATCTGATGTCAGAGAAGAATCTTCCAGTGAACAGTTCTAGTGTAAAGAACTATTTTCCACTATAAAAAAAAATGTGAAATGTTCTTCATGGAAACATAGACACCAAAAAAAACCTTTTGACTTTAGTATATTATTCTCCTCCAGATCTCATCAGAGATGTACAGATTGAGCTCAGTGATTCCTGGCTGGAGTCAAAAAACATGTGTGTGTTTCATCTTCTGTGTCTGGCGTCCAGTGATCCGGATCCCTCCTACAGCTGGAGTGGAGATCTGGCCAAGACTGGACAGAATCTGAACATCAGCCTCCGTCCAGCAGAGAGCGCTACACTCACCTGCACCGCCAACAACACCGTCAGCATCAAGCAAAAGCACAAGACTGTAGTGTGCACAGGGAAATCTGAGGGTACAAGTGAGCCAGCGGATACAGTTTTGCATTAAAATACTGAATTGCTTAACTTCTGTATGGATTAAATGATTAAACATGTTATACTCAGAAGAAACATAATTTTTGGAAACCAAAAGGAACTATAGAAGTGATCAAAGCAAAGTCAATACTGTACCCAGCTAACAACAAATAGGCCTATTTTCTAATGTTCCCACTAAGTTAGCAAAAAAAAAAAAGTAATGTTCTAAAATCTTTTTTTCTTGGATATACGAACGTTGGAACGAAGAAAACATTCCTTTTTATTATTCTGCAAACATTTTGGGAATGTTATTTTTAAATGTATGAACATTCTGAAACGAGTTGCATTAATGTTAGCATTTAAAAAAAATGTTCGATGAACGTCCAACTAAAACGTAAACGTATACATTTTTGTGCTAATGTTTTGAAAACATTATTAAAAACCAGATAACTTTGAACAAACATTTTATTAACGTTACTGGAAGGAAGAACGTTTGTTCATAACTTTGAGAGAATCTTGACAGAAAGTTTGTTAGTTCTGGGTAAATGCCTAAAAAAAGGTCAAGGTTTGAATAACATGAAGGTCAGTAAATTTGGCAGAATATTATTTTTTTGAATGAACTCTTCCTTTAATACAGAGCTGTAAAAGGGAAATGGTGGTGGAATAATATGAGATGGAAGGGAAAATATTTCAAAGCTTTTATATTCACTCACAAACTTTGTGTTCCTCGAGAAACTTTCAGAGCTCTGTAATGTTGCTCAATAATGTTCTTGTGTTTCTGTTTTTCAGGTCAGATTTCTGTCCTCAAAATCCTCAGTTCTCTTCTGGCCGCTTCTCCGTATCTGCTAGCGACAGTCGTGCTGCTTTACAAATGTTACAGAGCGAGAGGTAACACTTCTGTCTGATCTCTCTCTCTCTCTTTCTCTCTCTCTCTCTGATCTCTCTCTCTCTCTCTCTGATCTCTCTCTCTCTCTCTCTCTCTCTCTCTCTCTCTCTATCTCTCTCTCTCTCTCTCTCTATATATATATATATATATATATATATATATATATATATATCCCGTCACTGAAGCAATCAATTGTTTTGTGTATTTCAGTTTCATGTGCTGAAGAACAAAGTCAGTACGCCGTAACAGAGGAAGAAACTTCAATCTGATGTTAAAGAGTTAATTCTGTCCACGTTTGAATGTTCTGTCAGCATTTATTTGTCCTTTAACATGGTTTGAAAATATTGTAGTCCGTTCTTATAAGCTTTATATTTGTCATAACCTCATGCTGTTAGTCTGTTCTTCAGTAGTGAAAGCTTGACAATGATACTGTTGCTTGTTCTAGTTCGCTTGTTTGAGTTATTAGTCATACATAACATAGTTTTATTCTGTATAAATTAATAACTGTTGAAATTAAGTGTTTTTTAGAGGTGTTTTTCTTGTTTTTTCACATTTGTAAACCATCATCTATTTCAAAAACAATGTCTTAATGTTTCAGTCATAATTTAATAATGCATCTTTATATATTTAGTGTCTGTAATTCAATAATTTGAAAGCATTTCATCATTCAAATTCTTTGTTGACAGTTTCCCTTTAAAGACACTGGAGGACAAACTAAATAAATGTATTTGACAGCAGTTTATAACAGACTCAAACACTCAGAAAGAGTTGAACCAGCAAAACTTGCCTCTGATCAAGACTATAATCAAATTACTTTGTTAAATATATATATATTTATATATATATATATATTTTTTTTTATTGGCTTGACTAAGAGACTAAAAGAGAAGCATCGGGTTTCAATTCATTATTTTTTTTTTTTTATCCTTAAAGGCACAATATGTATTTTTTTTGCTTTAAAAATATGAAAAATCACAATATCTATGTTATATATTTTTTAAAGTTGTGTATTTACATTATCCCGACAGTTCCAATTAACTTCTAAATCCAGAGAAATTAATATTTTAATTCGAAGACACGGACCGTGTCTTTATTTCCGTTATGTCGCAGTCAATGGCGTCATATCCGCGTTGTCCCTGGTTTCCGCTCGTGCTGCCATAGTAACCAGAGCTATTCGCAGAGCCCTCTGATTAACCAAAGCGACAGACGCAGACAACTGGAGTTCGCAATGTCTATCTGCACGCTGTTGTTGTTTCGTTCAAACATTATGGACCATGGCAAGCAGACTTTGGATAAAAAAGGAGAACTAAAACGAGAATCAATATCAGCGCGGTGTTTTCGAGATGCCGAGAGCTCCCATAGACAGTATATAAACGAGAGCTCCACGTCCGAGACTTCGACCGCTCCTACATGTACTTTATTAAACAGGTGAGCACATTTACATAAAACTAATCAATTTTATATAGTTCAACAATGATAAAATGTTAGAATATGATCTATATGTTATTCTAATGTTGATCTAGCTTACTGCTAGTCTCATACAGACAAACTAACACATACATTTCAACACATTCAAATGCAGTTTAGTGTGATAGTGTAATGTTAGACCAAGTGAAACAGCGCTGCGTTACCTCACAAGTTTAATTTGTCTAATAAACTGACCTGTGAGTAGTAATTCTGCGTGTAGTTCGGTAGAATAAAATGTCCATATTCCTTTTATATCCGCGGGACTCGCGTCGCGTTTGGAGCTGATAGCTGTCTCTTAGCAATCCCGAACTGCTTCATATCACAGTCATGATAAAAACATCGATGTATTCAGTTATCCATAAACATTATTAGATCGGTCGGCTTGGCGTTGACGACAAGTTCCATAATTCTTAGCAAATGTTGCGTCATCAAACTGCGCCTTTGTTATTGTAAATAGGTTAGCGACCCCTAGAGGAGAAAAAATCCCATACTGTGCCTTTAATTTATCCAGGTAAACTGTTTGAGAACCACTTTTACAAACATGACCTGGCCAAGAGGCTACAGGAATAAATAGAAACTGTACATAGTCTTACACATGACACAAAGCAATTGAATTAAAAAAAAGGGTAGACAACAAAGAAAAAAAAAAAGAAAAAAAAGAATAAAGTGTTATAATGGTTTTCCTTATAAAGCTCATAATAAATAAAGTTACTCACAGTGGAAATCTGATCTGTGGTTTGTGTTTGGTGGAGGAAGATGTTGATATGATCATGTCTGTAAATCCCAGCACTACTGGAGCACAAGTTTCACATCATCATCATCATCATCATCATCATCATCATCTTCCTCTACAGGATCAACAATAGTGTTGAGAGTATTTCTCAGAAGAGTTTCTGCTACTGTAAAACAAAGCTGATTGTGCAGAAAAACAATATTCAAAGTTAAATGTTGAAAATGTTTTGAACTTACATTAGCTGAAGATCAAAGCCAATATGCTGTTAAAGTGAATACATTTCATCTTAAAGAAAGGTTTGTAACTTGTTCACCTGCTAAACCTTCTTGAGTCCGGAGGGGCCACGTGCATAGTACATACTTACTCCACACTGTTAATAAATTTGCTCCCAGTCACAGCTGACTTAATATAAATTAGATTCATCGGCTCACCGAATCATCGGTAGCCAGTTCACAGTATAGTTATTTTAATGTCAATCCCTGACTTAAGCTAAGAGGACTTTGAGAAAACCAATCCTGTACTTTTTGCTTGATTGACATAAACAAGGACAAATTCACTTTGACATGAATGGAAAGGACTGCATATCGCCTCACAAAATTATAAATTATAAATATGGACTGATTCAGCTACAAAGCATGGCATTCATGGCTTAATAAGCTTTCCTTGTTTTTTTTTATTTATTTCAGGTTGCCGAAAATGTAGTACGCAGAAGGTGTTCCTTTTTGATCGTATAACTGGGGAACGGATAAATGAGGTAAAATATGTTCTGTTAGGCTGCTTTCTTATCTCAGTGACTGATTCTGACCTTTCAAAGATAATACAACAACATGTGTATGCCCTATTCATTGATTGCTTAAACAGTTAGAATACTTATTACTTGTGTTTGTGTGTGAGTCCACTGGTTGCCTTGCACTGTGTGGTAAGTTATGTTTTATTAATTATTTAATTCCATTGCAATGCAAATTAGTCCATTCCATGACTAATACAATGTAGGCAAAGTTCAACTGGTTTCTTGCAAGCAGCATGGAAGTTCATGTCAGTGTTGTCTGTGGCAAGAGAAAACTCCCTGGTCCTGTAGTTGATCCCGTCAGTAAATCATCCTCTGAGGTAGTCTTTAGAGAAACTGGAGTGAGGTCGATTGGCAGTACTCAGAAGCAAATAGCGATGAGGTAGAGGCATTTGGAAGAGCTAGATCCAGCAGGTAGGCCCTTGTAACCTTTAGGACATGCATTCCGATGATGAAAAATTATGGAATAGTCTTCCGTGCATTCCAAAATCAGACACACTCTCTCAGTCCTGACTAAAGACAAATATCTGGACTGTCTTTAGTTTGGACTGAGAGAGTGTGTCCTAATTTGGAATGCTCGGAAGACTATTCCATAATTTTAAAGACAAATGGGAGAATGATCTACCTCCTTGTCTTCATTTAGAATATTCTATTTGTAAGATCCTGGAATTTTGTGATTAACACAAGGGATTATAGGTAATGAGGAGCTGGACCATTCAGTGCTTTCTGAGTAATTAATAGAATTCTAAAATTAGCTGACAGACAGCCAATGTATGGACAATAAAATGGCCCTGATGTGATCATGTTTTGTGTTTCTAGTAAGTACTCTAGCGGCTAGCTCTAGCTCTGAGCTAGCTTATTTATTGAGCCTGCAGGACATCCACTCGGTAATGCGTTACAAGTAGCAGTGATTCATGCACACATAAATTCATTTTTCAGCATCTGAAACTCTTATGTGTCATAAGTTAGTTTTTCTAAGATGGAGAATCCTGTTGTATGTGCTGGAAATGTTATTTTCAAAGGAACATAAGAACATCAAACATAAGATCTGTGTTCTAAACTGTTGTAGATGACATAACATTTTCCTCATCCCACTAATGACAACTTAATCCCCCAGTTTATCAGAAACATTTTAAAATAAGTAAATTTGGAAATACATGGCTTTCAATGTACAGAAACTGTATGGAAAATTGTGTAACTAGAGCTGCCAGACAATTGTAGTTTAGGAAAAAGTACCATATTTTCCTGTGAGATGCAATGTTGTATAAAAAAGTGCTAAATGAAAATACACCAATTAAGTCCAAGTACCTCAAATTTGTTATTAAGTAAATTGAGTACATGTACTCAGTTACGTTCCACCACTGGGCTTAACCAGAGTTAATGCTACTTTAACAAGCATCAATGCATTTCAAGGAACTCTCTAAATTAACCCAACAGTGATTCCCCCCCCCCCCCCCCCCCCTCTGTGTTCTAATGAAATTTTGTGCACTTATGATATTTTACAGTGGCAAAACCTGGGATGACACATGGGAGCCTGCCAGTGAATTCCTACATGTTATGCCTAAGTCCCCAGATCCCAACCAGATTTCAGCATGACAGCCTGGACTCTCACCTGGAAGTTTATTTTTGAGGGTTTTTTTTCCTTCTTTTTTCCTTGCTTTTGTTCATTAAAGTTTTTTGCACAATACCCAGTCTATTTTTGTGTTTATTTTGTTAATGGTGTTTTAAAAAAAAAAAAAAAAAAAAACTTTTGCATTTTTCATGAAATGAAAGCTTTAGCGCAAGTTCTGCCTGGAAGACTCAATTGTTACGTCACTTATTACCTTCTCATCTATCCAATCGTGTTCTAAAACTTGTAGTAAAAAAAATCTGTACTTACACATGTCTGAGTTCGCAGATGCTGACGCCTACATTCCCCTTCATCCTCCCCACCACCACTAGGATGGTCCCTCCCCAAACCTCACAGGTGTCGGCTGCGCCCCTGCCTTCGTCTTCAGGCAGGAAATGCAGATTCCGTTCCGCTCGGATTGCGAGCTACGCATGGAATGAACAATGCCAAAGAACTTTATATCTCAATACTTGCTTGCTGGGCTGTTAATAAATGCATACTTGTTACGTTATTTTGCCTCCCGAGTCTTTCTGGTAGAACTGCACAACAGCCAGGAAGTGTGAGAGATCATAAGAGTTAGTGCTGTTTGTCATAATGGCTTTCCAAAAGGCATTATTTTTACATATTTTTGTTTTAGTATAA
The DNA here is from genome assembly GCF_963993115.1 of Abramis brama. NCBI lineage: Eukaryota > Metazoa > Chordata > Actinopteri > Cypriniformes > Leuciscidae > Abramis > Abramis brama. Next base: position 9,573,731 of record NC_139965.1, read on the forward strand.
GTAAGTCTACTTGAACTATTGGTCTGGTATGCCAGCCATGAATAAATACTACAGAATACTACTAAAGCTATTAAAATGTCACTTAAATGTTGTAGTCCTGTTTGAAATGTTCAATTACAATATTATATATTAATTCCTTTAACATTTATAGTTATAACTGTCATTAACTATTTATATTTGCCTTGCATTTATTCACAGCAAAATAATTTAAAATGAATCATGTAAATATATATATTATTTTTTATTTTGGGGGGCAATGTGTTCTTCAAAGGGAAGAAAATAATGTATTTTCTGGTGGCTCCTGGTTTGTTTGTTTTTTTTTAAAAGAAAAGAAAAATTAAAGTCTTTAAATAGTTTGGCATATCAATACATTTTGGGAAATTAGTACAAAATGTGTGCAATCATCTTTAAATGTTACAGACGCATTTTATTTGATTAAGAGATTAATTTACATCTGTTTAAAACAAAATACTACATGCTAGAATAACTATAAAGAGTAGGCTACTTTTTGTAATTATATCCATGTAGGGTTACAACCTATCTTCAGTCGGAAGAGCCTGTTTTTTTATTATTTATTGCAGAACTTATACATACATGATCAGGGAAATTAAGTGTTGTTGTATTTCTTTCAGTGAAAAACAACAACAACAACAACAACAAAATAAATAAATATCCTGGATTTGCGTTCATCAAAAGTCGGAAGAGCCTGTAAATACCATATATGGACAAGTGTGACGAGGCTGACGTTTCCATGGCGCCAGAAGGACAAGCTGTGGTTGGACTTACGTTTAGGTCAGAATAAAAAGCGCTCCATATCGCAAAATATGTTTTGCTGTCGTTATGACGTCAGTAATACTGTCAGTTAACAATGAGGTATTGTATATTGAAAGAAATTACACGTTTACCGAGATCCTAACCCTAACACTATAGTGTAACTACACACTTCAATGAACTACAATTTACAGCGCCCGTCCCATCGACACAGTAATAGAGGCTTATGGGTAATGTAGTTTAAAAATGTCTAGTAATAGAATTAAATAAATACAATCTTTAATGAACAAAGGGACATCCAAATATGTTCATTATACAAACCTCTTTGACATATTTGAGAGCCAGACTGAAATTTGGTATTTTACTGTGGGCACCATTTAAAATGTTTTCATAACACCTTTCCATGTATGCTAGACATCTCTGTCCAACATTATGTATTAAACATAACCTAAATAATTGTCCTACCAATTTTAACTTTGATACGCTTATCAGACTTTGCATTTGCAGACTTTGCAGAATGTGCATTTGTATGCTCTTCCAGGGGTGCTACGGGACCCCTGGGGGAGGAAGGGCAGTAAAACCTACACAGATGTACTCTCTTCATCATGGACAACAAATTGTATTGAGGCACATTTATATCTGAACATTTTTTTTCTTTCCCCCCTTTTCTATATTTACATCATGCTTGTGTTAGGTTTTGATTATATTGCAAGACTCTGAACTCGGAATACAAAAATACAGTAATATTTTACAAACGTTGTAAAATACACTTTTTCTGAATTGCTAAAACACTAACCCCCCCAAATTCTCAATAGCCTAATCTAATTTGTCGAACTGTACATAATACAAGTCAGTTCAGAGTGCCAAAATTGACTCAAAATGTTGCACTGAATGTTGATACCAACAATGAATGGAAACAATATAAGAGGGAGAGGAGGAAGAGTATGTGTGTAAGAGATGGTGAACAAGGAGGAATATGAGAAAGAGCAAGTGTGGAGAATGTTATCAAGGCTGAAGCAGAATAAATCTCTCACTGACCTTGATTCTGCAGTTGCACATCTCTTCTGAGTGACTATAATGCTTTTCATTTAGAGTTTTTTACTGTAACCTTTTTGTCTTTTGCAGTTGGGTCACTATATTTTCACAGTATGCAAGTGCTGAATATATAGATATTCAATACTATACAATATTCAGTACAATACTATGCTTGCAGTGCATACAGTATACAAGTTATTCACCTTACTACGGTAAGTTGTAATTACTATACTTTTGCTATGTAATTGCAAAATTTGTTTACTTAGTTACAATACACTTTTTTTCGGTAACTGCGTGCTTTGGATTCTGTGTTCTTAATTTTTTGATGTACTGTAGTGTCTAACGAATGATCAGTAGTGTTTATAATATTGACTCACTGTGTGTATGATTGAGAGCATTGTTTAATTTATGGTATTGAGGCAATTGTTTGATTTTGCAGAAGAGTCAGAGGTTTTCTGAATGTGGTTTGAAAATTTGGTTTTGTGTTTAAGGTTTTGAAAATGTGAGTGATGGTTTCAAGAAATGTGTTTTAGCAATTCAGAAAAACTGTAACATTATACTGTTAATCAGGTCACAGCTGAAGAATCTACAAAGTTGAGTGGTGAAATGTTTTGAGTACCACAGAATCACATCAGTCGACTATGAAACCTGTACTAGATTACACAGAAAGCACATTGAATATTATGTTGGGGAGAAAATTATTCCTCCCCATTATGGTTTTCTTCCTCATAATCTGCTTCTTCCATGTCTCTTAACAGGTTTCAATTGTTATACAGCACCCTAGAGTTCAACAAAAGTACCCCACACAGTACAGTACTTTAATTAATGCACTTTATTTCCACCACTGACTGGTTGTAGAGGCATGCATGCACACATTTCTATATATGTGAAAGAAGAGGTAACACTTTGGTTATATTGGTAACACTTTACAATAAGGTTCGTTAGTTAACATTAGTTAACTACATAAGTTAGCATAAACTAATAATGAACTGCACTTATACAGCATTTATTAATCTTTGTTAATTTCAACATTTACTTATTAAAATCTTGTTAACATTAGTTAATGCACCGTGAACTAACATGAACTAACAATGAACGGCTGTATTTTTATTAACTAACGTTAACAAAGATGAACAAATACAGTAACAAATGGATTGCTCATGGTTAGTTCATGTTAGTTAATACATTAACTAATGTTAACTAATGAACCTTATTGTAAAGTGTTACCGTTATATTTATATGGTGATAAAAAGCAGATGTTATTACATGCTTTATATTCATAGTTAAGGTCATTGTCCAGAATTACAGTCCATCATCGGATATTTCGTAGTCACTGTCGTACTCATCAGCTGAAGCACTGTACAAGAAGTTGATGTCCTCTGCTCCAGACAAAACTTGCAGGTAACAGTCTCTTGCTTGCACCTTCATTTCTCTGATTTGATGCCGCTTTCTGAGGATGATGCTCTGCAGACCTTTCAAACCTTCTTCACTTAGGCCACATTGCGAATCTTAAAAGAGGAACACAAGAATATAAGACCAGCCTTAGAAACTTTATAAACAGTCATCATTGTTGTGTATATTTATTAGGGCTGCCCCCTAATAGTAATCTTTGGTCGGGGCAACCCTATGTTTATGTCATTTATCTTATGTACCCTTCTCCTCCCTGATCTTGCGGCGGATTCTGGCACGACCATTGTTGCCATCGGCATCTTTATAGAGACACTGGGAACGTCTCTTGATACTGGCTACCAGCATCTCAATTCTGCTGGCCAAGGCATCATTTGTAGTTGTTGTTGTTGATGCTGAGAATAAATAGGTGTGGTTTGCACTTTACAATACCAGTAACAATTACAATTATTTGTGACTAAATGTATTACAAGTAATAATTTCCTCACCGTCAGCCCAATCCTTTACATCATTCACGCAGTCTTCCAATTGGCTCGCTGTCACTGTCAATTGGGCTTTCATGGACTCTAGGTTTTGTAACTGGCTTTGCAGAGATTTAGTGGTCTACAATAACAAACAGTGGTAAGAAACAAGAACCAAATGTTCAATGCACAGTTTCATACACCGCTAACATGCAATACTGAACATCTAAAATTAATTCTACTGATGTCATTACCTTTTGATATCGACGGGTCAGTGAGATAGCCAAATTGTTGAACTTTTGCTGATTCCAGCGCATGGCCATGAGAGTCAGCATGTCTGTGCGTCCTGCAAACACAGAAAATATGATGTTACCATATCCCCCTACTTATTATGTAAGGATGTAACTAGTGCAGTATGTGGTAATCTTACAGGCCAGTTGTGGTTGCAGGCCAGTAGTCACTTCTGTTTAGGTCAGCGACTCCAGCAGTCCAAGTGGCTTGGCATGCCTCACAAATTAACTCTGGCATGGTTAGATCATGTCATCCTGGAAATATCAAAAACACATCCACTGTAATGTAAACCTTAGCTGATTAATCAGGGTTTGGGTTCTTTGTACAATTTATACATTACTTTGTATACTATATATTTTTAAGTTTTATATCCATGTCAAACGTTTATGGATAGATATTTATTTTTAAGATGCTTCTCAAACAGGACAAAATAAAGTTCTTCACATTCTTACCATTCATTGTGACCACAGCAACAATCTTTCCTGGACTAACTGTCACGGTTGAGGAATTCATTGACGCTCCCTTGCACTGTGTGTGTGTGTTTTGTGAATGAATGTGTGTGTGGGCGTGGTCGCTGATTGTCCTCCGGGAGATCAGCGACAGGTGTCGTGCATTACTACTGCCTATTTATACTCACCTCATGCGTCTTGTGTTTGTCAGATCGTTGTTTTGTGGATGTTGCCTGTTGTGTTCCTGTTTCTTCGGCTCCTCGTGTCTCCGGCTTTGTCTTCGTCTGGAAGTTCGTCGTTGCAGTTTATGTCTTCACTCTTCACCAACACTGGGTTCATCACTTCACGTCTGACCATCGGATCGAGTTGTCCACGCAAGCCTGTGCTGCCTTGCCATCATCAATTATGCCAATTACTGTCGGTTATCTGCATACAAGGTGTCACTAGATGATGACAGCAAATAGGAATGCTTATATACTGTAGAAGCAAGCTGGCTGGCCATTGACAACACACTCTGAAGAACAAACTGTTTCAAACACAGCCTTGCCAAGACCAATAACTTGCAAGAGATTTAGTGCAAGCTAGCTCATTTGACATCATAACCATATTGACAAGATTTTCTGACAATGTCAATAAAGCCCACAATAAAACTAATTTTTATGCGCTAACTTGCTAGTTTATACTGCTTTACAGAAATATGTAATATTAGCCTTAATCTGTCTCTTTCGCTTAATCCAAGACCAAGATCCAAAAAATCGGTTCTATACGGTTATACGGACCACACGTGACCACAACCGCTTTTGGTTGGTCGTAACCCCAGTGACGGGTAGGTTTAGGGGCGGGGTTGGGGTAGGTCATCACATGTGGTCCAGATAACCGTATAGTACCAAAAAATCAAATGATTGGTTCTGGTTTGATTGTTTTCCTGACATATCAAGCTATACATATATTCCTTGATTTTATACACTCATACAGTAAGTGCCTAAACAATGTAAAACTTAAAAATATCTTGAATGAAAAACAATACTGACCCTTATTTGACTGATTCCTGCTTGATCTTGGCCTCGCATAGACAATATTTCCAGTAATGTCTCTTTTTCTCCATTCCACCCTCGGCTCAGGTGTCTTCACTGGTGCTGCTGCCTCCTCTTCTTGCAGCTCACCAAGAAGGTCATCAAAACTTTGGAGCTCATCCTTCAGTTCTTGGTCATCAACCAGGTTATCCAAGATCATGAGTTGTTCTTGGATTTCTGAATCACTCTTGGAAATTGTGATGGACAGGAACACAAACAGACAGAAAGACTCACAATGAAGAGATGGACAGATAAAACAAATATAGATGTAGAGAGAGAGAGAGAGAGAGAGAGAGAGAGAGAGAGAGAGAGAGAGAGAGAGAGAGAGAGCTACAGCTACAGCTACAGGGAGACTGATGAGCACAGGTTAACAAGACGGACGTGGCTCTTAAAAGTGCCTTTGTTTGTGTGTGTGTGTGTATGTATATGTGGTGGGGGGTTAGAATAAAACGAAATTGAAGCTGCCAAATTTGAAGGACCTAAAGGAAAAAACAACAACAGATTTCAACATTTTACACCAGTATTCTCTTCATTGGTGTTGCCAGAATGGGATAGTGATATTGATTTTATACCGTTCAATAAACAATAAGTTAATATTGTTAATTAAGCCTACATTTTAGACCAACAAAATGAATAATGTAAGTTTTGCTCTATTTCGCCAAAAAAAGCCAAAGCCACAGCAGAACTTTTAAATGTATATACACATGAATCAGTCAATAAGTTATGACAGCATTACTTATTACATTAATTATACACATTAATTGTTTTACTTTAAACAATTACTGGGCTGTAAAACAAACCAATCTGGCAACACCGTTCTTCATCTGAACACTTATAATGTTGGATAATAGTTGTGGGCCAATGTAATACTGGAAATCTTACATTCCCCTATAATTGTACCTTGCATGATTATATGCGACAAAAATTAACTTTCAGTATTTGATTAGCTAACTTTGCTAGCCTGCACATGTGGTGTAGCAAGCTATGATATGTTTTAATAATGTCTTCTATCATTTTCCGTCATACGAAAAAATTGCCACCTTACACGTCTAAAGGTTCTAAACACAACTTATTGTCCTGATTCAAAAGTTTTTGATGTGTACATTTAAGAATAGTATCCATCTCTATTACTCTTCTACTTACCGAGTGGAAAAGCGCAATTGACCTTGGGATCGCCCCATACAGTGACGTCAGCGTTATTAATTAAGAGGATTTAATAAATATAAATAAATAAATAAACAAAACTTTGATTAATTGAACACAATCGTAGCGTATTATATATATATATATTAACATAAACAAACCTCCGATAAAAAAACGTTATCCAGCATGCTCTAGTTAAAGCAGTCACTTAACGTTACCTATGACAAGAAAACGCTTAAATGCTTACTTGAACGCGCCATGGAGTGTTGTTAAACTCACCTCTGAATGCCTTTTTACCTGCAGTTGAGCGTTGTTTTGGTTAAACTCACCTCTGAATGCCGTTACCTGCGTTGTTAAACTCATCGCTGAATGCAGTTGCCTATGAACGCGCTAAATCTTTGCGCAGAGGGCACTTTGATATCAGATTGCGAAAGGTTTTAAACATCAAAAACCAGTTGGAGGGCCAGATAAAGATGATCTGGGGGCTGCCATTTGACTAGCCCTGGCATAGATCATTTATTGTAGAGTACTATTCCTTTTAATTTTTTATTTATTGTAGTCTCGACCCATTCACCGCAGACAACGGGCTGCGTTATGCTTACCCAAGACGTCAAATTTCAACGCTGCATGCTCCAGTTCAGAGTTCTATAGAAGTCTATCGGACTACCCTGCACGTTGAAAATTGACGCTAAAGGTATACCCAGAACGTTGAAAAGTGACGCCAAGGGGTCCTAGCCAAGCGTTAATATGTGACGAGTTGGGAGTGATAATGTGTTGCAATACAATGACAATAAAGACTTTCTGTTCTTCATTTTTACTCGCATCACACTTGTGTCTTTTCACCCTCTTCACCAATAAATTAGTCCTATGTGATTTTTCATTGCACCACTTTTGGTGTGTTCCTTACAAAACAACACAAACATGCACATTGTTAAGAAACACAAATGCACAAATACAAAAGCAATTACATCTTTAATTCAAGAATAACAACAATACACCACAACATACATACAAACATGACCGATATAATTATAATATTGCACTAAATGTATAGTTATGGGACAGTGCAATCGACACGCTTCGTATTTGAGCCCAACGTGACATGTCAGTGAAGCTCCACCGGTCACGTGATAGCCTCATTTCAAGCGATGCTTCGGAACCAAGCGGCAATCCCCATCTCTCTCTTGAAACCCATAGATATCATATATAAACGCTAGATGTCTTATGGCGCAGTCACTTCCGGCATCACCGTTCGGCCATCTTGTCACAGTGAAGCTGTGAATTAAGGTGAGTGATCAGCACGCACACAAATCCTCTTATCTCGCTGAAATCTTGACGGATTTACAAACGGTTTGGTTTCTTACAAATGTTATTAACGTGGCTATAATTCCGAATGCTTGAACATGTATGTTATAATTATTCATATGTATGCAGTGTATGTATGCAGTGTCATAACTACATCTCTGACGTTTATAACAAACCAAACCGTTTGAAAATCGGTAGAAAATTGAGCAAGTTATGGTTATTTAAAAGTACATGCACCATTAAACGAGTGAGCGAGCACACTGTGGCAAGATGGCCGCCACGTGCGGACGTCGACCTCCATTGGCCAGCAGCGCGCACGAGACATCTAGCCTTTATATATGATATCTATGTTGAAACCAACACAGAAGTGAGTTAAACTGCAATTCATCGACTGGCCGCTTGAGGCTGGCTGCAGAAGTGAGTCAAATCTCCCCCATGTTAAAATTACCAACTTTACAGCAGAAAAAAACGTGTTTACAACCTGGTGCCTGTATGTGGCTTTGGTCTATACAGCTAATTTTGCCCTTCATAACAACTGTGAGGGAGGTGAATTTTTTTATAACTCATCCGTTTAGTTGATTAATATTTAAAGTTCTGCATAATTAAGGGTGTGGCCAGTGGCCACTTGAGTGACAGGTGGATTGCCGCTGTCAATGCTAGCCGTTTGTCTGCTGTTACTAGCCATCACTTCACCTCAGCAAATGTTAGCTGCTGAACTTGCCATCTCTGCAGTGTTTTGTGCTTTTTTTCGGGATTATTTCATACAATTTAATACACCCACGGTTTAGAATTCCGTTGTTGTCGTCGAGTATCGTTCGAGAGAACAAACAGCGCTGTATTTCAGTTGTTTTCCTCTGTGAACATGCACAAATGGATGTCTGACTATGTCGTTGCTTTTTGGAGTTTTCAGATTTAAAAACATCAATAAAGGCTCATTTGTTCTGCTCTCACGGAACAGATAGATTATAATATGCTTATGTACCGTCAGATGAAATCCTGCTGGTGTCGGCGCTTTCTCCGTCATGCAATAAATGCACATCCTTGAATGAGCGCGGATTTTCTAGCGCATTTACTTGAACTTCATAGGCAATATATCTATGGTTTAACCCATTTGAGAGGCGGCCAAAATCAGAATTTAAAATGGACTGAATAAGCTCTCTACGAACTTGACGAGCGATGCCGCGCTGACGGACCATAGACTATAAAGAAGAGTGACTGACATGTGAACAGGGCCGTTTCTAGCCTTTTTGGCACCCTAGGCGAGATTTCTACCCCCCAGAATAGTACAGAATCACGATACACAGTCTCACTTGTAGCCATGTCTTTTAACTATTATAATATTTCGAAGGGCAAAAATGGGAACTTTTAATTGACTTTACATCATCAAGTGTCACTTTAGCGCGAGGCCCTGTGCAGTTGCAGACTTGGTACTGTCAGTAAGGCAAGGCAAGGCAAGGCAAGGCAAGTTTATTTATATAGCACATTTCATACACAGTGGCAATTCAAAGTGCTTTACATAGAAGAAATTAAAATAATAAAAAGAAAGAAGAATAATTAAAATAATAAAAAGAAATAAGAATAATTAAAACAGTTAAAAAAATAAAATACAGTACAGTACAAACATTCGGACGAACAGTGGCACAGTGCTCATTCATTAAATGCATAGTTAAACAGAAGTGTTTTGAGTCTGGATTTGAATGTGACTACTGTAGGAGCACATCTGATCTCCTCTGGAAGCTGGTTCCAGCTGCGGCTGGCATAATAGCTAAAAGCGGACTCGCCATGCTTAGAGTGAACCCTTGGTAATTCTAGCTGATATGATCCTAATGATCTGAGTGATCTGTTGGGTTTATATTCTGTGAGCATGTCTGCAATGTATTGAGGTCCTAGGCCATTAAATGATTTATATACCAGTAATAATACTTTAAAATCAATCCTAAATTTAACTGGGAGCCAGTGTAAAGACCTGAGGACTGGTGTGATATGTTCATATTTTCTGGTTCTGCTCAGAATCCTGGCGGCAGCGTTCTGTATGAGCTGCAACTGTCTTATGGTCTTTTTGGGAAGGCCAGTGAGGAGTCCATTACAATAATCCACCCTGCTGGTGATGAAAGCATGAACAAATTTCTCTAAGTCTTGTCTGGAAACAAAGCATCTAATTCTTGCAATATTTTTTAGATGATAGTATGCTGATTTAGTTATTGCTTTGACATAACTACTGAAACTAAGGTCTGACTCTAGTGTCACACCAAGATTCCTGACTTGATGTTTAGTTGTTTGACCCCTAGAGTGAAGGTATGCGTTCACCTTGAGAACTTCATCTTTGTTTCCAAATGCAATGACTTCAGTTTTGTCTTTGTTTAACTGAAGAAAGTTTTGACACATCCAACTGTTGACTTCATCAATGCATTGGCACAGGGAGTCAATGGGGCTGTAATCGTTAGGCGATAGGGCTAAGTAGATCTGTGTGTCGTCTGCATAGCTGTGGTAAGCAATTTGGTTCTTTCTCATTATTTGGCTCATTGGGAGCATATACAGGTTGAACAGGAGTGGCGCAAGAATTGAGCCTTGAGGGACTCCGCATGTCATAGATGTCCACTCAGACTTATGATCTCTTATACTCACATAATAACCTCTCCCATCTAAGTATGCCCTGAACCATTTTAGGACTATCCCAGAAAGCCCCACCCAGTTTTCCAGCCTGTCAAGAAGTATGTTATGATCGACAGTGTCAAATGCAGCACTGAGGTCGAGTAGTACCAGCACTGATAATTTGCCTGAATCAGTATTTAAGCGAATATCGTTTATTATCTTTATGAGCGCTGTCTCTGTGCTGTGGTGCGGTCGAAAACCAGATTGAAAATTGTCAAAGTATCCATTCGAGCATAAGAATTTGTTCAGCTGATTGAAGACAACTTTTTCAATGATCTTGCCTATGAAAGGAAGATTTGAGATCGGCCTATAGTTGCTTAATATGGTCTTATCCAGATTGTTCTTTTTCAGGAGGGGCTTGACAACTGCAGTTTTCAGGGAGTTTGGAAAACTCCCAGAGAGAAGTGAGGCATTTACCACTTCTAGAAGATCTGCTTCTAAACTGTTTAACACACTTTTGAAAAATGATGTGGGAAGTGCGTCAAGAGCGCAGGTTGATGTTTTAAGGTGCTGTACGGTTTCTTCCAAAATTTTGCCATCAATTTCTTTGAAGTCAGACATAGTAACTAATTTCTCAGGTGGTTTGATCTGTCTAACCCCAGGGCAACTCAAGGATGTGCTGATCACCTTTCTGATATTACTGATTTTCTCAGAGAAGAAAGAAGCAAACTCACTGCACTTGTTGTCTGAGAGCATTTCACTGGGAATCTGGCTTGGGGGGTTTGTCAGTCTCTCTACAGTAGCAAAAAGAGTGCGTGTGTTGTTTAAATTACTGTTTATAATATTTGAGAAGAAAGTCTGTCTAGCTTTGCCTAGTTCCATATTAAAAGCATGGATGCAGTCTTTGTAGATGTTATAATGGACTACAAGTTTTGTCTTCCGCCACATGCGCTCTGCTTTTCTGCATTGTCTTTTCATATTTTGCACTGCTGTTGAGTTTCTCCAAGGTGCTTTTTGTCTGCCACTCTTCTTCCTGACTTTAACAGGAGCAATATCATCAATTACAGTTTTAACTTTTGAGTTAAAGGAATCAAGGAGAAAATCAACAGAGTCCGCAGATATGCTTGGTGTTAAGGATATAGCCTTCATAAATAGTACACTAGTGTTCTCATTTAAGCATCTCTTCTTGACAGACACAGATCTAGCTTCAGTGGCAGGAGAGATCAATATATCAAAGAAAATACAGAAATGATCAGACAGTGCTACATCCTTAATAACAATCGATGAAATGTTTAGACCCTTACTGATGAGTAAATCTAGAGTGTGTCCACGATTGTGTGTGGGTCCATGTACATGCTGAGTCAGATCAAAAGTTTTTAAAACAGTATTGATTTCTTTTGCCATATTGGTTTCTGCATTATCTATGTGGATGTTTAAATCTCCAGCAATGGCAAAACAGTCAAACTCTGAGGTAATTGTTGATAACAGTTCTGTAAAGTCCTCAGCAAAGGCTGGAGAGTATTTTGGAGGCCTGTAAATAATGATAAGTAAAATGCGTGGAGCACCTTTTAACACAATACCCAGATATTCAAAAGACAAGTAATTCCCAAGTGATATTTGCTTACATTGATAGATATCTTTAAAAAGAGCAGCTAGACCCCCACCTCTCTTAACAGCTCTGCAGACACTCATAAAAGTAAAGTTAGGAGGGGCTGCTTCATTGAGGATTGTTGCACTGCAGCTGTCTTGTAGCCAGGTTTCATTCAGAAGCATAAAATCCAGATTGTTTGTGGTTATTAAGTCGTTGACTAGAAGTGATTTATTTTTAAGTGAGCGAATGTTTAGAAGTGCTAACTTAACAGACTTACTTTTCCCCACAGCAATATTAGTTTGACGTGTAAGAGGCACCAGATTAGTTAGGTTTGCTGTACGGCTATTGAAGGCCTTAGACTTTCTATCTTGTAATAGAACAGCAATAGAGGAAGATACAGGCACACTGGGTTCCCGTTTGTTCTGTAAACATTTGAGAAAGTTACTGTTATCAAAACGGGGACCCGACACATATCACTGAGAGCTGGTATCAGTTGTTTTTGGTTCACCTCGAGCTGATGGCGTTGTGGCAGAGGCCGAAGAGCTCTCACAGGATGAGGGGGAGGGCGAGCTGGGCCCGCAGGCTTGGGTGGTAATGGTGCCTGTCTTTTTTTGGTTGGTATCTGGGGGCTCGCAGCAAAAGAGTGGGAAAGTCTGGTTCCAGCATGCACTAGTTCTTCCATTTTCTGTGAGAAGCACAGTAGTGGCGATGCTGATGCTGGGGAGAGGGAGAAAGTGTCTGGTGAAAGGGCCTGTTGGTCTGGTGTCTTCAGAGGCTGTGATATGCTGTCCTGGCTTCCCTGGCTGTTTTCCAGGAAGTCGTCCTTGGGTGCTGAATCTTCAAGCAGTTCTGATATGTCTGTCTGTGGTGAGCTCTGTTGGCAGAGCTCAGCTGAGATTGTGTCCGTGAGCAGAGGTTGTTGTGGCGGAGTGGTGTTATCATGTCCATTTTGCTGCTGAAGTGAAGTCCCGTCGTCGTTCATACTGTGTCCAGGTGTGTGTGTGCCGTTCAGATTGAGTGGATTGGCACACACTGCAGAAGGATGATTGAGGGAGAAGTAGAAATTGTCCTTTAACACTCTTGAACCAAGTTTGTTTGGGTGATGGCCATCCCGATGAAAAAGTTGTCTCTGCCTCCAGAAAAGATTGAAATTGTCAATGAAGTTTACTCCTTTTATATTGCAGGTTTTTTGCAGCCATGTATTAAGTCCAAGCAACCGTGAAAACCTGTTTGTTCCTCTTGCTGGGAGAGGTCCACTGATGAATGTTTGAACTTTCAGTCTTTTAAGTGTTTCAAAAAGTTCATTGAAATCCTTCTTAAGGAGTTCTGACTGCTCTTTATGAATATCATTCTTCCCCACATGAATGATGAGTCGATTTGCTGTCTTATGTTTCATCAGAATGTTCTGAAGTTCCCTGTTTACATCAGAAGTTGTTGCTTGTGGAAGGCAGCATGTAGTTGTATCCCTGCTGCTAATGTTTCTGATTATGGAGTCCCCCACTATCAGAGTCCTGGGCTCGGCTGCGCTCTGAGCTGAGTGCCGCTGTCTGCTCGACCTTGAGCGCCAGTTAGCATCAGTGTTAGCTACTGGCCCATTCAGTCTGTGTTTGATCACATTCATCACATTTGGGGATTCCTCATTTACATTCATTAGCACTTCAAATCTGTTCTCAAGATGTATAGGCGGTGGTAGGAGACCAGTGTTTGCAATCCTTATCAGAGCTGTATCTGGGGTAGAGGATGCTACTGCGGCAATATGTGAGGCTTGTGACAATCTGATGTCTCGAGTGCCTTTGGGTCTCGCTCCCTGTTTGTGCCATCGATTAGTAAGTCGATCGGCTTGTTTCTCTACCTGTCGAGGAGCACTAGTTTCATGGGACTCACCGGTATGCTGAGGGTGTCCATGACGAAGCTCTGTTGTGTGCTCCGTCTGGTTTGGTGGTCCCGTAAGTAACTTTGTTTCAAGAACTGCAATCCTTTGTAAAAGTCTGTGGCAGTTGGTGCAGCAAGTAGATTCCAGAAGAGGCATTTTCTCTTATCCTTGAGGCAGTTGTGTTTTCCTTTCCCGGAATGTAAGCTGGTCGGGTAAAAGAATTCTCAGTTTTTGTAGTAATCCAAACTTTGTCGTCTGAGCACTGTGCTGATTTGCTGAAGTTAAAATTAGGTGATAAAAGGAAATAAAATAAAGGAAATAAAAAAAATAGGAGATAAAATGTAAAAGCGATAGAGCAAAGTGCGGAGCAGTAAGCAAGAGCGTCCGAACAGTAGCTGAGCAGGAAGTGAAAAAAAGAAGCAAAGAAGTGAAAAAAAGAAGTGAAGAAAAGAAGTAGCATAACCTTATAGCATTACCCAGAGCCGTTAACAGCCTGAGCTAACTCGATCACGTCGAGCCAGGCTCCTCAGCTCCACTCACGCTCGAACTCGACAGGTGTCTTGCCACGGGCACGAGTAAGTGCAGTGCCAAGTTTGACGTTGTTTGGATGAGAAATGCTAAAGATATTGTTAAATATATCATTTTTAGAAGGTTGTGGTTTAAAAATAAACATTCTGACATTAGAGGGTTGTATCGGTCAAAGAATCCCCAAGAAGGTTGTGGTTTAAAAATAAACATTCTGACATAAAACACTGTCAGCTACACTGTTTACTTCTGAATATTATAGTTTGGTTCCAGAACGTGATAAATCCATTTTGATTAATTTAAGTACAAATGTGTTTTCTTTACCAAGAAAGTGGCAAGATGAAAACCACTATTTTCTGTTTCAAACTTTCACATAGCATCTTTAGGTTATAATAACATAAAAAATTCAAATCCAGATTTTGATTTTCAAAGATTTATTATAAAAACGGATTATTTTTTCCCCAAAAATGCAATAAATTCATGACACTTTTTTTTTTCTTCCAAAATGCTATTAATCCATTGAATCGATATAAAAGTTATTTTTTATCATATTGAAACTGTTGAAATCAGCCATTGCTAAGAAATATCTCCTGAACTTTTTTGTTCAGCGATCAGCTCACAAAAACTGATTTTGCACGGGCACTTTGCACTGCTCCCTGAATCAATGCGCTTATTCATTTGTGGATGTAAACTGAATCTATAAGTCAGCTATGCTGTTTACTTCTGAATATTATATTTCATTCTGGTGCGCTTAACGTTATCGCTACTGTGTAAATGCTATTCACCAACTAAACATATCCTTTTCAATGCGTTCACATTCTCTTTCACGGGCATCATTTGTAGTTGCCTATTCACAAAATGTTTGCTCAAGCATAGCGTTTTCTCGGAGTTCACGTTGTGCTTTCTACCATGCACAAATAAAAATGTCACTGAACTTTTGCTGTGTAATTGTAACAATGTGCACTCAAACACACCAAACCAACAATTACTAAAAACACACTTAAAAAATGATTTTGCACGGGCATTTTGCACTAGTCTATCTATAAATTACATAAACGTCTGTCTGTGTGTGTGTCTGTCTGTCTGTGTGTCTGTTATTCACATATCTCTCGAACCGTTAGTCCGATGGATTTCAAACTCGACAGGTGTCTTGCTACAGGCACGAGTAAGTGCAGTGCCAAGTTTGACATTGTTTGGATGAGAACTGCAAAAGATATCGTTAAAAATACCAGTAAAAGAAGCCCCAAGAAGGTTGTGGTTTAAAAATAAACATTCTGATAAGCTACACTGTTTACTTCTGAATATTATATTTTATTCACGGCCATCATTTGTAATAACCTATTCACAAACTGTTTGCTCAAGCGTATCATTTTTTCGGAGTTCACTGTGTAGCCTGCTCCCTGAAATCTGTAAGTCACCTACTCCGTTTACTTCTGTATATTATATCTATCTATAAATTACGGGAACGTCTTTCTGTCTGTGTGTGTGTGTGTGTGTTATTCGCATATCTCTCGAACCGTTAGTCCGATGGATTTCAAACTTGACAGATGTCTCACTACGGGCATGAGTAAGTGCAGTGCCAAGTTTGACATTGTTTGGATTAGTGCAAAAATGCAAAAAATATCGGTAAATATATATCGGTAAAAGAAGCACACACTGGCTTTTGACCCTCACAGAGAGGGTCGAAGAAAGCAGTGGAGCTTAAGTAGCTTGGAGTTCACTGTGTAGCCTGCTCCCTGAATCGTGTAGTTCAATGTTCCACATTTATGTCATTATGTCAGTATCAGTATTTGCTTTCTACCATGCACAAATAAAAATGTCACTGAACTTTTGCTGTGCAATTGTAACAATGAGCACTCAAATACACCAAACCAACAATTACGGGCATTTTGCACTAGTTATTTAAAGTGTGATTATTCATTCTTTATTAAGCTGCAGATCAGTATTATTTTATTTCATTTAATCTTTGTTTAACCAGGTAAAATCAGTTGAGAATGTCACTGATGTGAATTAAGAATGATTATTTTACATTATGTTTATTGTATGTTTATCATTATCTTTATTGTACTTATTTTCCAGACTATGTACATAATTGAATATAACTCTGTGGTCCATCATCCATCTACCTCCAATACACAGAGTGAATCTAATCATCACCTGTCTCCTCATTATGTGCTCTGACCGGCACCCAGGGTTTACTCATCCATTCCCTAATCAGAACCTAACAGTCCAAAAGCCTCTCCAACAATGCACCTTCCCCATCACACACACACACACACACACACACACACACACACACATGGTAGGTAGTTAGTTTCACTAGTGCACTTTTCACAAGTGCAAAGTTATATTCAGAGAAAGAAAGGTTTAATGTCAAACAAAAGCAATTTATTCTGAATATTGTCATTTTTGAACCATCCTTTTATATGATTATTTGGTTCAGTCATTACACAGCATCAGTCAAACTCCTCCTAGCAAAATACACACTCTTAATAAAGAACCAACCAATTTGGGGATGCCAGTTGTGAACTAGTTCAGCACAAATATCTGATAACAGACATAGCTGAAACTCCTCCAGTTCAGCTTGAAAGTTCTTTGATTCTGTATAAAGGAAATTAATATGTGAAAATAGCATGAACACTTCCATGAACGATAATCTGCAATCACATGTAAATATACGGACACAATCAAAATCACTATATGTAAAGTGTCTTTTAAACAGCAACATAGTGTCGGCCCAGATTCGGCCCACATCTGTTACACGTGAATCCACACGTTCCAGATGTTTGGGCTCCTAATAAAGTTCAATGTCTCTACTCGATGTGTATGTTGTTTTTACTCCCCAAAACTATTTTACCACTTCAGTTTTGCTCCAAACATGAGCGGAGAAACACACCGTCCGCTTCTGGAGGAGCTGAGAGAGAGCAGGAGAGAGAGAGAGAGAAAATTTTGAATTTCAAAATCAATTTATTACAAAATTTAAAACATTTTCCAGTCAATCAACACACTGTTAAAATAAAATCAGAACAGACAAGACACAATTATCTTAAGAGGGATGCAAAATGCAGGTTGTCATCAATAATCTTACACAAAGCCCGCTTATTGCACCAAATCTGATCAAAAGAAACAAGATCATTCATGGCTTTAAAATATCGAAAATCAATTAAAATTCTAGATTTCACTGAATTGAAAAACACTGCCTCTAAATTATAACTTGTGTCTCGTTCAATTTTATGTTTCCTAGTATTATAAATAGCCATTTTAGCTTGGCCTATCACAAAATTCAAAAGTTGACACCGAAAACGGTGTTTCCTAACATATTTAAAACCACAAATAAAAACTCCAACAGAAAGTTTCACCAAAACAAACAAATAAATTCTTGAGCAGGGTTGAGCTTGGCCTGAAAGTAGGGGTGTGCCAGACGAGGCTTCTGAAGCAGTGAGGCTTTTACAACAAACTGTGTTTTTTCTACTTCGCCATCTGGTGGTCAGTAAAAATTCCTACACCAACTGTGTCATTCAATGCTTTACAATAAATGCATGGAACACAGTCTCTCTCATCAAACAAAATGGACAACCATGACCAACACCAGGGTTTAACACTGAAATGAAAGCATTAACTGCAACTGCGTCTGCGTGATATCTCTGCGTCCAAGTAAGTGCTTTGCCTGTGCTTCACCCCAATATAGTCTCAAGTCAATATCTGGAAATCACCTAGTGTTAATCTTCATTGCTATTTGTACTCGTTGTGAATATGCAGGCCACAATAAGTAATTAGTTGTTTTTTTTGGATCACTTTTACTCAGGACATGCTAGCTGGCAACAAAGGATTCCATTCATTAAGCTAAGCTAAGTTAGCGGCGGCGTTGCCAAACTAAAACAATGCATGCATTGAGACAAAAATGTGTTTGCCCACCTATCTAAATGTTGGAAAGACGGTGAATAAGCCCTATTTCAAAAAACGGTGGAGTGTTCCTTTAAATGTTTTACACAATTATTAGTGTCAGAACAGCCACAGAGCTGTGGACAAATGTGCACAAACTGAGAGACACAAATAGCCCAACTGTTCACAAAAAGCGTGAACAACTGAGGAAGTCGTTTTCTCTCTTCTGTTTTTCTCTGATGCCTCAGTCTGTCGTCTAAACGTCCGGACATGAACATCTTTCAAGAGTCCCGCTGCTCCATTTTAGCAGTTCTCCTGCTTTTCCTTCTCCAGGGTGAGTATCTTCAGAAACATCTCAGTTAATGTCTCAACAGGCTGTAAGACACTTCCTTATTTGTGTTTGTGCAGATATGCATCTGAAAAACTGCTCTTGGTTACATTTATACAGAGTTCAGCTCAGGAAACCTCAAGCCTTAAATCTTTACAGAAAGTGGCCAAATGTAACCGATCGTTATTCTGTTGCAACCAGCATTGTATGTTACAAAATGTATGTTATTTCAGGGTTTTAATTTCACTTGTATTCAGTGCTATGGAAGAATATGTAAGCAAGAGTGCAGTGGATGAGGGGATGTGAAACACTTTGTAAAGCGCGGATGGACACAGGGGTGATGAGCCGAAAATACAGCCAGAGATCACGAGTCATTGTGCAAATATACAGTACAAACCATTACAGGCCATGAGCTAGAGTCTGACATTCAGAAATCTCGAGGGAATAAAGTTATTATTTTTCTGTTTTCTTTTTCTGTTCTTAAGAAGATAAGAGTGAGTGAGAAGTGTGAGATGGTCTGTGATGATAAACCCTCACCTCAAATGCCGTGAGCTTCTTTTGATGGTTTATTTAACATTTGCCATCTCTGTTCCCTTTTTCTCATTGGTTCTGATGATGTTGTCGCCAAACTAATTAATCTTATGTTGAATGTGAAAAATATGACATGATTTTGCGTTGATTTGTAACCAGAGTTGTTTGTTGTGTGTTGTAGGGTCACGAGCTGATCCAGATGTTCAGGTCCAGCACAAAGCTGTCGGAGACTCGCTGGATTTAACTGCTGATTATCCAAAAGAAGGTCTTGAAGTGCAGTGGAAATATAATGGAACTGAATTTGCTGAGTATGAAAAAGATCAGATCAAACGGGTGAATCCTCAATTATTTCATGAAAGATTAAAGATGAATAAGGACAATATTAGTATAACAATAGAAGACCTGAAACTCCAGGATTCTGGAATCTTCTCTATTGTTGCATTAGGAAAATCAGTTCAACTTCCAACAAAAGTCATTGTGCTGCATGTTCATGGTGAGTTTAACTTGATATTCATCCTGTCAATGCTGTTAATGTAAACACACATAAACATTCAATAACTGGAGTTAAATAAGTCTATAGTTTACCTGAAGATAAATAGTTCCTTTATGAAGGAAACCGAACATCTTTAAAAATAATGATTCAAAAAGCGAATTTTCGCAGTGATGTCAGAGAAGAATCTTCCAGTGAACAGTTCTAGAGTAAATAACTATTTTCCACTATAAAACCCCCCAAAACAAAACCTTTTGTACAATTAAGGTTCAATGGATGTGAAAGGTTCTTCATGGAAACATAGACACCAAAAATAACCTTTATTTTCAAAATGTAAATATAATTGACTTTAGTATATTATTCTCCTCCAGATCTCATCAGAGATGTACAGATTGAGTTCAGTGATTCCTGGCTGGAGTCAAAAAACATGTGTGTGTTTCATCTTCGGTGTCTGGCGTCCGGTGATCCGAATCCCTCCTACAGCTGGAGTGGAGATCTGGTCAAGACTGGACAGAACCTGAACATCAGCCTCCGTCCAGCAGAGAGCGCTACACTCACCTGCACCGCCAACAACACCGTCAGCATCAAGCACACTAACCAGACTGTAGTGTGCACAGGGAAGGTTTCAAGATTCTGTGTAAAAATGTCGAATATTTAAATTCTCAAGTATTAATAAGGATTATACAATTAAAAATGTTATATTTTAAAATAAATAAAGACCACTAAAAAAACAGGCCACCTATTTTTGACACCCTTAGAATGGCAAGGTTATGTGTGTATATTGGTTACATTGCCCTAAAATGATCTCGTTAGCCTATTTTTTCATCATGATTTGTACTAGGGGTGTCGCAATATACCGGTGTTGACGATAATCATGATATTCAAAGCATGAAATATCGACATCGTGTTAATTTAGAGTGTGACAATATACCGGTATTGGCGATAACCATGATGTTTAAAATGACCAGGACTCTTATGATAACATGACACGTAAATACTCCAGCGCCAGTTCCTGGTTGACCTCTCAGGTGTCTGTATTGCACCCGTTGACACCTATCTAAGAAGAAGACGACGCAGCGCGCGCCCGCGCAGCTAATCTGAGAAGAATGGCCCTGTCCCAAATGGCACACTTCATGCGGACTTTCGGTCTCGTGGACTTGAATTGCGCGTGCTCGCTGAGTCTACGAGTCCGTAGGCCGTCCCATTCAGCATTTTACCGCTCTGAAGTGTGCTCAGCAGCGCCCCCTTTGTACCCTTGAAGCGGTCTTCCGCGAAGCCCGCATAGAAGCAGGCTCCACGCACTTTAACTACCCAGGAATCCTTGCGAAAGGCCAATCAGACAACAGATGGGAGGAGATTTCACTCACGGATAATTGTTGACATGGCTGAGAAGAAAATATTACGGGTTTTATGACCTAAATGTACATTTTACCAGTTGTTACCTACAGTTTATACAAACATTATGGTCATCGACCAGTGGTTGATGTCTCAAACATAATAATAGCGTGTTTAATAATATGATCGTGTTATGATTCATTAAATAAATAGTACCGAATGTCAGGGCTTTACTGAGTCATATGTAAACATAGTATGAATATTGAAACCTGTAAATTGAAAAAATTATGTTTAAATTATGTTTTAAAATTGTAATCTTAGTTCAAATGGAACATTATGTAGCCTATTATTATGTACAACTGTAAACATCATTTAAATAAGCATGATATATCTATTGTTTAATGCCCAGGTGATATGCACAATATCAAAATATAGAACTGTAAAATTAGGATGTGTAGTTGACATGCAAATAAGACATCGGAGCGCAAAAATGTGATTTCTCCTGTCCAACAACAACCAGGCAGTTATTTCTGGAGTGCCGATCGAGTCTGTCCCAAAAATACCTCTCAATGCGCCCTCGTGGACTCGCGCCAAGGGCCCTATAGGTCTGCACTACATGACGTCACCAAAGTGTGGACTCTGAGGAAGTCCACAAGTCCGGAGTGTGCCATTTGGGACAGGGCCAATGTCGTCTGAGCGAGAGAGTGAAACACTCTGTCCACACCCGAAAAAATTAAGCTCACAACATCTCCTAAAGAAAACATCTCCTTAAAGGGGGTTGCACACCGGACGAGAAGCGCACGTCTTCAATTATCGGATGCTCTGAGGTAAAGTGTTCAGATCGCAGACTCAGCAACTATTGTATTTAATTGTACAGTACAGTCATAACATAGTACAGACAGACATTATCTTCATTTCATAATGTCCTTAAACGTAACAGTATTGCTGGCCATAAACTGAGAAAGTGCGCGTCCGGTGTGCGATACTTCGAGTTGTCTTAGACGCGTCGCGGCACTTCTCGTCCGGTGTGCGATCCCCTTAAACCCAATCTGCAGAATGTGTAGCCACCAACCTTTTTACCCATCTCCTTGTTCATCACTCTGCGGATTTCGCAATTTTATAGAGAGTAAATTGCGATTATTTTACTAGTCATGGAATGGGAAACGTGACATTAACCTGTTAACTGTTTCTGTGATCATATATCCCATTTCTTTACTCATCTTATTTTTGCATTTGTATTTGCACTTGATTTTTTTTTGTTCAAATCTGCTATCTGCATGACTTGGCGCCAGCGCAACAGGTTTAAGAGCTTTTCAGTTCTTCAGGAAACATTCAGACAGTGTTTCGCTTCAGTTTGAAACCAGATAAACTTCACATGCTTGTCTTCCTTCACAAAAATTTGCCATAGATTGAGTATACAAGAAGTAATGCATGTGCCTTGTGTTTATCAGTATACTTATGTTTGTTGTGTAAAAAAGAAAAACTATAATCAAAGTAAAAATAAAAGATTCTATAGATATCGCGATATATCGATATCGTGAAATCTTTTGGCCACAATAACCGTGGTGTGAAAAATCCAACATTGTGACAGCCCTAATTTGTACATACAATTTATTAAAACCTGGATGTTCACAGTTTATTAATAAAGGTATTTTATACTGTTGGCTCAGACATTTTGGGTTTAAAGAGTATTTAAGTATTCATAATTATGAAGCTGAAGCATTAATAAGGAAAATGAAGATATTTGTGTGAGATCTTTCAAAAATGCTACAACGTCTCTTGTGTAAAAACACACTCATCATACAAACCTCAACAATGGAAATATTAACATTTTCAAATCTAAATAGTAATATAATACAAATGCATAATTTAGTCATGCTGCAATGCATGCTGGGAGTCATGAGTGGATTTTGCTGGTACCCATCATGCACTGCAGTATGAAGCATGTCACCATTGTTTCATAAGCTGAGTGTGGATGTCTGTGAGTCTGAATAACACTGTAGTTAATATCTTATGCTCACAATATGTTTTCTTCATTCTTCAGAATATCTGATTGTCACATTAAGTGCTGGATGTCACTATAATGTCACACACTGAAAAAAAGTAAACTTTATTTTTTCCTTTTACAAGTTGCATGCAGATTATTTAAAGTAGCCCAAATTTCACACATGGAATTAAGTAAATAACCAAGTTAAGTACAATTAACAAAGAAAATAAGTAACTTTAACTAGGCTAGTTAGAATTTGTTTAATAATTTCTACTTTTACTTTGCAGTACTCTTTAAAACATTGAATTTTGCCATGCATTTAAAGTGTATGCTTTATTTAGAAACGTCTAAGTAAATAACAACGTAGATATTAGACAACACATCTACACTATATTAATATTGTGGTAACCACCCGAAAAAGAGACCTCAATACTTGGTTTACATTAGCAGTAACATTCGATGGATCATTTTTGAGTATGAATGTTTCATTTTGATTAGAAGATGAACTCCAGATGTCACAAAACAAGTTACTAAACCACACAACAAAAGCAATGATGAAAGATGCAACCTTATTAATCATCCATGCCCCAGTGCATGATGGGAACACCAGTATCAGAAAGTTGAGTAGGTTTAACTTAATTTTATAATGTTGATATTTACACTTTAATTTCTACAAATTTAAAGTGAATACTAATATAGAATTTACTTTGTTTTTTAATTCTGTGTTTTCTTCACCGTTATTTCTAAGCCTCAACTGGTGCAAAATACAGTGCGTCAATGATCACATCAGGCCATCTGTAATGGATCTGCTTGTTTTACACTCTTTGATCACCAGGTGGTGTTAGCAAATGAAGCCTCAAGAAACAAACCCTTTTGTGAACCACTGGGCTGAAAAGCTTCAATGCGTCATGAGGCTTCATCTCGCCACGCCTATATTGAAATGTATTAATGATGAAAATGTGATGATGTGCAAATGTATATTATGAGGAAATTAAAAAAATGTGTTTTACCTTTGATGCATGTAAACCTGTTGTAGGAGACTCCACAACAACATTAGGAAACTAGCATAATAGCATAATAGGGGCCCTTTAATGATAAAGCACACTTCTGATCAGTGCATCAGACCACTTCATGATGATGTCACCTGATTTGACATAGTAAAGTCAGTTAAAATAGGCAAAGAAAAGACTTGCATAAGAAATCAAGAGCCCAACTGCTGTACACACTGATCAGCATAATGGTGACTTCAAATGTTTGTTCCTCTTTTCTTCAGTGATTTTAGTCATTAACATCAGGCGCCACTAATGGCCAATCATCACTGAATACTTTAATTAACTCCAGCAGTGCTTCAGTGTTATTTTAACTCTGTAGTGTGAACACAAACACTGAATGGTGATCAAAACAACGGATCCACTTCGTGCCATGGCCGCATTACCATCGGGTGTGGCCTGTCAATTATTCCTATAGGATGTGCTTTTGTGCACAACATAGTGGAGATGAGCAACTAAATGCCAATGAACAACATGTAAAAGACACCCATGCTGATCTATGCCTGGAAAGCCAGACGTATACGGGATGCTTGAGGAGACCCACAGCCCAAGCCAGCAGCGATCGACCTGAAGCTTTTTCACACACACACTGAAGCGAAGCAGGGTTGAGCCTGGCCTGAAAGTAGAGATGTGCCGAAGGAGGCTTTTGTGAGGCTTTTACAACAAACTGTGTTGGTGCTTTTGACACAACACTCTACTTCGCCATCTGGTGGTCAGTAAAATTTCCTACACCAACTGTGTCATTCAAGACTTTCCCTCTCTGCCGTGCGTGCGCGCGCTATCGGTTGGTTTGGAGCACAGTCTCTGTCTCGCATGCGTGCTCGCTCTAGATTCCGGGAGATTTTAACTAATTTGCGCCATAACTAGTGGTCCATCCAGTAGTTAAGAGCCTGAATTGTTTATAGTAATTCTGAAATTTAGTGCACATGAGTGAAAAAAAAATACAGCACAGAAGAATGTCTAATTTAGCGTGAGATTTCTTTGTTAAGCGTGAGAGCGTGAGATTGAGGCTGAATGCGTGACTGTCACGCCAGATGCGTGAGAGTTGGCAACCCTGTATTTGTTGTTTATAACTTTTGATCTTGGCCTCGGGCATTTGAAATGATGTAGACTATTGAGAGTTTTCTCATTTGGAATGCTCAATATAATTTTTTTTCACATAATCAGATGGTTCAGATGTGATCGTGATATCCTAGTAAATAATGGGTTGTATTATTTATTTATTTATTTTATTTAATAAAAGTTTTTTTTTTCTTTTTTTCTCTGATGTGCTGGCCATAGTGTTTGTTCTACTTCAGTCAGGATAGGTATGCAATCTGTTGATAGGTTATAGACTTTCTACTGATATAAACTCTTTTTCACTTTAATTAGATAGTCCTAAAATATATCTACTAACGCTTAGTTGAGAATGTCTATTAATAGTCAACTGATCATAAACAATTTCTTTGTTGACAAGCAACAAATAAGCAACTACATGTAATCTTTAGTTGACTATCAACAGATTATCTACAAATGGTTAAAACATTTTTAAAAACAGTTTTAAATCAGCTAAAATAATTATTAATTTGATGCACATGAGACCCCTTGAGTAGGATATACAGTATCATATACTTCATATGCTGACATGACTGTTGACATTTAACTGACAGATTGATCTTGAGTTGTTGGTACTCAATCTACAGAAAGTTAGTTGACAATTGAAAGTTAGTCGCCAATTGGTTAATAACCTGTTGCAAAATAACATTGACAGCAGGGGCGGTTCTAGAGGCGGGGCCACAGGGGCCCTGGCCCCTGCTGAAATCTGATTGGCCCCTGATTGGCCCCCGTTCCTAGGGGTGGAGGAAAAAATCGATTCTTAGATGTATCGCGATCGATGCGGACGTGGACGATTCTGAATCGATTCACAAATGTCAAAAATCGATTTTCTAAAAAAAAATATATATATTTTTCCTAATAACGTAATATTGACGGAACGCAAAAGGCGGAACTCTAAAGCGGACGTGCAGTGCGCGGACAGTCTGTGGTGCGCACATAACAGAGACGCGCACATAACAGATGCATGATGGCTGAGCGCCAAATTCGAACAGCACCCTCTTCGTTAAAAGCTAACGTATGGAAAATGTCATTGTTACCTATTTAGTATTTTTTTGTTTGAGAGCTGTTTTCTGTATTGTTTAGTTTTCACATCAATATGCTGTAAACCGATTTGTTATACGTACGTTATACTGCCCTGCAATATGTGCAATGCCAGTCACAAAAAGTTTTTGACTCTGCAGATGTTCATTCACTTTTTTTTGTATAAGCTGTTTTTGATTGTAGTATACAGCAAACATTTCAAGTCATAACTCTTTATTATTTAGTTGTGAATAAGAGCGGCTTTGTATGTTATTAATTATTTAGAATATGCGTATGTCCACAAGCATTGTATGAGAGCTACACCATTCTATATTTTTGAACGAAAACGGTTTGTGAATTTGCTACAGCAAAATGTTTGTTTTTGTGTGTTTTTTTGTCTGAAGGATTATATTGCTCATTGGAAATAACAAGAGGATGTTGGTTAGAAGTCTATTATTAAATGCTAGAGATTCAGAATATGCTGAAGTTTGTATTAATTTACTACAAGTATACTGCTAGTACAGGCACATTTATTTTCCTGTTGATTCTTTGCAATGTTGGGACAAATGCTGGCAAATGTAACCTTACAGTTGACTTGCCAAATCACTTCCATTTTGTTTTATTAATAAAATTAATATAGGAAGTATTGGAAGTAAGTTCGTTATGGGTCATCATAAATAATTTGCTTTAAAAGTACCAAGTAGTAAAAAAAAAAAAAAATTAATAATCGATAATCGTTATCTTCTGAATCGTAATCGAATCGAATCGTGAGGTGCCTAGACTAGAGATTCCCACCCATCAATCGTCGACGAGAAGAGCAACCGGAGAATTCTTCACAACGATCACAGATGCAATTCCATCCCCCAAACAATTAACAATAATTTACTGTTTATAAGCGACAACATGATTATGAAACTTAAAAGGTGGAATTCAGAAAGAAGTGCATTGTGTCCTTTATGCACAGTATAAATAAATGAAAAAAAAAAATCATTAAGAACTTTACAGGCTCATAATTTTTTATTAGAGCGTTTGAAAAAGGAATGACTGCCGAAATGTATTTGCACCGTACTGAATAAATTATTTTGTGTGCTTGAATGTACCCTGTATTTGGCCCCTGATTGTAACATGTGGCCCCTTAATGGCCCCTGTTACAGAAAAATCCTAGAACCGCCACTGATTGACAGTCAACAGGCACTTTTTCGTAAAATCTGTTAACACTTGAATTGTACCTTATAGTCTATAGGCAGTCAGTTGAATGTATGTTACTTGTCAGTTGAAACAGTGTTGTTGAATGTCAACTGATGCACTGTTGACAAGCTACTGAATGGCTACTAATAACTAGTAAAGTCTCAACGAACGGACTATCAAAATAAAGTGTTACCAAAAAGGCTATATGCATACAGGCATGACCGATATAATTATAATATTGTACTAAATGGATATAGTTGGTATGGGACAGCGCAATCGACGCGCTTTGTATTTGAGCCCAGCGTGACGTGTCAGTGAGGTAACGAAGCTTTATTTCCACTGGTGACGCCTCATTTCAAGCGATGCTCTGGAACACTGTTTCGATGCACCAGTGCGTCGAAAACTCGAGACGTGTGTCGACACTGTGTCTCGAACTACCCATTCCTACTGGGAAGACTATAGCTGCTTCTGGAAGAGGGGTTAAGGCCAATTCACACTAACATGTTCAGCATCTGTTGTCGTTAGTCAAAGTTTGTTTTCACCCGACTGAACAAGTGTTTGTTGGTGTCTGTTGGGGTAATGTGAACATGACAGTTATTTTTCATAAAATTCTAAATTTCAACGACCAGTTTGTTTGTTGTTACAAGTTAGAGCCTGTTTATGGAAGTTTGACAGTTTGACTGGCAGTCTGTTGATGGATGGGCATTGAAGTAAGAATGTGATTTTACCAAGTTTTTCAAAGATAAAGTTTGGCACAATGTTCCACAAACTGTTTGGATTTCTCAAAAATCTTTTAATCCAGTTGATTTTTAATATCTCATTGAAAAGTGAGAAGTCAATTACCGATAAACCCCCGTCCTCAATTTTATTAGTCAAGATGTTTTTCCTGATTTTATGGGGCTTCTTCCTCCATATAAAGTTATATAAAAGTTTGTCTAGATTGGCACATTGTAACTTGGGTATTTCTATTGGTGTAAATAAATATGCTTTCTGCTTTAGAAAGAAGAACCCTGCCATACGTAGATATATCTCTTGCAAGCCAAGAGTCAAACTTTTTATTAAAAGGGTTGTGTAGTAATGAGATATTACTCCCTGTCATCAACTTGTGATTATGACTGATTTTTATTCCAAGATAAGTTACTAAATTATTTATATTTATGCCACATATTTGACCCAAATGCTTATTTTTAAGAGAAAACAGCTCACATTTTGAAAGATTTAGATTCAAGCCTGAGCTTTCAGAAAATTGGTTTACAACATTTAGTGCAACTCCTATTTGGGATTAATTTTTTAGAAACAGGGTTGTGTCATCAGCCAGCTGTGAGATTTTGATTTATCTTTCATTTAATGTAATTCCTTTTAATGAATTCTTGTGAATTAAATCACAGAGAATTTGAGCTACAATCAACAATAGAAGAGGCGAGGTGGGGCAGCCTTGGCGGATAATTTTGTTAATGTAAAATCTGGGTGAGGTTTCATTAGCCAATTTAACACAACTGTTTCCTCCCATGTACAGAGTTTTTACAGCATTAATACAATTCTTACCAAAATTAAAAAAAATTAAAGTATCAAAAATAAATTTGTGGCTTACCGTGTCAAAGGCTTTTTGAAAGTCTAAGAATAAAATAAGGTGTTCATCATCTAGGAAGTCTTTGTATTCAATCAGATCCAAAACTAAGCGAATGTTACTGGCTATGTGACGATCTTTCATGAAACCAGATTGGCATTCATCAATTAAAATGTGTAATTTAGATTTGAGACGTTTTGCTAAGATAGAAGCTAGAATCTTATAGTCATTATTTAGCAATGTAATGGAACGCCAATTTTCAATTAATAGAGAGTCTTTGTGAGGTTTTGGAATAAGTGTTATGACGCCTTGGGAGGAAGGAGGAAGCTCCCCTCTGTCAAGAGATTCTTTGAAGACAGCCAGAAGAAATGTACCTAGTGACTCAGAGAAACATTTATACATCTCAGAGGTCAGGCCATCACAGCCTGTCGATTTATTGTTCTTTAATTGAGTTATTCCCCAAATAATCTACTCAAGAGTTATGTCCTGGCAGCAGATTTTATTATATTCTGCATCCACACTACCCTGGCAATCCAGAGTTCTCGCGAGAGCACAAGTTGAATTTGCTTAGCGAGTTACTCTGGTGTCGAGTAATGATGCTCATTAAATATGCCCCTCGATCTGAGCTGCACCAATCACATCGGGTTATCTGATATAGGCGGGCCAGAGGCGAGCTAAACAGATGACGACAGCGCTGTGATGTCGAAGTCATAAGTAAACATTGCAAGATGGCTATGGATGAACACCAGTTGTTTAAAACGTCTTTGGCCGCTACAATGAACGAGTTAGACTTGGGTTTTTATCTAAAACAGGAACAGAAGATGCCGCTCGAATTGTTCCTTTGCAAGAAGGACGTTTTTGCTGTTTTGCCGACCGGATACGGTAAGAGTCTAATCTACCAGTTAGCTCCGCTGGTAGCTAAGCGTATGGGGTTTATTGTTGTGATTGGTCGTAGTGTTATACTATTGTGTGCAGTGAGAGTTTCAAATGCACGCTTGGTGCCGCCCCTCAAGCTGGCCGATTTTCATTAGTCGACGCCAGACCATTAATCTTTTAGATTTAGGTCTGGATTTCCAGGCTACATCCACACAGAAAGGTGAGTTAATCAAGCTAAAGATTTCCTTTGGATCTTTGAGATTAATATCTCTTGAGTAAAGTTTTTCATAAAAAGCACTTATATAGTTTGATATCTCTTTACTGTCCTTGCTAATCTTTTCTAAAGTTTTCTTATAGAATTGATTTAATTTCTTCTTTTTTCCATGTTAAATAAATATCTACTGTTTTTCTCACCCTGTTCCATCCAATTCCTACGTGACCTTATAAAAGCTCCTTTTGCTTTGTTCTCATATAAAATATCTAGTTGGTTTTGTAAGTCTAATAAGGCATTATTATCTGGCTCAAATGCTCGTTTTCAGTAAGTTTGTTAATATTGTTGATTAGCGTGTAAGTTATGTTTTTCTTTTTGTCTGCCAATATCTTGCCATAACCCGAGCAGACGCCTCTAATTTTATATTTGAGAAGTTCCCGCAATGTCCCAAAATGATTCCCTTTTCTAGCAGCCTCCCATTGTTCTGAGATAAGGAGTTCTATTTTCATTTTTAGCTCTTCATGAGATAGTAGAGAATTATTTAATTTCCAGTAACCGCTAGAGAATCTCCCTCTTTGTTCCTTGCTGACCTGAATACCCGAAATCAACCAGAAATCTATCCTGGACTGTAGCGTGTGGCTTCTATTGCTCCAAGTGTATGTTTTCAACAATGTATTTTTTTTTTCTCCATGTATTAATTAGATCCATCCTTTTCGTGAAGTCAATTAGTTTTTTTTTGGAATTTGGAGTTAGTTTTGGTGGGCACCTCTCTAATTGGTTATCCATAACCATATTAAAGTCACCGCCCAAAATTACTTTAGCTACAGGACTTCAACTCATTTAATACAGAGTCCAGTTCTTCCAATAATTTTGAATTTTGTGAGAGTGAGCAGTACCCATAGATGTTGCCTAAAATAAAAAATGCATCTTCCAAACAGGTAATAGTAACCATCCAGTGACCATCGGTATCCCTTACTGTATTAAGAACCTTTCCTTTAAATTTATGAGTGAGAATAGCAACCCCTGCGGAGTGGTTGGATCCCCCTGAGTCAACCAAATGTCCTCTTCCCATTGACTCTTCCATAACTTTTCGTATTCTTTACATGAGTGAGTCTCTTGGATGAAAATAGCATCAGCATTGTAGTCCTTACAAAAAAATCAACCCTATCAGCAGAAATAGCCAACATAGGTATTAGAACAGTTACCTGAAGAGATTTTCTTGCCCTTTAAAGCAGTAACAGAAAGAGAAGGCACGAGATCAGAGTTTACAACAAAGTCCTAGAGAGTGACTCCGTAGGAAACATCTTAAAGGATCTCCAGATCCTCTATGAAGGCTCGGGTTCCTCTGAAAAAAGCTTGCTTTCCTTGTTTCCTCGCTTCTTCGATGCGCGACCACAGCCTTTCTCGGGTCTTCTTGTCAGCCTGAGTGAGATCTGTGCGGAGATCGCTGTGCGGAGGGCAAAGAGGATAATCACGGAGCGAGGGTGTGTGTGTGTTGCCGGCATCCCTCCTTCCCACGACATCGATGGCTTTACTCATATTTTGGTTAGGGGCTATTTGCTGACAAATGTCTATCACCTTTCTTTTTACATTTTCCTCCCTTTCCTCTGGTAGCCCATACAGCCTTAGAGCTCATCTCCACCTGTATCTTTCAGTCTCAGTGAGCCAAATTTCCATGTTTTTTATAGTTTTTTCATGGCTGTTGCAAAAGCTCAGATAACTTTTTGTTTTAATTTTTCAAAGCTTCAATTTCGATGAAGGCAAAATTAAGGGAGGTTTTCAGCTCTTCGATGCCTGACTTGTTGTCTCTTACCATCAGTTCCAGGTTATGAGCTCTCTGGTTAACTGCAGCCAGAATGTTAGCCTGAAGATCCTCTAGAGACAAGTCGCTCCTTTCTTTCCTTTTTACTTTTAAGGCAGGGCTGGAAGAGGGGCTACCAACCGGTGTTACAACCTCCGAGGCTGTTGAGAAGTCGTCATCCATTTTCCAG
This sequence comes from Abramis brama, assembly GCF_963993115.1. Taxonomy (NCBI): domain Eukaryota; kingdom Metazoa; phylum Chordata; class Actinopteri; order Cypriniformes; family Leuciscidae; genus Abramis; species Abramis brama. The sequence goes on from NC_139965.1 coordinate 9,605,797, forward strand.
CCGTGTTTTCTTTTTGGCTAGCAACGTAGTTGTGGTCCGTTAGCTTCAGCGCTTGAGCTCTGCCTTCCCGTTTCTGTTTCCTATTCTGTTTTTGTTCGGACATAATATGGTGTAAAAAAAGTTACCGACAACAATAATGTAGTTCCACCATCGTTAAAAGCAAAGTTGGGAGGCCAGAAGACTGTTATTAAGCAATCCGCTCTGTGGTTGAGACAGAGCGCTGCTCCGCCATTACCAGAAGTCCCTCGACTCATGGTGAACAAATGAGTCTTACTGAAGAGATGAGTCCGAGCTTAGGACCCAAGCAATCCGATTGGTTCAAAGCATGTTTTATGGGTAATCGCTTTAGTGGCTGGTTACAAATCATACAAAATCACTTTATTATAGAAGAGGTTTGTACTACGTTATAACGAGTCATTAATGTATTTTAACTAGTATTACTAGTACTAGTATTTAACCAAAGCTATATATTGTGAAATTAAACATTTCTCGTTGTTAGTATGTTTTTTTAAATAAATAAACAACATATTTGAGCTTCAAACAACTACATTCTCGACTGAGAAACTCTTAAAACTACATTTCGTGACACAATAACAATCCTATTTTTAAATTTTGCGGTATTTCTCCTCTGCTATTGACGCAACTTGAGATTTTAAAGGTTAATGCATGGATTATTTTATTATTTTAGAATGTTTCCTGGGGTGCCCTTATAATGTTAGTATGTTTTTTAGATCAAATGTTGTTATAATTTAGAAATAAAGGGTATTTTTCCTAGCCTGATTTTAGCCTCTGATTTGAACGCAAGACGACGTAAAGTACATGAATCTGATGAGTTTTATCAAGTTGATGTCAATAGCGCGTGCTCTCTGTAGGCATATTCATATTTTGCCGCTATGTGAAAAAATCCAGCAAAATGCGCCGGTGGGTTTGTCGACTCTAGAGGATTAAATTTAGCTTAACCATAAATTGTGATTATATATATGATCACTCACATCAAGACGCCGCTGCGGTGGTGGAGTCCATGCAGGAGGAGCAGTGTTTGGCACTGCGTCGCTTTTCAGCGTGAGCTGTGTGGAGAAGCCCATATCCACCTCTATTGTGTTGGAAAAGCAATCCCGCGTAAAATGCAGGTTTCACACTCACGGCCTTCCAGGCCAAGTGCATGCAACCACTGGCGCCTAATTTCCAAGTCTGCTGGAAAGCTATGCAGTCCAGCAGTGCTGTTGCAACCAACATAAAGCTACCACATAATAACACTAAAACAGCTCACGTTAGCTACAAGTAATCGCGAAAACAGATTTAGATCAGGCATACTACTGGCATACTAATGGGGTCCTAAGCTCGGACTCATCTCTTCAATAGGACTCAATTGTTCACCACACCGGCCCTAGGCTGTGGAACAGCCTTCCGGTTTACATCAGATCGGCACAGTCTTTAACTATTTTTAAATCTTTTCTTAAAACCTACTTTTTTTTCTTTAGCTTTTAATTCATTGGGTCCTATCTTGCACCCAGTGCAATTGACTTTGTACACCGGCGCATGTATCATTCCTAATTTGTACCCGCGCACAGCGGACTTTTCCCCTCACAGAAGCACGTCGGTTAACTAAGAAATACACTTACGCTCCCAGGGGCGGTTCAGCGCAAAGAGTCAGTGGCGCGTTGCGCATGCTATTCATATGCTATTTTAAGGGCGCATGCTTGGGCATAATCAATGTAGGCCTACCGTGTGCACAACGCGCATACACTTTAATTCTCTCATCTACACAGAAGCAGCAGTTTTCATTTTTGCAAATCATACATTATTGCGATAGATAGATAGATAGATAGATAGATAGATAGATAGATAGATAGATAGATAGATTATAATTATTATAATTATAAAAGCATACATCTAGCTTACACATTTACCCAAATTATCATACGCCTGTTTAACCAAAGTTAATTTGGGTGTGTTTCTCCATCCCCAACGTCATTCTCTGTGTTTTACGGCCCTGACGAGAACGTCGCTCTCCTCGGCTGTGAATTGCTGCCCGCGCGCCTGGCAAATCCGCCGTTATAATAGGAATCCGCTTTAGAACAAGCGCGCCTGCTCTTAAAGGGAATGTGAGATGACGCTCTGATTGGTTTATTTCACGTTACGGCCAAACCACACCTATGAATAATGAAGCTACTTCAGACCAACCCATTTTAGATTTGCGTCAGCACAAGAGTCATTTATCCCGCCGGTATAATAGCAACAGCGCCCGAGACCCGCACACAAAGTTACTTGCGTTTCGCGCTTTATACTTGCGTTTCAGATCGTTAAAATAGGGCAAATTGTGAGTTTTTGTCATGAATGTGTGGTTTGTCCTTGTCTCTTTATCTTGTGTTTTGTTCAGCACTTTGGTCAGCCATGTTTGCTGTTTTTAAATGTGCTATATAAATAAATACAAACTTGAAACTTGAAACTTAAATGTCTCTTGTGTTGTTAAATGTTTTACACAATTGTTAGTGTCAGAACAGCCACAGAGCTGTGGTCAAATGTGCACAAACTGAGAGACACGAATAACTCTGCGTGATCAACTGAGGAAGTCGTTTTCTCTCTTCTGTCTTTCTCTGATGCCTCAGTCTGTCGTCTAAACGTCCGGACATGAACATCTTTCAAGAGTCCCACTGCTCCATTTTAGCAGTTCTCCTGCTTTTCCTTCTCCAGGGTGAGTATCTTTAGAAACATCTCAGTTAATGTCTCAACCGGCTGTAATACACTTCCTTATTTGTGTTTGGTGTGTATAGGGATATGCATCTGAAAAACTGCTCTTGGTTACATTTATACAGACACATATGTGTACATCTTGGTCGCATACATGTTTATGTTTGTATATGTGTGTAAATCTGTTTGGCATAGTAACTCGAATTAACTGTGTATTTATTATGTTACTGAATGTTTAACGCAATGCATTTTTAAAGGATTTTATTTAAGTTGAAATGTATTTTACCCTTATTTAGATGCAAATGATCATGCATGTTGTGTTTAAGTCTTATCTGTGTTTCATCGGTGAGAAGAATGAAACGTGCAACTCAGGAAACCTCAATCTTACAAACTTTACAGAAAGTGGCCAAATGTTACCGACCGTTATTCTGTTGCAACCAGCATTAATGAAAAATATTTGTTATTGCTGGGTTTTAAGTTCACTTGTCATTCATTGCTACTGAAGAATATATATTTTTTCAAATGTGCAACATTTATAAAACAATAGGCTGAGGTGTTGAGGTGTTGAGGTGATGGTGGGTGGAGGAGGGGGTGTGAAACACTTCCTTTATTGAGCGAGAATGGACACCCGAAACAATGAGCTGAAAATGCAGATCATGAGTCACTGTGCAAATATACATTACAAACCATTACAGGCCATGCACTAGAGTCTGAGATATCCGGTGGGAATAAAGTTATTCTTCAGCCTGACTTTGCTGTGCTGAAGTTCTTAAGAAGATAAGAGTGAATTTGTGAGAAGTGTGAGATGGTCTGTGATGATAAACCCTCACCTCAAATGTCGTGAGCTTCTTTTGATGGTTTATTTAAAGCTACACTGTGTGATATTTTCCCCCATCTAGCGGTGAAATTGTATATTACTACCCAGTGAATATTAGTTTCTGTTTCTTTCAATTCTGAGGGCGTTTTAACTCCTACAGTGGCTGTATTGTTCCAAGATTAGCATGGCTTCCAAAATAGCTTAAAAAATTGCGCCTATAAAACTATTCATCACCTGTGATCTGTCACATCACAGATTTATGTTACAAGGTAAACAATACTTTTTCACCATTGATGCGAGGAAAAGTAACGCAAGTTATACTAGAGGTCGTTCTGGCATTATGCACAACCATGCTATGGTTAGACAAGAAACTATAAAACAATTTACACAAATAGGCTGAATTACCTGTCGAGAAGAAAGCAGGCAACTTCGGTGTCCGTTTTAAAATCTTTGCTCCTCATGAGCTCTTTCCATCTGGGAAAAGTTACTCCAGTATTGACTTTGGTCTTGCTGATTTGCCTGTCGCGTTGACGTTTTAATTCTCTCTTTCGCTTCCTTGGCGACTCTGCTACATGTCCTCGAAAATAGGCGTGATCCTCCATCTTCAGCAATCTTTCAAATCTGCCGGCAGTCACGAGTAATCTCCCCCTCGCATTCGTCACGGTGTCACTGAGTGTAGGGCTGAACGATATATCATTATCGTATCTATATCTAGATATGAACTTTCAAGATATTACTATCGAAAAAAGCAACGATATAGACGATATAGATTTCCCCTCTCCGCGCTCGCCCTGCATACAACTCTGGCAGTCACAACAAACATCAGTTTTACGAGTGCCCTTGAATGCACCGCTAAAGCCAGCGCGCACACACTACCAGGGACGTGGGAACTATACATAGTTCCCACAGGCCAATTAATGTCACGTGACCTCCCCGGAGACGCCATCTTTGAGGGCATAAGCTGCTGTGTTTACAAGGTTTTACAAGCAAATTTCGAAGATTTCTTCCTATTTATAATGTTACGAAAATCATGAAGAGACAAAGTGACAGAGATTATAAAGACACTCTATTAACACAAGACAGAGAGAGGTACAATGCGAAAATTTCAGTCATAAATGGTGTGGATCCGTATGCGCTAAACTGAGCACTGATTTTGCAGCTTTGGCTCAGATACTGTATAATCCATGTGTACCATTATCTGGTATTGGCTAGGAGTTTTAACACATGTAAGCAATTCCGAGCCTGGAAATATGTGCATGAATATGAATATACACGATATGAAAATAAAAAAAACTCGCTTGCAAATTAATGTAACAGTTAATGCGGAACTACTTTATACACGGGTTCTTTAGGGACATAATCTGAGATTGCAAGGCTGGAATGTGTGTGTGTGCGTCAGTCTGTGTCTGTGTGTGTGAATGAGAGAGAGAGTCGCGGGCGCGATCGAACAGTGGAAACAATGTTGTTCTCTTTCATCATCTCGTTTCGAGATCCACCTATGGGAAGGGCATCCGTACCTGACCTCTGCAGAAGCATCCAATTGCACCAAGTCTGGCTAGACAGACAGAAGCGCGCAGCCAATGCCAGGTAAGGCCACACCCCTTACCTAAGCATATAACTTCTCCGCGCGCTGCTATTCCTCAGTTGACATTCGCTTCTCGCGATCTCTGCACTGACACAGTTCGGTTGGATTAACGTTACGCTGCTCACTTGCGAGTCTTCAGGAGGACATATCGCCAGATCAGCCTCCGCCAGACGTGAGTGACAGTCGTTTCTTCAGCCTATCCGCTGTGTTTTTTGCATCCGGAGCCGCCCGCGCTCTCGCTGTCCTTCACCTGCTCCTCCTTACATGGCTGCCCGCCACGGATTTTTCCGAGTTCTTCACCGCTGGCCCACCCATGGCTATGTGACCGTCTAAACCGCCGCTTCTCTGGGGAACTATCACGACGAGCCTGCCCGGCCGCGTGTGGTGCTCTCATCGCCGCTAAGGACCCTCGTTCTGCGCGGTCTGCTTGGGCTTTACACGCTCAAGAAGCTTTGGAGAACCCGGAGAATTGCGGTCATTGTAATTGCTGTCCATGTAACGTTAGCTTTTACTAAGCCGACTTTTAGTTGCACGACCCAGCGCGCCGTGCTCGGCCTTTCTGACTCGGATGGAGGACACGGTGATGATGACGCGCTACCGGGGGACTCCCGGAGCGCCACCTCTCTAAAATAAAATATTTGAGCTGACATCAGCCCAATCCGCATTCCCTGAAGAGGACATCTTCACGGGAAACCCTCACTCTCGTTGACGAACCGGCCGGTTCCGATGACGGGGATGACGCGGTCCTTTTAACGTTAACTAGGCTAGCGCTCACGCGGCTTTGCCTCAGTAACATTACATCCTCCTGGAAGTTTGTGAGCGAGCGGCCGTTCGTCTCAACATTGTGTGGCCAGCTCCACAGGAGGAAACAACTCTTAAAACGTTTTTTCCAGCGTTCGCGAAGCTCATAAGCACGGCTGGAGTCCCGCTAGACTGTTAACACGGTCTCACGGGCCTTGATGTGTTACGATTACGCGTTGAGGCTTTCAATTTATGCCTTCCTAGGAAGGCGGCCCCGAACGCAAGCGGCCTGCCTGTTGTTCGACCGTTGGGAGTATCGAGCCCGCTTTCACGGGCCACGAGCCCTCCGGATTCTCTCCCGGTCCCGGAACCCCTGTCCAAAAGACACAGGATCTCCTGCGGACGGTCGGTTAATCCCGTCTCGTGGCTGCCCAGCCCGTGTGTTTAGTGATGCTGTCGTGAGGAAAAGTACATAAGCAGTGTTACCACACCGCACGCACTTGGTTCCCCTCACCCAGTTATTAAAGGCTTCGGCCCCAGTGTTTTCCCAACACAAAACACACACATTACTAAACAACACATTTAACAAACGAATCAAATGAATTCGTGCAGATTTATATATCTGCCAACATAGAGAGCAAATCTCTCTGATCCCATGCATGTCGCCCTGAGTCTGTCCACAAGAGGGCGCCATTGCCTCACAAATCAACCAGCTGGGCTCACACAGCTCAGTTGTGGCTGCCCAGCTCATGTGTTTTCAGTGGACGTCGTGTGTGGAAGGCTTCGGCCCCTGTGTTCCCCAACACAAAACACACACATTACTAAACAACACATTTAACAAACGAATCAAATGGATTCGTGCAGATTTATATATCTGCCAACATAGAGAGCAAATCTCTCTGATCCCATGCATGTCGCCCTGAGTCTGACCACAAGAGGGCGCCATTGCCTCACAAATCAACCAGCTGGGCTCACACAGCTCAGTTGTGGCTGCCCAGCTCATGTGTTTTTAGTTGATGTTGTGTATGGAAGGCTTCGGCCCCTGTGTTCCCCAACACAAAACACACACATAACTAAATAACACTTTAAAACAAACAAATTAAATAAATCCGTTACAGAGAGAGTATCTCTCTCCACGGATATTACTTTTCTGCCTGCACTTGAGACTGCCCAGTTCATGTGTTCAGGAGATGTGTGTTTTTCCCCCCACTTAAAAATCAGGGGGCACTTTGTGAGGGAAAGTTTAGCACAGTGGACACCACACTATGTTCCCCTCACTCTGTCAATAAAGGCTTTCGGCCCCAGTGTTTGCCCAACACAAAACACACAAAGTTACAAATCAAATGAATACGTTTTGGAAAGAAGACCTCTCTCCGCAGAGAAAACTTCTCACTGCAGAGAGAGGAAAACCCTCCAAACCCCTGCATGTCGCCTCTAGTGTGCCCACTAGATGGCGCCTTTGCATCACAAATGAACCAGCTGGGCCCATACAGCCCCGCTCCGGCCCGAGCGGGGGTGCTCGCAAGCCGCTTCAGCGCACAAGTGGGTTTTTGCGTACCGTAACCCAGGGTTACAGGCTGCAGTTTGCAATAAAACCTCCGCATTTCAACGGCGTTCTCTCTTCTCACACAGAAGAAAACGCCTCATACATTCTGAAAGAGGAAATTTCCTCCTAAACAAGGGAGCGATTCAGATGGTGCCACCCAATCTGATAAACCATGGTTTTATTCCTGGTATTTTCATTATCCAAAAGGCGTGGCGCCCCCCGCCCTATATTGGACCTTCGAGTGTTGAACAAACATTTGAGGAAATACAATTTCAGAATGTGACACAAGGCTCTCTCGCCCGTGCCATAAAGCAGAATGACTGGTTCACATCAGTCGATCAGAAAGATGCTTTCTTTCACATAAGCATCTACCCTCCACACAGGAAATATCTTCGTTTCGCCTACCAAGGCATTTGTTCCGTTCGGGCGCAATTTGAGTCCCCGAACTTTCTGTCTGTGTGCGGAGGCGGGCGTGGCGCCCCTGAGACTATCAGGGCTGAGAATTCTGATTTACATAGACGATTGGCTCATCATAGCCAAATCGAAGGAGAAGGTGTCGCTGGTCACCGGCCGGGTGCTCGCGCACATCACATCCCTCGGGTTCAAGGTGAATGCGAGCAAAAGCAATCTGACTCCCAGTCAGAATGTCATTTTCCTGGGCTTGGAATTGAACTCAGTCTCCATGCGAGCGCGTCTCTCTCAAGAGCGCGTTCGCTCGCTGACGAACTGTCTGTCTCAGTTCAGAGAAGGGGCGAGAGTACAATATCGCACATGCCTCAGGCTGCAGGGTCTCATGGCTTCATCTATCCAAGTTGTGCCAATGGGTCTCCTGAGAATGAGAGCGTTCACGAAATGGGTTTTGTCACTACATTTCAGCCCGATTCATGATCTCTGCCACTTGGTAATGGTGACGTGCGCCTGCTCGGCGGCCCTGCGCCATTGGGAGAGCGAGAACTTTTACGCACGGGGAACCCCCCTTGGGACAGTTACAATGCGGAAAGTTGTGACGACAGATGCGTCCTTAACAGGCTGGGGAACCACCCAGGAAGGCAGAATGGTGAACGGTCTGTGGTTGAGCAGACTACGTTCAGCGCACATTAACTATTTAGAGCTTTTACCAATTGGAAAGCTCTGAATCATTTTCTGCCTCGCCTGCGGGGACATCCCGTTCTAGTACGGTGCGATAATACCACGGCAGTGGCTTATATTGGGAATATAAGCCTGCTCAGCTACTGTTCGGACGCTCTTGCTTACTGCTCCGCGCTTTGCTCTATGGCTTTTACATTTTATCTCCTTTATTTTTATATTTTATTTCCTTTTATCACCTAATTTTAACTTCAGCAAACAGCACAGTGCTCAGACAACAAAGTTTGGATTACTACAAAAACGCAGAATTCTTTTACCCGACCAGCTTACATTCCGGGAAAGGAAAACAAAACTGCCTACATTCATACGGATAAGAGAGAAAATGCCTCTTCAGGTTCAAGAATCTACTTGCTGCACTAACTGCCACAGACTTTTACAAAGGATTGCAGTTCTCGAAACAAAGTTACTTACGGGACCATCAAACCAGACGGAGCACACAACAGAGCTTCGTCATGAACACCCTCAGCATACCGGTGAGTCCCATGAAACTAGTGCTCCTCGACAGGTAGAGAAACAAGCCGATCGACTTACTAATCGATGGCACAAACAGGGAGCGAGACCAAAAGGCACTCGAGACATCAGATTGTCACGAGCATCACATATTCCCGCAGTAGCATCCTCTACCCCAGATACAGCTCTGACAAGGATTGCAAACACCGGTCTTCTACCACCGCCTATACATCTTGAGAACAGATTTGAAGTACTAATGAATGTAAATGAGGAATCCCCAAATGTGATGAATGTGATCGAACACAGACTGAATGGGCCAGTAGCTAACACTGATGCTAACTGGCGCTCAAGGTCAAGCAGACAGCGGCACTCAGCTCAGAGCGCTGCCGAGCCCAGGACTCTGATAGTGGGGGACTCCATAATCAGAAACATTAGCAGCAGGGATACAACTATGTGCTGCCTTCCACAAGCAACAACTTCTGATATAAACAGGGAACTTCAGAACATTCTGATGAAACATAAGACTGCAAATCGACTCATCATTCATGTGGGGAAGAATGATATTCATAAAGAGCAGTCAGAACTCCTTAAGAAGGATTTCAATGAACTTTTTGAAACACTTAAAAGACTGAAAGTTCAAACATTCATCAGTGGACCTCTCCCAGCAAGAGGAACAGACAGGTTTTCACGGTTGCTTGGGCTAAATACATGGCTGCAAAAAACCTGCAATATAAAAGGAGTAAACTTCATTGACAATTTCAATCTTTTCTGGAGTCAGAGACAACCGTTTCATCGGGATGGCCATCACCCAAACAAACTTGGTTCAAAAGTGTTAAAGGACAATTTCTACTTCTCCATCAATCATCCTTCTGCAGTTTGTGCCAATCCACTCAATCTGAACGGCACACACACACCTGGACACAGTATGAATGACCACAGGACTTCACTTCAGCAGCAAAATGGACATGCGGTTGACATATCACACAAGGACAATGATAACACCACTCCGCCACAACAACCTCTGCTCACGGACACAATCTCAGCTGAGCCCTGCCCACAGAGAGACATATCAGAACTGCTTGAAGATTCAGCACCCAAGGACGACTTCCTGGAAAACAGCCAGGGAAGCCAGGACAGCATATCACAGCCTCCTATAACACCAGAGCAACAGCCCCTTTCACCAGACACGCTATCCCTCTCTCCAGCATCGCCTCTTCTGTGTTTCTCACAGAAAATGGAAGAACTGGTGTATGCTGGAACCAAACTATCCCACTCTTTTGCTGCAAGCCCCCAGATACCAACCAAAAAACGACAGGCACCATTACCACCCGCACCAAAGCCTGCGGGCCCAGCTCGCCCTCCCCCTCCTGTGAGAGCACTTCGGCCTCTGCCACAACGCCAGGGCCCACACCCTCCTCCATCTGCTCGAGGTGAACCAAAAACAACTGATACCAGCTCTCAGTGATGTGTTTTGGGTCCCCGCTCTGATAACAGTAACTTTCTCAAATGTTTACAGAACAAGCGGGAACCCAGTGTGCCGGTATCTTTCTCTATTGCTGTTTTATTACAAGATAGAAAATCTAAGGCCTTCAATAGCCGTGCAGCAAACCTAACTAATCTGGTGCCTATTACACGTCAAAGTAAGATTGATGTGGGGACAAAAAGTAAGACTGTTAAGTTAGCACTTTTAAACATTCGTTCACTTAAAAATAAATCACTTCTAGTCAACGATTTAATAACCACAAACAACCTGGATTTTATGCTTCTAAATGAAACCTGGCTAGAAGACAGCTTTAGTGCAACAATCCTCAATGAAGCAGCCCCTCCTAACTTTACTTTTATGAGTGTCTGCAGAGCTGTTAAGAGAGGTGGGGGTCTAGCTGCTCTTTTTAAAGATATCTATCAATGTAAGCAAATATCATTTGGGAATTACCCTTCTTTCGAATATCTGGGTATTGTGTTAAAAGGTGCTCCACGCATTTTACTTATCATTATTTACAGGCCTCCAAAATACTCTCCAGCCTTTGCTGAGGACTTTACAGAAATGTTATCAGCAATTACCTCAGAGTTTGACTGTTTTGCCATTGCTGGAGATTTTAACATCCACATAGATAGTGCAGAAAACAATATGGCAAAAGAAATCAAAAGTGTTTTAAAAACTTTTGATCTGACTCAGCATGTACATGGACCCACACACAATCGTGGACACACTCTAGATTTACTTATCAGTAAGGGTCTAAACATTTCATCGATTGTTATTAAGGATGTAGCACTGTCTGATCATTTCTGTATTTTCTTTGATATATTGATCTCTCCTGCCACTGAAGCTAGATCTGTGTCTGTCAAGAAGAGATGCTTAAATGAGAACACTAGTGTACTATTTATGAAGGCTATATCCTTAACACCAAGCATATCTGCAGCCTCTGTTGATTTTCTCCTTGATTCTTTTAACTCAAAAGTTAAAGGTGTAATTGATGATATTGCTCCTGTTAAAGTCAGGAAGAAGAGTGGCAGACAAAAAGCACCTTGGAGAAACTCAACAGCAGTGCAAAATATGAAAAGACAATGCAGAAAAGCAGAGCGCATGTGGCGGAAGACAAAACTTGTAGTCCATTATAACATCTACAAAGACAGCCTTCATGCTTTCAATATGGAACTAGGCAAAGCTAGACAGACTTTCTTCTCAAATATTATAAACAGTAATTTGAACAACACACGCACTCTTTTTACTACTGTAGAGAGACTGACAAACCCCCCAAGCCAGATTCCCAGTGAAATGCTCTCAGACAGCAAGTGCAGTGAGTTTGCTTCTTTCTTCTCTGAGAAAATCAATAATATCAGAAAGGTGATCAGCACATCCTTGAGTTGCACTGAGGTCAGACAGATCAAACCACCTGAGAAAGTAGTTACTATGTCTGACTTCAAAGAAATTGATGGCAAAATTTTGGAAGAAACCGTACAGCACCTTAAAACATCAACCTGTGCTCTTGACACACTTCCCACATCATTTTTCAAAAGTGTGTTAAACAGTTTAGAAGCAGATCTTCTAGAAGTGGTAAATGTCTCAGTTCTCTCTGGGAGTTTTCCAAACTCCCTGAAAACTGCAGTTGTCAAGCCCCTCCTGAAAAAGAGCAATCTGGATAAGACCATATTAAGCAACTATAGGCCGATCTCAAATCTTCCTTTCATAGGCAAGATCATTGAAAAAGTTGTCTTCAATCAGCTGAACAAATTCTTAAGCTCGAATGGATCCTTTGACAATTTTCAATCTGGTTTCCGACCGCACCACAGCACAGAGACAGCGCTCATAAAGATAATAAACGATATTCGCTTAAATACTGATTCAGGCAAATTATCAGTGCTGGTATTACTTGACCTTAGTGCTGCATTTGACACTGTCGATCATAACATACTTCTTGACAGGCTGGAAAACTGGGTGGGGCTTTCTGGGATAGTCCTAAAATGGTTCAGGTCATACTTAGATGGGAGAGGTTATTATGTGAGTATAGGAGACCATAAGTCTGAGTGGACATCCATCACATGCGGAGTCCCTCAAGGCTCAATTCTTGCGCCACTCCTGTTCAACCTGTATATGCTCCCAATGAGCCAAATAATGAGAAAGAACCAAATTGCTTACCACAGCTATGCAGACGACACACAGCTCTACTTAGCTCTATTGCCTAACGATTACAGCCCCATTGACTCCCTGTGCCAATGCATTGATGAAGTCAAAAGTTGGATGTGTCAAAACTTTCTTCAGTTAAACAAAGACAAAACTGAAGTCATTGCATTTGGAAACAAAGATGAAGTTCTCAAGGTGAATGCATACCTTCACTCTAGGGGTCAAACAACTAAAAATCAAGTCAGGAATCTTGGTGTGACACTGGAGTCAGACCTTAGTTTCAGTAGTCATGTCAAAGCAATAACTAAATCAGCATACTATCATCTGAAAAATATTGCAAGAATTAAATGCTTTGTTTCCAGACAAGACTTAGAGAAACTTGTGCATGCTTTCATCACCAGCAGGGTGGATTATTGTAATGGACTCCTCACTGGCCTTCCCAAAAAGACCATAAGACAGTTGCAGCTCATACAGAACGCTGCCGCCAGGATTCTGAGCAGAGCCAGAAAATATGAACACATCACACCAGTCCTCAGGTCTTTACACTGGCTCCCAGTTAAATTTAGGATTGATTTTAAAGTATTATTACTGGTATATAAATCATTCAATGGCCTAGGACCTCAATACATTGCAGATATGCTCACTGAATATAAACCCAACAGATCACTCAGATCACTAGGATCATATCAGCTAGAAATACCAAGGGTTCACTCAAAGCATGGCGAGTCTGCTTTTAGCTATTATGCCAGTCGCAGCTGGAACCAGCTTCCAGAGGAGATCAGATGTGCTCCTACTGTAGTCACATTCAAATCTAGACTCAAAACACATCTTTTTAGCTATGCATTTACTGAATGAGCACTGTGCCAATGTTCGTCCGACTGTTTGTACTGTACTGTATTTTTTTTTTTTTTTTCTTAACTGTTTTAATTATTCTTATTTCTTTTTATTATTTTAATTTCTTTTATGTAAAGCACTTTGAATTGCCATTGTGTATGAAATGTGCTATATAAATAAACTTGCCTTGCCTTGCCTTATATCAACCGTCAGGGCGGCATGTGCTCGTCGAAACCCCACGCTCTAGCTTACAGGCTTTTGATGTGGAGCAGACGGGTTTTTCTGTCATTACGCGTGACTCATGTTCTGGGCATTCTGAACAGAGACACCGGATCTGCTATCGAGGGGAAACCCAATCTACGGAGATTGGCGTCTTCACCCGCAGATAATGAAGATGCTATGGATGAGATTTGGACAGGCAGCCGTAGATCTTTTCGCCTCGCGCGAAAACCACCATTGTCCTATGTTCTTCTCGCTAAAGGACATGGACGTGCCCCTCGGGGCAGATGCACTGGCCCACCCATGGCCCAAAGTGCTGCTGTATGCTTTTCCTCCCCTGTGCCTGATAATTTTCACACTGGCCAGGGTGAGAGAGCACGACCTGTCTCTCATTCTGATAGCACCCAGGTGGCCCAAAGCCCCATGGCTGGCAGAGATAATCCCTCTGTTATACGCCGAGCCATGGCGCCTCCCCCCTCGCACGGACATACTGTCCCAAGCCAACGGGGAAATTTACCACCCCCATCCGGACAGGGTGGCTCTCTGGGCCTGGCCCGTGAGAGGACGAACCTAAATGCACTGGGGCTCCCGCCGCGTGTAATCGTCACTACTCAGAATGCCAGGGCCGTTTCCACACGATCCCTATATGGCTGTAAGTGGCAAGTGTTCGAAGGGTGGTGTGATGGGCGTGGTCTCACATCTTATCAGTGCTCGGTGCCTGATGTTTTGTGTTTCATGCAAGACCTCATGGAAAGAGGCAGGTCCTTTTCCACCATTAAGGTCTTCCTGGCTGCGATTTCAGCCTGTCATGTGGGTTTTGTGGGCTCCACCGTCACACCCTCTAACCCGCAGTTTTATGAAGGGTGCACGCCGCTCTTTGCCGGTTATCAGGAGATCTGTTCCAGAGTGGGACCTCTCCATGGTGCTGGAAGCACGGCCTCTGTATCTTTTGAGCCTCTGGGGAGTATTTCCCTTAAGCTGCTGTCCTTCAAGACAGCTTTGCTCTTGGCCTTGGCATCTGCTAAACGGGTCAGTGAGCTACATGCACTCTCGGTTCACCCCTCGTGCCAAATTCTCCCTAAGTGGAGATAGGGTTTCCCTTAAGCCTAACCCGGCCGTCATGCCGAAATGCTTCCCTGCGTTCACTTCGGAGGTTTTGGAGCTATCCGCTTTTCACCCTCCACCTTTTTGCCTCCCCGGAGGATCAGAGGCTGAATGCTCTGTGTCCCATCCGTGCTCTGCAAGCATATATGACCAGGACCAGTGCTTTCCGCAAGAGCTCTTTGTTTCAAGGGCTCCCCCCGCACAAGGGGAGTCCTATTTCAAAGCAATGCCTCTCACATTGGCTTGTGGATGCTATACTATGGCTTATGAAGCAAAGGGAGTGTAGCCCCTAGGGGGCATCAGAGCTCATTCCACAAGGGGCTTAGCCGCCTCTTGGGCTTTGTTCAGGGGAGTGCCACTGCAGGACATCTGCTCCGTGGCCAGCTGGACCTCTCCTCATACCTTTGAGCGTTACTACCGGTTGGATGTCACCAGAACCTTGGTGGCACACTCGGTCCTAGGGGTAGGGTCCTCTTAGCCCTTTCCCACAGCCCCGTTGGGTTAACCAACGAGGAGTGAATAGGCCGGCTGGCCATGTTCATTCCTGTCACCAAGCATTTGCATTCCTTCTTGGGTTTAGCTATGTGCATTGGTGGTGTGGGGGCCGTTATCATGTATGTGTCTCTTTCATGTTTCATGCCCTGCTTGTCCACAGCAGTTTAGCGTGGCGTCACCCTTGCAGGGTCATGTTTGTGGGACGTGTCAGGCACCGCCTCTATGAGGTGACCGTCCATCTCTGGCCTTCAGAACCTCACTGTGAGTGTATTGGGCAATCGGGGAGCTGTCCATGTCTCTCCCATAGGTGGATCTCGAAACGAGATGATGAAAGAGAACAATAGGTTACTGTCGTAACCCCGGTTCTCTGAAACATCGAGTGGAGAGATCCACCAGCGTTGCCCCGCTTGCCGCACGAGAAGCGAATATACTTACTGAGGAATAGCAGCGCGCGGAGAAGTTATATGCTTAGGTAAGGGGTGTGGCCTTACCTGGCATTGGCTGCGCGCTTCTGTCTGTCTAGCCAGACTTGGTGCAATTGGATGCTTCTGCAGAGGTCAGGTACGGATGCCCTTCCCATAGGTGGATCTCGAAACGAGATGATGAAAGAGAACAATAGGTTACTGTCGTAACCCCGGTTCTCTGAAACATCGAGTGGAGAGATCCACCAGCGTTGCCCCGCTTGCCGCACGAGAAGCGAATATACTTACTGAGGAATAGCAGCGCGCGGAGAAGTTATATGCTTAGGTAAGGGGTGTGGCCTTACCTGGCATTGGCTGCGCGCTTCTGTCTGTCTAGCCAGACTTGGTGCAATTGGATGCTTCTGCAGAGGTCAGGTACGGATGCCCTTCCCATAGGTGGATCTCGAAACGAGATGATGAAAGAGAACAATAGGTTACTGTTGTAACCCCGGTTCTCTGAAACATCGAGTGGAGAGATCCACCAGCATTGCCCCGCTTGCCGCACGAGAAGCGAATATACTTACTGAGGAATAGCAGCGCGCGGAGAAGTTATATGCTTAGGTAAGGGGTGTGGCCTTACCTGGCATTGGCTGCGCGCTTCTGTCTGTCTAGCCAGACTTGGTGCAATTGGATGCTTCTGCAGAGGTCAGGTACGGATGCCCTTCCCATAGGTGGATCTCTCCACTCGATGTTTCAGAGAACCGGGGTTACGACAGTAACCTATTGTTTTTGTATGTTTTTAATACCTCGTCATTTTGTACATACAGGACATCATTCAAACTGCAAAGTGTTAACTTATATTTGTGTACACTCGCAAAAAAAAAACAACAAATTCTTAAGTGTTTTGAGGGAGTTTCTTTCCTGTTTATCCTCGCCAGCCATAACCTCCATCGTTGTTCTGACAAAAGCTTCGTCTTGTCACATTCATGAAGTGTTTAAAGAGTTTAAAGAGTTTCAAAATGTGTTTGATTTAAGCCTACATTTCAAAATTTTGTGTCAGAAAATGTATTGTATTCAAATGTTGAATTTAGCTAGAGACAGGCGCGCTCAGAGCTGTCATATATCACAACTTTTCAGTGTTTTCAACCACATACTGTTTATGTGAATTTATATGTTTGAAACCTAAAATAAACAGTATGTGGTTGAAAACACTGAAAAGTTGTGATATATGACAGCTCTGAGCGCGCCTGTCTCTAGCTAAATTCAACATTTGAATTTAGCAGTTGATCATGTGATGCACTTGATCGTACGCTCCAGGGACCAGCCTAGACTGATTACACCTGTGTGATCGTACGTGCGAAAGGCTTAAAAACAATACATTTTCTGACACAAAATTTTGAAATGTAGGCTTAAATCAAACACATTTTAATTCAGATTCTGTATTTATATATATATATTATATATATATATATATATATATATATATATATATATATATATATATATATATATATATAGTATTGTATCGATATCGAGATATCTGGCATGAAAATCGAGATATGAAATTTTGTCCATATCGTTCAGCCCTAACTGAGTGTAAAATCTGCCATTGAAGCTTGAATTTCCAGGTATTTCCCTCTTTGGCGAATGTATTTTCAAGATAGAGGCGCAACATGGCTGCCGCCATTCGAACGACTCGCTCATATGTATTATAAATGGCAGATTTTACGCTTACGAGAACACTTTATTAGTTGGTGGAAGTAATTGCACATGAATGAGCTGTAGGCTCGCGCTAGATCGGCCCAAAACCGGCATCCGACCAGCACGGAAGGTCTTAACGTGTTACTGTCCTTTTCTCGAGGCAAAGTATTTTTTGATTAAATGCAATACATTTGAATATGTATTCTCTCGTTATGTCATCTGACTCCATAAATGAAACTGTTTTAATATCTTTGGATCATTAATTGTGAGCGAATGTTTGACTATTCCTTTTAACTCTTTAATGAAAATAATATCAAAGTTAGTTAGAATAATCAAATGTAACAATTTATTATGTCAGGTAAATATATCATGCCAATTTCATAATCAGGTCAAAGATAATCAACAAATTATCTATAATAATCAACATCATACAAAACATCAAATGCTCTGGAATAAAGAGAAAAGATGCAACCCAACAATAAGAAATACATGAGGTAGAGGGGTCTCCCTCTCAGCCTCACGGGCGAACCTGAGTTACAGAAAAGGCCCCGAACCCTTTGCTGCATTTCATTATTTAGTCAGGACCTCTTTCACTTGGAAACATCTTTTAGCAATGGAAATTTGCATTCAGAGGTTACACCTTTGGGTGTAGGGAGACCATTTCTAGAGGCCAACCCCTCCTTGTGTGCTAGTTATCCATAAACTCTCAAAAACCTTATTACCTTTTGTTTTACTTATTTGGAAATGACACATTTGTACCAGTCACACTGTGACATTTTAAAAATACTCTGTGATAATCATTCACATTAAACTATACATTTTCTTGGGTGATTTACATGTGGTCTCAGCATGTGAGAGGAAGTTGGGGAGAGATGTGTTCTGAGGTGAGACTTTGCCTCACAAATGGTGAGTTTAAATGCTAACTTCCAGAGAGGTCCTTTGTCCTCTCTCAGGGTCTGGTCGCTCTTCAAACAGACTGTCCGGCGGCATTTCCTAATTTCTCAATTCTTACAGAGCACATATACTTTTGATAGAACAAAGTGTTTTTTGCTAAGAATCAGCTTAAAAAGTTACAGTGTAGCTTGAATATTTGCCATGTTCCCTTTTTCTCATTGGTTCTGATGATGTTGTTGCCAAACTAATTAATCTATGTTGAATGTGAAAAATATGACATGATTTTGTGATGATTTGTAACCAGAGTTGTTTGTTGTGTGTTGTAGTGTCACGAGCTGATCCAGATGTTCAGGTGCACAAAGCTGTCGGAGACTCGCTGGATTTAATTGCTAATTATACAAAAGAAGGTCTTGAAGTGCAGTGGACATATAATGAGAACACATTTGCTGAGTATGACAAAGATCAGATCAAATGGGTGAACGCTCCATTATTTAATGAAAGGTTAAAGATGAATAAGGACAATATTAGTATAACAATTGAAGACCTGAAACTCCAGGATTCTGGAAGCTTCTCTATTGTTGCAGAGAATAAATCTGGTCAACTTCCAACAAAAACCATTGTGCTGCATGTTCATGGTGAGTTTAACTTGATATTCATCATGTCAATGCTGTGTTGGAAACTCAGAATCGAAGACCAGGAGACTTTGGGATCACGTTCAAGAAGTTATTCTTTATTGAGGACTTCGCGTTGACGTGGCTGCAGTTCTTCCAAAGTCTAACTCAAGACAGTTGCCTTGCAAATTTATAGACATTTAGGGGGAGGGATTTACATTGAGGTTGAACAAAGCATGCAAATTAAGTATACAGGTTAAGGAACCCGCCCGACTCCAGCGTGTTACCAGTCTCAATCCAATCAGCATAACCATTCAAACGCATATGTGCTAATCCAATCAGCCTAACGATTCAATGTCTGGGCTGTGGCTCTGAGTGAATCTGGGACTCCAAGAGCCATTAAAGACAATAAGGAGAAAACAGGAATTGCATCTTTGCTGAGCAGAATCATTATCTCAACCTTAAACGCTAAATACAATATTCTTTACCGTGATGTTATGTATGGAAGCATATTTGAAATAGATTTAAAATTTGTATCCCTTCAGCTGTTAATGTAAACACACATAAACATTCAAGAACTGGAGTTAAATAAGTCTATAGTAATTTAGCTGAAGTTAAATAGTTCCTTTATGAAGGAAACCATATAACTTTAAAATTAATGATTCAAAGAGGGAATTTTCATAGTGATGTCAGAGAAGAATCTTCCAATGAACAGTTCCAGTGTAAATAACTTTTTTCCACTATAAAAAAAAAAAAAAAAAAAAAACTTTTGTACAATGGAAATATTCTTCTTGGAAACATAGAAACAAAAAATAACGTTATTTTCAAAATGTAATTTTTTTTTGATTTTGTATATTATACTCCTCCAGATCTCATCAGAGATGTACAGATTGAGTTCAGTGATTCCTGGCTGGAGTCAAAAAACATGTGTGTGTTTCATCTTCGGTGTCTGGCGTCCGGTGATCCGAATCCCTCCTACAGCTGGAGTGGAGATCCGGCCAAGACTGGACAGAACCTGAACATCAGCCTCCGTCCAGCAGAGAACGCTACACTCACCTGCACCGCCAACAACACCGTCAGCATCAAGCAAAAGCACAAGACTGTAGTGTGCACAGGGAAATCTGAGGATCCACGTGTGTCATCAGGTACTGTTTTGCATTAAAATACTGAATTGCTTAACTTCTGGATTAAATGATTAAACATGTTATACTCTGAAGAAACATAATTTTTGTAAATCAAAAGGAACTATAGAAGTGATTAAAGCAAAGTCAATAATGTACCCAGCTAACAACAAATAGGCCTATTTTCTAATGTTCCCACTAAGTTAGCAAAAAAAAAAGAAAAAAAAAAGAAAGTAATAAGTAAGTACGTTTTTTTCTTGGCTATACGAATGTTGGAACGAAGGAAACATTCCATTTTATCATTCTACGAACATTTTTGAAATGTTATTTTTAAATGTATTCTGAAACGAGTTGCATTAATGTTAGCATTTAAAAAAATGTTAGATTGTATGTTACAAAATTATATATTATTTCAGGGTTTTAAGTTCACTTGTCATTCATTGCGATGGAAGAATATATATTTTCACATGTGCAACATTTATGAAATAATCGGCAGCTGTTGAGGTGATGGTGGAGAGTAAATAAATCAAATTAAAATAAAGAGAGCAAGAGTGCAGTGGAGGAGGGGGTGTGAAACACTTTGTAAAGCGTGGATGGACACAGGGGCGATGAGCCGAAAATACAGCCAGAGATCACGAGTCATTGTGCAAATATACAGTACAAACTATTACAGGCCATGCTTCTGAAATTCAGAAATCTGGTGGGAATAAAGTTATTATTTTCTGTTTTCTTATTCTGTTCTTAAGAAGATAAGAGTGAATTAGTGAGAAGTGTGAGATGGTCTGTGATGATAAACTCTCACCTCAAATGCCGTGAGCTTCTTTTGATGGTTTATTTAACATTTGCCTTGTTTCCTTTTTCTCATTGGTTCTGATGATGTTGTTGCCAAACTAATTAGTCTTATGTTGAATGTGAAAAATATGACATGATTTTGCGATGATTTGTAACCAGAGTTGTTTGTTGTGTGTTGTAGGGTCACGAGCTGATCCAGATGTTCAGGTGCACAAAGCTGTTGGAGACTCGCTGGATTTAACTGCTGATTATCCAATAGAAGGTCTTGAAGTAAAGTGGACATATAATTGGATTGCATTCGCTGAGTATGAAAAAGATCAGATCAAACGTGTGGATCCTCAATTATTTCTCAAAAGGTTAAAGATGAATAAGGACAATATTAGTATAACAATAGAAGACCTGAAACTCCAGGATTCTGGAAGCTTCTCTATTATTGCAGAAGGAAAATCTGGTCAACTTCCAACAAAAGTCATTGTGCTGCATGTTCATGTTGGTGAGTTTAACTTGATTTCTCTTACGAGAACGGTTCTCTTGTACTGCGTTGCAAACGCTATGGGAAAACTCCTTTCGCGAGAATATTGAGAATATTGAAGCCTTTATTTTAAAACGCATTGCAGCTGCACAGCAAGAGAGCATGACAGCTCGATAGAGCGAGCTGATTGGCTGTGCTGCGGCAACTGCACGAACCTATGGCGAATCAGCAAGGTAAACGGTCCAATCGGAGTGTTTGGCACCTTGCCAACCTGAGCGCGCCAAAATGGGCATGGCTGAAGATTATAAAGACATATTTATCTCCTTCAGCTCGAGCTCTGTTTCTCACCTCGTTTTCGCTGACTTCTCTGGTGGACTGGCTTTCCCCAGAAGAGCCCGCTAGAAGCCGCCTTGATGAATGGCTCCTCCCCAGCGTGCGGCTCCGTTCCTCCCTGAGGTCCACAGCGAGCTTACAAAATCCTGGCACACGCCCTTTTCAGCGCGAACGCGCTCTTCTGCTTCTGCTACACTTTCATCCGTTGACGGTGCTGAAGAAAAGGGCTATGTAAAGCTCCCCCCGCTAGAGGAAGCGGTCGCCGATCATCTGTGCCCTCCCACTGCAGGCAGTTGGAGATAGACTTGTAGTCAAGACCGACTAAACCGAGACCAAGACACTACCAAGACCAGAGGGTATCGAGACCAAGACAAGACCAAGACCAAGACCACGTCGAGACCAAGACCGAGACCAAGTCGAGACCGGAGGGAAAAAAAAAACAGACTAGTGTGGAAGCTACGCAATAACTTGTATGAATTCAAGAACAGCAGCATACTAGGGTTCAGCCGCAGTTTACATTCAATACATATTAGACGGTATTACTTATTACTAACAATACAGACAGACCATGTCATGTGTGTGACTGTGAGCTCACTATAAATGTTTTTGCAGACTGGGTGATATGTGTAGCAATTGCATGACAGCTGTTACTGCACTATTAGATGATTGAGACTCCCTTAACTTTTGTGTACTGTTGAGGACTGGGATGAATGGTATTGACTGGTTCATCTGACAAAACATCAAACACCTCCAACACCATCTTGCTCCTCCAACTGTCTAAAGAATGAGAAATATGTAACCAATTGAAATTATACTTAATGTGTAGATGAAATCGTAACATCAAATTAAAGATGCACAAGTATAAACTTGGATTAGGCCTAATGTTTAGTCAACACAATAGAGATATGCAGATGATATTTTAAAGACCATTTATTTAGTCAAACACCATCTTAAATATAATACTGTAATCAAACAACACACACACACACACAGATCAAAGATACAAATTCATCTAAACAAATGCAAAATACAAATACTAAATATTAATACATCAAAAACTGTACATCAAATCGGCGTGGGCTCATGTGTTTAAAAACGCTCATAACACTCGAGCCCCGCCATTTGAACAGGAGGGCGCGAGGGCGCAAGGGGCGGTTCACTTTCTGTACATAAGAAAGCTGGCCGCGAGCAGCATAAATTTTAACTGTCGCCAGAGCCAAGATTTGAACACGGGTCTCTGGCGCGAAAGCCTTAGATTTCGCCACTGAGCCACAGGGGGGAATGACATAAGCTTTCTGTTAGCGTGAGCATATAAGAGAGCGTCATGTGAGTCACGCGGGGGGGCACCATATAATAATAACAAATAATGATGTTGCATTATGGAACGTTGTGTGTCATCGTGGATATTGTAGGCTAAATCCCCCGACCACTATGTCGGTCTGAGACAGCGAGACCTAGACAAGACCGAGAGATCCGAGACCAAGACAAGACCAAGACCAAAGACCGACCATGACCGGTCTCGAGACATATAACAATAGTTGGAGAACAAAAGCGACACACCCATCTAAGCCGTGCAGGACAACTTCCGCTATGGCCGGTCGCGCCTATGCCGCCGCCGGTCAAGCCGCCTCTGCATTGCACACCATGGCGATCCTCCAGGTGTTCCAAGCCAATCTCCTCCGTGCCTTGGACAAGTCAGGGCCCGATCCAGACGCCTTCAAAGATCTCTGCAGTGCTACGGACCTGGCACTACGGGCCACCAAGACCACTGCTCAGGCAATCGACCGCAACATGGCCAGCTTGGTTGTTCTGGAGCACCACTTTTGGCTGAATTTAATTGAGATCAGGGACGTGGACAAGACCGCCTTCCGGTCTCCACGACAGGTCTCTTCGGCCCTTCCGTCAGCGGCTTCGCAGAGCGCTTCACGGAGGCTCAGAAAGCTTCCAGTGCTATGAAGCACTTTTTGCCTAAGCGCTCCAGTTCGGCTTCATGGCACCATAGAAGTACACCGCAATCAGAGAAACCAGAGCCGCCAGTCCATCAGCCCCAGCCAGTGGCTGAGACCGGCCCACGCTACAAGCCTGCAAAACGCTACCCGCTCCCCAAGTGCCAGGTTCCCGGCCTCAGCTCACACTGGACCATGAGCCCAAGAAGCCATCCTAACCGGTGGGAAGAGGGGTTCTTGTCCTGCTGCGGCCGGACCACCCACGAAGATTGCTCGAGTGCCTCTCACAGCCCCCTCTTCAGTTCAGGCGGCTGGAGTTGTGTTAAATGCAGAACATGGGCCCGTCATCTGTCACGCACCCCTGCACACAAACGCTGTTTTAACAGCGACCCACACAGAGCACAAATCGAGCAAATTTCCTCACATAAAACTCTGTCAGGTCAAGCCCCCGTACTCGGGTGCTTCGCCTTCAGAGATGATTCAGCCTCTGGCTTATTGGGCTCTGGCTTGGCGAGCCATCCCCAATGTGTCAGATTGGGTGATGAATACCATAGTGAACGGGTACTCACTTCAGTTCGCCCGCAGACCTTTGCGCTATAACTTACACTTTGGTAGGGAGTACTATGGCTCATGTCCTCCACTCCGAAGTGGCGAGTCTGCTAGCAAAAGGGGCAATCGAGATAGTTCCCGCATCACAAAGCGAGTCTGCCATTTACATCCGTTACTTTCTCATCCCGAAGAAAGACGGCGGTCTAAGACCCATTTTAGATCGCAGACACCTGAACAAGGCCCTCATGGTACAACCATTCAGGATGCTCTACTAAACACATCCTAGCGCAGATACACCCAGGAGATCAGTAGATAAGTAGATCTAAAATACGCTTACTTTCACCACCAAGTAAACCCCCATCACAGGCCATTCTTAAGATTCGCTTTCGAGGGGCAGATATATCAATACACAGTCCTACCATTTGGACTGGCTCTAGCACCTAGTACATTCATGAAGTGCATGGATGCAGCTCTCTCCCCCCTGAGGCAGCGGGGAATGCGCAATCTAAACTACCTCGACGACTGGCTCATACTGACTCAGTCAGAGTCCCATACTCACAAAGCCTGGCTCCTTGGCCATCTAGAACGCCTCGGGCTCAGGGTAAACTTTGCCAAGAGTGTGCTGTCCCACAGCCAACGGATCACGTTCCTGGGAACAGTTTTCGACTCTGTTCAAATGAGAGCATGGCCCACGCCGGGCCGAGCTCTAACAATACAGTGGCTTGCCGCATCGTTCAAAGCGGGCTCCTATGTACCCCTCAGAACATTTCAAAGGGTTTTGGGCCTTATGGCTTCAGCATTTTCAGTACTCCAATTAGGTCTACTGAGTATGCGCACCCTTCAACTATGGCTAAGACCACAAATTACAGCCTATGCGTGGCGTTCGGGCCTCATGAAGATCAGGGTAAACCAGCGCTGTACCAAAGCTCTGGCCCCCTGGAGGAACACCAGCTGGTACCAGCAGGGTGTGAACATGGGTTTGGTTTCAGAGAGGAGGGTTATCTCAACAGACGCTTCCAACCTTGGTTGGGGAGCCCTGTACGAGGGTAGGCCTGCCTCCGGCCTCTGGTCAAGCTCGGAGAAACGGCTACAAATAAACTGCCTCGAAATGACAGCAGTTTTTCTAGCCCTAAAAACCTTCCTCCCATATCTGGCGGGACACCACGTCTTGGTCCGTACGGACAACATGGCCGTGGTGTCCTACATAAATCGCCAGGGCGGCCTCAGGTCTCGCAACCTGTTTACTATAGCCAAACAGCTACTGTTATGGTAGCTCACGCCAACCTGCGCTCACTCAGGGCAGCTCACGTACTGGGCACGATAAATACAGGAGCAGACATGCTGTCTCGGGGCAACGTTCCCCCAGAGGAATGGTCCCTCCATCCCCAGACGGTGCTTTTGCTGTGGGAAATCTTCAGCGAAGCAGAGTTGGACCTCTTCGCCTCAGAAGACAACTCTCATTGCCCGATATTCTTTTCAAAGAACAGGGATGCGCTGGCCCACGATTGGCCCAGCCTCCCCCTTTATGCATTTCCTCAGGTCTTACAAGCGCTCTCCACAAGTGCTTCCTGTCTTGAGTTTGGACCTAATGACACCAAAGTCGTCCTTAAACCAAGACACGGATATGTACCGAAGGTTCTTCCCATGTCGGAAGAAGATAGTGATGCCCTCATGCTCTGCCCTGTCAGAGCTCTGAGAATATATCTGGAGCGTTCTGCCTCTTTCAGACAGTCTGAACAGCTCTTTGTCTGTTTCGGGGGCCGCACCAAGGGGCTGCCAGTCACAAAACTCACACTGTCAAGATGGATTGTAGATGCCATCTCTCTGGCCTACACCTCTCTGGGCCTCTCATGTCCCATAGGTGTAAGAGCTCATTCCACAAGAGGCATTGCTTCCTCGTGGGCATGGTCCAGCGGGATCCCCATTGAAGACATTTGTGCGGTGGCCGGCTGGTCCGCCCCGCCCACATTTGCAAGGTTCTATAACCTAGAGGTCCCACCTTACAGGCACAAATTCTCTCCATTTAGGGCCCTGGCTCTCCCGACCCAGACCTATGTGTGACTTAGGTACCCTTGTGCTTCACTATATACAGTGTATCATTTAAAGGCCCGTCATTCTGGTCTATGATATATAGACTACTCTGTTATCAGTCCCGAGTTTCCCCGGACACATTCGGAGTAGTCACCGGTGAACAGCACGGCGTTTAAAAATGGGTTCCCATAATGTTTGCAACGCAGTACGAGAGAACCGTTCTCGTAAGGGAACGTACTCAGTTACTTTCGTAACCTCGGTTCCCTAAGAGATAAGGGAACGAGTACTGCGTTGCCTGCCGTTTATTTCGCTTATATCAGGTGCTTCGGTTCAGTCGATTAAACCTGTCATATCATATGACAAATTTTCTCTGAATTAATACTCTTCAGCCACGCCCATTTTGGCGCGCTCAGGTTGGCAAGGTGCCAAGCGCTCTGATTGGACCGTTTACCTTTGCTGATTCGCCATAGGTTCGTTCAGTTGCCGCCGCACAGCCTATCAGCTCGCTCTATCGAGCTGTCATGCTCTCTTGCTGTGCAGCTGCAATGCGTTTTAAAATAAAGGCTTCAATATTCTCGAGAAAGGAGTTTTCCATTAGCGTTTGCAACGCAGTACTTACGAAACGAGGTTACGAAAGTAACCAAGTACGATTCATCCTGTCAATGCTGTTAATGTAAACACACATAAACATTCAAGAACTGGAGGTAAATAAGTCTATAGTAATTTAGCTGATGTTAAATAGTTCCTTTATGAAGGAAACCATATAACTTTAAAAATGATTCCAAAAGCGAATTTTTGCAGTGATGTCAGAGAAGAATCTTCCAGTGAACAGTTCTAGTGTAAAGCACCATTTTCCACTATAAAAAAAGCCCAAAACAAAACCTTTTGTACAATTAAGGTTCAATGGATGTGAAAGGTTCTTCATGGAACCATAGACACCAAAAATAACGTTTATTTTCAAAATGTAAATATAATTGACTTTGTATATTATTCTCCTCAGATCTCATCAGAGATGTACAGATTGAGTTCAGTGATTCCTGGCTGGAGTCAAAAAACATGTGTGTGTTTCATCTTCGGTGTCTGGCGTCCGGTGATCCGAATCCCTCCTACAGCTGGAGTGGAGATCTGGTCAAGACTGGACAGAACCTGAACATCAGCCGTCATCCAGCAGAGAGCGCTACACTCACCTGCACTGCCAACAACACCGTCAGCATCAAGCACACGATCCAGACTGTAGTGTGCACAGAGAAGTTTTCAAATTTCTGTGTAAAAATGTTGAATACTTAAATTCTCAAGTATTAATAAGGATTATACAATTAAAAATGTTATATTTTAAAATAAATAAAGACCACTAAAAAAACAGGCCACCTATTTTTTGACACCCTTAGATCAACCTGGTATTAATTACAAAAATGTATTTTATACTGTTGGCTCAGACATTTTGGGTTTAAAGAGTATTTAAGTATTCATAATTATGAAGCTGAAGCATTAATAAATGAAGAAAAATTAAGATATCTGTGTGAGATCTTTCAAAAATGCTACAACGTCTCGTGTAAAAATTGAGACACTCATCATGCAAACCTCAACAATGGAAATATTAACATTTTCAAATCTAAATAGTAAAAGAATACAAATGCATAATTTAGTCATGCTGCAATGCATGCTGGGAGTCATGAGTGGATTTTGCTGGTACCCATCATGCACTGCAGTATGAAGCATGTCACCATTGTTTCATAAGCTGAGTGTGGATGTCTGTTTGAGTCTGAATAACACTGTTGTTAATATCTTACGCTCACAATGCGTTTTCTTCATTCTTCAGAATATTTGATTTTCACATTAGTGCTGGATGTCACTATAATGTCACACACTGAAAAAAAGTAAACTTTAATTTTTCCTTTTACAAGTTGCATGCAGATTATTTAAAGTAGCCCAAATTTCACACATGGAATTAAGTAAATCTACTTAATATGGCACAATATGTAACTTTTTTGCTTTAAAAATAGCAAAAATCACTATATCTATGTTATATATTTTTTTTTTTAGTTGTGTACTTACATTATCCCGACTGTTTCCAACAACTTTCAAACCAGGAGAAATTTGTAATTTAATTCGAGAAACGTCCCGTTTCTTTATTTCCGTTTTGTCGGCGCCAATGCCGTCATATCCGCGTTGTCCCTGGTTTCCGCTCGTGCTGCCATGGCAACCAGAGCTATGAACCAGAGCCGTCTGATAGTAACCAAAGCGACTGACGCGGACAACTTTGTAGTTCGCAATGTCTATTTGCACGCTGTTGTTGTTTTGTTCAAACATTATGGACCATGGCAAGCAGACTTTGGATAAAAAAAGGAGAACTAAAACGAGGATCAATATCAGCGCGGTGTTTTCGAGATGCCGAGAGCTCCCATAGACAGTATAACGAGAGCTCCACGCCCGAGACTTCGACCGCTCCTACATGTACTTTATTAAACAGGTGAGCACATTTACATAAAACTAATCAATGTTTTATAGTTCAACAATGATAAAATGTCAGAATATGATCTGTATGTTATTCTAATGTTGATCTAGCTTACTGCTAGTCTCATACAGACAAACTAACACATACATTTCAACACATTCAAATGCAGTTTAGTGTGCTAGTGTAATGTTAGACCAAGTGAAACAGCGCTGCGTTACCTCACAAGTTTAATTTGTCTAATAAACTGACCTGTGAGTAGTGATTCTGCGTGTAGTTCGGTAGAATGAAATGTCCATATTCCTTTTATATCCGCGGGACTCGCGTCGCGTTTGGAGCTGATAGCTGTCTCTTAGCAATCCCGAACTGCTTCATATCACAGTCATGATAAAAACATCGATGTATTTACTCATCCATAAACATTATTAGCCTACATCGGTCGGCTTGACGTTGACGACAAGATCCATAATTCTTAGCAAATGTTGCGTCATCAAACTCAACTTTGTTGAGTACTATGTTATTGTAAATAGGTTAGCGACCCCTAGTGGTGAAAAATGCTATACTGTACGTTTAACCAAGTTAAAGGGACACTAAGTGGGAATTTCTCCCATCTAGTGGTGAAACTGTATTTTGCTTTCAAACGAATAATGCTCTCCAGCGCCTCACTTTTCCAAATGCGCGTTGCATCTACGGTTGCCGTTATGTACCAAAAAGCTATGACAGGATGTCTTATAATAGCACTTCGAGTTTTCCTTCGGGTGAACAGGTTTGTTATTTAAAACAAACTGAAACTTGAATCAACGAAAAAAAGAATGTTACAGTATAAATTACTGACTGTGAAAAACATTAACTATGGTAGTTAGTAGTAATGCCACCTTTATTCGTTATATTTTTGAAGTACGTGCATTGTTATATATCATCATCATCCGTGCCTTCTCTAACGTTACTTTACTCAATAGCTGCTATTCATCAAAGAGCCTGTTTAACTTACTATGAATAGAATAGATAAATAGATATAACTATAAATGTTCTACTGTCTATATAATAAAGTTCACAACAAAGCAATGAAAAATAAGCTTGTAATTAAGACCGTAACATTGACTTACCTGTCGAGAAGAAAGCAGGCAACTTCAGCATCTCTTTTGAAAGCTTTCTCCTGCATTAGCTATCCCGACATTAACCCTTGTTTTTGTAATCTCCGGTCACGTTTCCTTTTACGGTCTATTTTGGACTTTTTCGACGACGAGGACTCCTTATCCTGTGACTCATGTATGTATGAATGAACGGTGTATAAATAACCGTACAGTGCAGGATTTTAAACTTGTCGCGGCAGTGACAAGCGCCTCTCTCCGCTCTGCTCCTCCGCCTCTGTTGACTTCAGTCACGTGACGCTGGCTCTGAACGAAACGCGTTGTGGAAATGCGTTGGCCTAGTACTTTTTGTCCCTCTCTGCTATTATAGTTTTTCAAGATGGCGGAACTACATGGAAGCCTCCGTGGACCTACCCGTCCCATGTATATAAAGATAATAAATTCTTCGTTTATGAGGATTAGTCTGATCATTGGCATAGGTATTTTGTACACCATTGAGGGCATATTTATGAATAAAAATATTGATTTTAGATAATAAAATACCTAAAAAGCTACACATTGTCCCTTTAAGTACAATTAACAAAGAAAATAAGTAACTTTAACTAGGCTAGTTAGAATTTGTTTAATAATTTCTACTTTTACTTTGCAATACTCTTTAAAACAACATTGAATTTTGCCATGCATTTAAAGTGTATGCTTTATTTAGAAATGTCTAATTAAATAACAACGTAGATATTAGACAACACATCTACACTATATTAATAATGTGGTAACCACCCGAACAAAGAGACCTCAATACTTGGTTTACATTAACAGTAACATTTGATGGATCATTTTTGAGTATGAATGTTTCATTTTGATTAGAAGATGAACTCCAGATGTCACAAAACAAGTTACTAAACCACACAACAAAAGCAATGATGAAAGATGCAACCTTATTAATCATCCATGCCCCAGTGCATGATGGGAACACCAGCATCAGAAAGTTGAGTAGGTTTAACTTCATTTTATAACGTTGATATTTACACTTTAATTTTTACAAGTTTAAAGTGAATACTAATATAGAATTTACTTTGTTTTTTTAAATCTGTGTTTTCTTCACCGTTATTTCTAAGCCTTAACTGGTGCAAAATACAGTGTGTCTAAGATCACATCAGGCCATCTGTAATGGATCTGCTTGTTTTACACTCTTTGACCACCAGGTGGTGTTCAAATGTTTGTTCCTCTTTTCTTTAGTGATTTTAATCATTAACATCAGGTGCCACTAATGGCCAATCATCACTGAATACTTTAATTAACTCCAGCAGTGCTTCAGTGTTATTTTAACTCTGTAGTGTGAACACAAACACTGAATGGTGATCAAAACAACGGATCCGCTTCGTGTCATGGCCGCATTGCCATCGGGTGTGGCCTGTCAATTATTCCTATAGGATGTGCTTTTGTGCACAACATAGTGGAGATGAGCAACTAAATGCCAATGAACAACATGTAAAAGACACCCATGATGATCTATACCTGGAAAGCCAGACAGGATGTCTGAGGCAGCAATCCCAAGCCAGCAACGATCGACCTGAAGCTTTTTCATACACACACTGAAGCTAAGCAGGGTTGTGCTTGGCCTGAAAGTAGCGATGTGCCAGACGAGGCTTTTGAAGCAGTGAGGCTTTTACAACAAACTGTGTTGGTGCTTTTGACACAGTGCTCTACTTCGCCATCTGGTGGTCAGTAAAAAGTCCTACACCAACTGTGTCATTCAATGCTTTGTCCATTGGGATGTCATTGTAACGTTTATTTGTCCATTTAATAAGCATATATGTCATTAGCAAGATGGCGGTGTGTGTGTGTGTGTGTAGTGATAGAGTTTTTCTAATTTCATTGTATTTTGCACAATACAATGACAATAACGACTTTCTGTTCTTAATTTTTACTCGCATCAAACTTGTCTTTTCACCCTCTAGGCCAATAAATTAGGAATATGTGATTTTTCATTTTACCAGTTTTTGTGTGTTCCTTACAAAACAACACAAACATGCACATTGTTAAGAAACACAAATACAAAAAGCAATTACATATTTTATTCAAGAATAACAACAATACACCACATTAAAAAAAGCTATATGCATACAGGCATGACCGATATAATTATAATATTGCACTAAATGGATATAGTTGGTATGGGACAGCGACACGCTTTGTATTTGAGCCCAGCGTGACGTGTCAGTGAGGTAACGAAGCTTTATTTCCACTGGTCACGCCTCATTTCAAGCGATGCTCCGGAACACTGTTTCGATGCACCAGTGCGTTGAAAACTCGAGACGTGTGTCGACACTGTGTCTCGAACTACCCATTCCTGCTGAGAAGACTATAGCTGCTTCTGGAAGAGGGGTTAAGGCCAATTCACACTGCACAGACTAAAACATGTTCAGCATCTGTTGTCGTTAGTCAAAGTTTGTTTTCACCCGACTGAACAAGTGTTTGTTGGTGTCTGTTGGGGTAATGTGAACATGACAGTTATTTTTCATAAAATTCTAAATTTCAACGACCAGTTTGTTTGTTGTTACAAGTTAGAGCCTGTTTATGGAAGTTTGACAGTTTGACTGGCAGTCTGTTGATGGATGGGCATTGAAGTAAGAATGTGATTTTACCAAGTTTTTCAAAGATAAAGTTTGGCACAATGTTCCACAAACTGTTTGGATTTTTCAAAAATCTTTTAATCTAGTTGATTTTTAATATCTCATTGAAAAGTGAGAAGTCAATTACCGATAAACCCCGTCCTCAATTTTATTAGTCAAGATGTTTTTCCTGATTTTATGGGGCTTCTTCCTCCATATAAATTTATATAATAGTTTGTCTAGATTGTAGGGGTGTAAATCGGAGCCTTCATGACGATTCGATACGATACTGATTTCTTAAGCCAACGATTCGATTATTTTCGATACTTCAGAATTCCCTGCGATACGATTCGATTCGATTCAATACGATTCAATACTAGATATTTTTAAATGATATTTATTAAGTTTCAAATAAATCAACAAAAATAATAAATAATGTGCCTTTTATTGAGAATACATTAACAGTATTCTATTACTGTTACACTATAGCAGTTGTGCTCAATGCACTGCAAATAGAACAGCAAATATAACAGTTACTGCATCTACAGTTACAATAAAGTGCAATCAGATAAATTGTAATAAGAACAAAATAACAATAATAAAGTCTAAAGCTTACAGTGCAGGTCTACTATGGCCAATTAGCCTATTCACTGTTAAAAAAAAAAAAAAGACCTCTACAGCCTACAGTTCAAGTACATCAACCCTGCATGTTTCTTTTATACAAAATTGGTTACATTTTGAAAATACAATTTGCATCTTATTAAGAGGTAATGGTCACACATCCTCTGCAGTAGATGAACTGCAAATAGAACAGTTAACTCCACAATATCAGTTAAAGTGCAATAATAACAAAAAGTAACAAAAGTCTAGGACATAAGCCTACAGCCCATTCACTACAAAATAACAAAAATGCATTTGCATTTTAGAAGAATGAGGTATTTAGGTATTTAGAAGCATGGCTCATGGCTTGGGCTATAGCAGGGACCTTGCAAATAGAACAGTTACTAAAAACAGTTTAAGTGCAGTAAGAATCAAAACAAGTAACAAAAGTCAAGGACATAAGCCTACATCCCATTAATGGCAAAACAACCAAAAACAAGGAGACTGACTACAGTTCTACAGTTCAATACTCTCAGTGGTGCTCCTTGACAGATTTTTCTTCAAGAAAATCAACTGGTCCACATGCTCAGAAGACAATACACTACGCTCTGAACGCACAATGTCCCCTGCTGTACTAAATACACGTTCTGATGGTACACTTGTACCAGGAATGCATAAGTACGTCTTGGCCAGTTCTGCCAGCAGAGGAAACTCAGCCTGGTGAGCTCTCCACCAGTCTAACACCTTACCATCTAGGCTCAAAGATGCAACATCTCTGTACTTCCTAACTTCATCATGGGCAAGTTCTTTGGATCTTTTGTCTCTGACACTTGGGTCCTCATTGCAGAAGGAGTCGCCAAAAAGGTCCTCCAATACCTTTGATTTCTTGGAAACAGGAGGGGAGGTGTGTGTGTGTGTGTGTGTGTGTGTGTGTGTGTGTGTGTGTGTGTGTGTGTGTGTGTGTGTGTGTGTGTGTGTGTGTGTGTGTGTGTGTGTGTGTGTGTGTGTGTGTGGTTTACATGGACAACACGCCAGACATTTCACCTGGGCTCCACGGACCTAAGGGTAATACGGGGACTATGCCAAGGTCCTCGTAAATCAAAGAGTGTAACTGCATTTGTTAGTGTCTGAACAACATATATTCTCTTTTTCTTTGAAAGTCCTCATTTACCACTTGACCTGATTTTGAGTGTAACCCAGTGTATAGAACAGCGACCCCACAGCTGGGTTTTATATTGCAGTTTCATACACATTTCTGATACACACGGTGCATTTTGGCGGGCCGTCTTGTGATTGGCTGGTTTGCGCATGTGGGCGGTAACAAACGGAAGTCGACGGGAAGCTCCGCCCACACCACATGGCCCAGCTGTCGCTAATTAAATACCTAATGGACCACACCTCGGAAGTGTCAGCTCGACGTCGTTGGATTTACTGGATTAAATACATACAGGTAATAATTATATTTATAAATATAGTTGCATTTTTGCATTAAGTGTTTCTTATTTGCAAGAAATTGTAACTTGTAACTTACAATTACTGTAAAATGCTATATATTTACCACAATGTTAGCTGAGCTAGCTTGAGTGGCTATCAACATGTCCTGCTCATTAAGCCTCAGGCTAAAGAGGTGGAGGACAGCAGGTAGAGATGAGGACAGAAGTAACATTGCCAGCAAGTCAAATTTGGTAGTTTTGTTTTTAAAATGAAAGCTAGCTAGGTTAAGTTGAGCTTGTGGCTACCGCATGGCTTAATGAGCAAGGCGTAGCTAGTTAAAGCCTTAACTTTTATTACAGACATTGTGTTTGTTTTATAGAATTAAATACTTTCTTAGTAGCCCACATTATTTTTTTTAAATATGAAGTTGCAGTGACACAGGAAGGCTGTTATATCATTAATATGAGTACTTTCAGGCCATTAAATAAATGTAATGTGTTTATGATGTTCTGTTAGTGTACTAAACCTGTAAGATAAATTAATTGGTACCTAGTAACCAACCACAATGATCAATATACAAAACATGAGGGGCAACAGACCTGACAAGTATCTTGTGCAGTGTGTAGAGTGTTATATATATACACTCTACACACTGCACAATATATATATATATATATATAACTCTATATATATAAGTTAAAAACAGTGTTTTTATCTTCTTGACTTCATTTAATTAACTTTGTGAAATTGTTAGTTCTCATATAAGAAATGCTTTAACCATAGAACATTTCACATACCAAAATACTGTACATTTTCCATCTAGCTTCAGGTGGAACATGATTTTTATAGCTTTTGTTAGCACCACCTAACCACACCATAGATGATACTGACCATTACAGAATGTTAGAACAAAAACAATGAAGTCATCAAATGCTGTGTTCATCAGAGTGTAGTTTTCATAATCCACAGTCTACTATAAATATATATATAATGTATAATATTATTATTATTATTATTATATATTTTTTCCTTTTTACAGGGCCTTGATGATGAAATGGCCCCAAAGATGTGTGGCACCACAAATCCCCCTTCCACAACTGAAGAGGTATGTCCTCACAAAAGATAGATTTTTATTAATATCTTGCTCTTGATTGTTAATATCAGAGAAGTTGTCAGTGAGCTTTAAAGCAAGGTTTTCCTCTGTCTTTGTCAACAGTAGAATGGTTTCTTTTTTTACTCGGATGTCAAATGTCCTCTCTAGTGTCACGCTCCCAGGATGTCAAATGTCCTCTCTAGTGTCACGCTCCCAGGACTTTCTCTTTATTGTCCTTTGTCTCTGTTTCATCTTCTACAGCTGACCACTGAGAGCAAGTGCACCCATACAGCCGTCAGCCACCCGAATCAGACTAGTCCAGAGCTCAGCCCACTCACCAAGGTTGGAGAGGTAAATTAAATCTCATGTACAACTTATTTGTGGCAAAATGTTAAATCTGCCAACCTATTTCAATGTGTGTGTGTGTGTGTGTGTGTGGTCGCCTGAGTAGAACATGCTTTATGTGGACAATCGCCTGAGCAGAACATGCTTTATGTGGACAGTCGCCTGAGTAGAACGTGCTTTATGTGGACAATGGAATGGAAGGACATTTGTCTAAATGTGCCTTTTCAAGCTTCAGTCAGTATAATATCTGAGTGTATGTGTATCAAACACTGAACCCCACCCAAACATGACTTGGGAGGTCCATGCAGTTTAGAGGGTCCCGTCCCCAGAGGCATCACTTTGGTTTTTAAGAACACTTGGACTGCCTGCATTGGATCTTTATGTTGGTTTAATGTGAATGCCAAGTCGTTTGGTTACATGTAATGGAAAGGCACCCATTCAACAGCACTGATGAAAATTCATGACAAGATGTCATTTAAAAGAATCATAGCAAATCTAAGAACTATAAAAGGACTAACCCCTCACTCCATGTAAAAGCTTAGTCAATTATTCTAGAAGTGCAATCATTCTACGAAGTTGGCTGACAATAGATAAACAACAAAGTAATCAAATGCTGTATTCATCAGAGTGTAGTTTTCATAGTCTACAGACTGTAGTCATGTGGCCTGTTCAGTGTCTAAAGAACCGTTTCAGAGACTACATGTTTTCCACAAAACACTCACTGAAATACAGCCATGATATCTTTTCACTGAATGCTACACAGGGAACATCTTGTCTTCAAGATATTTATTATAATTTATCTTTTTTTGTTGTTTTTTCCTTTTTAAAGGGCCTTGATGATGAAATGGCCCCAAAGATGTGTGGCACCACAAATCCCCCATCCACAACTGATGACACTGAAGAGGTATATCTTCACAAAAGATAGATTTTTATTAATATCTTGCTCTTGATTGTTAATATCAGAGAAGTTGTCAGTGAGTTTTAAAGCAAGGTTTTCCTCCGTCTTTCTGTCAACAGTAGAATGGTTTATTTTTTTACTCAGACGTCAAATGTCCTCTCTAGTATCACGCTCCCAGGACTTTCTCTTTATTGTCCTTTGTCTCTGTTTCATCTTCTACAGCTGACCACTGAGAGCAAGTGCACCCATACAGCCGTCAGCCACCCGAATCAGACTAGTCCAGAGCTCAGCCCACTCACCAAGGTTGGAGAGGTAAATTAAATCTCATGTACAACTTATTTGTGGCAAAATGTTAAATCTGCCAACCTATTTCAATATGTGTGTGTGTATGTGTGTGTGTGTGTGTGTAGTCGCCTGAGTAGAACATGCTTTATGTGGACAGTCGCCTGAGTAGAACATGCTTTATGTGGACAGTCGCCTGAGTAGAACGTGCTTTATGTGGACAATGGAATGGAAGGACATTTGTATAAATGTGCCTTTTCAAGCTTCAGTCAGTATAATATCTGAGTGTATGTGTATCAAACACTGAACCCCACCCAAACATGACTTGGGAGGTCCATGCAGTTTAGAGGGTCCCGTCCCCAGAGACATCACTTTGGTTTTTAAGAACACTTGGACTGCCTGCATTGGATCTTTATGTTGGTTTAATGTGAATACTAAGTCGTTTGGTTACATGTAATGGAAAGGCACCCTATTAGTTATACTGGGCTACAATAAGTCAGCTCCTGACACTGAGGCTAACCACAAATTCCCCATCTACAATTTAAAAATATGAAGAAGGTATATCTTCATATAGGATATGCTTTAAATAAGCTGCATTCAAACATTCAAAGGAAAAAAACAAAAACTCAGATAATATCTACAAGGGCTAATTTCTGTACAAACCTTCAATTTCAATCTCATCCAGTGACTTCCCCTGGATGCTGCAAAGGTTTCCTTTCTCCATTTGACAAAAGCAGTTTGGAAATCTTAGCAAGTTGTGTTGTGGGAACTGGTAATCTGTAGAAGTCGCGGTGAACATGAATGTGTTCATCAGAGTGTAGTTTTCATAGTCCGTGGTCTACAATATTTTGTTTATTTGTTTTTTTTTCCTTTTTAAAGGGCCTTGATGATGAAATGGCCCCAAAGATGTGTGGCACCACAAATCCCCCTCCCACAACTGATGACACTGAAGAGGTATGTCCTCACAAAAGATAGATTTTTATTAATATCTTGCACTTGATTGTTAATATCAAAGGCGTTGTCAGTGAGTTTTAAAGCAAGGTTTTCCTCCGTCTTTCTGTCAACAGTAGAATGGTTTATTTTTTTACTCAGACATCAAATGTCCTCTCTAGTGTCACGCTCCCAGGACTTTCTCTTTATTGTCCTTTGTCTCTGTTTCATCTTCTACAGCTGACCACTGAGAGCAAGTGCACCCATACAGCCGCCAGCCACCCGAATCAGACTAGTCCAGAGCTCAGCCCACTCACCAAGGTTGGAGAGGTAAATTAAATCTCACGTACAACTTATTTGTGGCAAAATGTTAAATCTGCCAACCTATTTCAATATGTGTGTGTGTATGTGTGCGTGTGTAGTCGCCTGAGTAGAACATGCTTTATGTGGACAGTCGCCTGAGTAGAACATGCTTTACGTGGACAGTCGCCTGAGTAGAACGTGCTTTATGTGGACAATGGAATGGAAGGACATTTGTATAAATGTGCCTTTTCAAGCTTCAGTCAGTATAATATCTGAGTGTATGTGTATCAAACCCTGAACCCCACCCAAACATGACTTGGGAGGTCTATGCAGTTTAGAGGGTCCCGTCCCCAGAGGCATCACTTTGGTTTTTAAGAACACTTGGACTGCCTGCATTGGATCTTTATGTTGGTTTAATGTGAATGCCAAGTCGTTTGGTTACATGTAATGGAAAGGCACCCTATTAGTTATACTGGGCTACAAGAAGTCAGCTCCTGGCACTGAGGCTAACCACAAATTCCCCATCTACAATTTAAAAATATGAAGAAGGTATATCTTCATATAGGAAATGCTTTAAATAAGCTGCATATAAATAAGATGCGCTATAAATAACAAAATACAATGCAATAAAAGGGTAATCATATGTATCAGGTAAATTAAATGTCACATTGGTATTGGATTTAAAATGATTAGATATCGACATGTTAATATGAAATATCTTTCTGTCCAAACTATGTGGCGTAAATATGAAATATCTTTGTCCAAACTATGTGGCATAAGTAAACACTACAATAAAAAATGTTGCCAACAGTGTCAAAAACACCGCCTTGTGTGCGCAACAGTATCCTCCTTGGACAAGTGTGTTCGTTGTGTGGGACCCGTATCTTCCTATTATTATTATTATTATTATTATTCCCTTTTCCAGAATTCACTCGACACGGTGAAGTTCTTGCTTGACGTGAAGCCCAGTCGTGACGCAAATGGAGTCAGAAAACAAAAGCCACCGGTTGAATCTTCACACACACGCGAACTGAATTGTGAAGCTCAATGTCCACGCTCGCCGTGGTGCTGAAGACAGTGCGCATGCTCACAGCCTGATCGAAACGTAATGTGTTTCTTGGTCCTTTAAACAGTCGTTTTACAGCTGAAGCTAAGAATCAGTGTCTACCACAAAACCAGTAAGTACACTTTCCATACAGCAAAACCTTGGTTTTACAGGAGTAACACTAACTAGAGTTACTTTGTGATACTTGGTATGCAACTTGTCATGATGCGATTTTAGTTTGGAACATCTATTTCAGTATGTGTGTGTGTATGTGTGTGTGTGTAGTCGCCTGAGTAGAACATGCTTTATGTGGACAGTCGCCTGAGCAGAACATGCTTTATGTGGACAGTCGCCTGAGTAGAACGTGCTTTATGTGGACAATGGAATGGAAGGACATTTGTATAAATGTGCCTTTTCAAGCTTCAGTCAGTATAATATCTGAGTGTATGTGTATCAAACACTGAACCCCACCCAAACATGACTTGGGAGGTCCATGCAGTTTAGAGGGTCCCGTCCCCAGAGACATCACTTTGGTTTTTAAGAACACTTGGACTGCCTGCATTGGATCTTTATGTTGGTTTAATGTGAATACTAAGTCGTTTGGTTACATGTAATGGAAAGGCACCCTATTAGTTATACTGGGCTACAATAAGTGGCATCAGAGGCATCACTTTGGTTTTTAAGAACACTTGGACTGTGTGGGACTGTTCGTTGTGTGGGACCCGTATCTTCCTTCAAGTGGCTTGGCTATCGATGCACAGGTTAGATATTTACTGAATTAGTATAGAGTGTGTTGTGCTCTAACCACTTAAATAGACCTGCAGTGTTAACATTATTTTACTCAAATGTGTTCCAGTTTGTTCAGGGGTCTGGCATAAATCCTGCCTCAAGCAAATTAAAAGAGATGACTTTAACAGCACAGCACAGGTGAGTATCTAATAAGTGAGTGTTGAACTTGAACTGTCTATAAGATTCAATCACCATGTAAAATAATTTGCTTTCTCACCAATTCAGGCGCAGCAGTCTCCTAAGGCTTCTGATGATGAACTGCTGTCAGTTCAGGACAAAGTTCCACATCCAGCATTGGACCAAATATCATCTGATGATGCTGAGGACATGTCTGACAAGGAATACATACCTGATTCGGAGTCAGAATATTCTTTGTCATTACTTGCTAGTAAAGGAAACCTTTGCAGCATCCAGGGGAAGTCACTGGATGAGATTGAAATTGAAGGTTTGTACAGAAATTAGCCCTTGTAGATATTATCTGAGTTTTTGTTTTTTTAGATAAACATCTAGACTTGGCGTAGTTAGCATCCCTTTCCAAGAAAAAAAAAATCACCTTTCATGTCCAAGTATGAGTCAAGGACTACTATTCAGAAATATAAACTTAAGTCTACAGTATGGCTGGACAGTAATTCAAAATTATGTTTGTGTAGGTGCAGTCAAATTACTTTAAATATTAACCTAATATCATATTGTGTAATCATTTATCTTATGTGCTCATGGACCACATTAAACATAAACGCAGGTATAATAGCTCAAAACTACTCAAGTAAAAATAGTTACTTTGCAAAAAGTACAAAACCAAGTACTATCTTTTCCTTATTTGATGTGGCTATTTCAACCACAGATTTTTATGTCCAGCTATTTATGAGAGTTTTACCAGAGCTGTAAACTATTTGAGTAAATGTAATTAGCAACTGTACTTGAGTATATTTTTGGCTACTTTGTAGTTGTACTGAGTATCAAAGATATTAGCTAATTTTACTCTACTTGACTACATTTTTGAAGAAGTAAATGTACTTTTTACTCCAATACATTTGTGATGAGTAATGCAATTACAAATTACATTTTGCATGGCACCTAACTTTTCTTTATGGCAAAAACAAACTGCTGCAGAAAGTGATATTTCCATCTAAGTGGCATTGACTGAACTATATCTTGTGCGTTTTGCCCTTACTCACCCAAACTTTTCAACAAGTCTACTTTACGCGAATGCGAGTGCATTAGTAGGTGCTAAATCGCAGACGTTTGATTTAGATCAGGACTGCAGCCAGTGATGAGTCCAAAACCAGCACATCCAGTGCAATTAGACTTTGACTATTTAATTTTACTTAACAATTTTTTTTATCCACATTATTGACAAGGCCTTTTTGAAGGATATTGGTTTACGTGTGGCCTTTTTGTGCACTTGAGCTTAACTGAGACTTGAGAGTTTGTAAACGCTTAAATAGATAGTTCACCCAAAAATGAAAATTGTCATCATTTACTCACCCTCAAGTTGTTCCAAACTTGTCTTTGTTCTGCTGTACTAGTCAATGGCTGGCAAAATCTACTTGGTTACAAAATATCTATCTTTGTGTACAGCAGAACAAAGAAATGTATACAGGTTTGGAACAACTTGAGGTTGACTACATGAAGACAGAATTTTCATTTTTGGGTGAACAATCCCTTTAAGAGGCTGTTGTGTCGACCCTGATTTATTAGACTATTGAGGTGTTCAGTTTTATTTAGATTTTAGAAAATAAACATGACTTCTCATTTTACAAATCAATTGTTTCTTATTTTCACCTGCCTGTCTCAGGTGTCAAGGACTAGTGCATCTTTGAGCCTAGATTTAGTATAAGTAATACTAAAGTATTGTTAATCACTTTTACTCGTATTGGTATTGGTGACTTGTAATCGAGTAATTTATGCTGCAAGGTATCTGTCTTTTTACTCAAGTATGGTTTTCAAGTACTCTTTCCACCTCTGAGTTTTACTAATGCCATTTTCCAGATGAGATTGCGTTAAGTGATGCTGAAGACAGTGGGAGTGAATCTGATGACAGCAACACAGATCTCACCGCATCAGAGCTTGGAACTGTGGAGCCTATGGATATTGACTCTACAACCACAGAGCAAGACCATGACATGGGAGACTTTGGTATGTTAACTCAATTCATAGTCTCTGCTGATAAAATGTATTTTTTCCTGTGACAAAAGTAACTTGTTAAATTATGTTTTCAACAGGATCAGTGTCATTTGTGTTGTCCACAGTAAGTGAGTGTACCTCCCTCTGAAGGTAAGATTCAGATTCAAGAGGTTTATTGTCTATGCACAGAAGAAACACACTGGTTTATACCCTACAATGAAATTCTTACTTTGCCCAACTCCCTTAAAGGGATACTTCACCATTTTTTCATATTAAACCATTATTCCCTTAACTAAGAT
Organism: Abramis brama; assembly: GCF_963993115.1. Lineage (NCBI taxonomy): Eukaryota > Metazoa > Chordata > Actinopteri > Cypriniformes > Leuciscidae > Abramis > Abramis brama. The sequence continues at coordinate 9,648,198 of NC_139965.1, forward strand.
GAGTTGATGCATACCTCTTTCGTCTCAGTGCGTGCACTTAATCGCTCTGGCGCTCGGCGACAGTTTGATAGCACTTAGCTTAGCCCAGTTCATTCATTAGGGACCAAACAGAAATGAAGCTAGAAGCGACCAAACACCTCCACATTTTCCCTATTTAAATACAGTTACACGACCAAGTATGGTGACACAAAATAAAACGTGGCGCTTTTCTAAGGGGTAAAAAGGATAACTATAATGTATGGCGGAATAGCACTTCGACTCGCGCAGTAAAAAGTCACGTTGGTTCTACTGACAGAAGTGAGAGGGAGAGGATTTTTCAAGTGTGACTTTTTACTGCGCCGAGTCGAAGTGCTATTGAGTCCCAAGTGCTATTCCGCCATACATTATAGGTATCCTTTTTACCCGCTTAGAAAAGCGCCACGTTTTATTTTGTGTCACCATACTTGGTTGTGTAACTACTCGACTTACTGTATTTAAATAGGGAAAACGTGGAGGTGTTTGGTCGCTTCTAGCTTCATCTCTGTTTGGTCCCTAATGAATGAACTGGGCTAAGCTAAGTGCTATCAAAGTGCCGCCGCGTGCCAGAGCGATTGAGTGCACGCACTGAGACGAGAGAGGTATGTATCAACTCGTCTTAGTTAAGGGAATAACAGTTTAATATGAAAAAACAGTGAAGTATCCCTTTAACAGAAGGATTATTATGCACGTCTTTGTGATGTTTTCAACTATCAAAATGCAAGAGTAATCTTAAAGAAAGAGATATGAATAAATAGCCCTAAATTTAACTGTACTGCATTTGTACAAGACATCTTGTCTGCAAGGGAGCATATACACTTACTTTATTATCAGGAAATGTATACTGAATTTGAGATAAAAGTAAAGTTACCTCCTTCTCTTCACATGTTCTCTTGATTGCCCATGAGTACGTTCTATTAATTCTCTTTTTGGCAAGTTGGTTAAAAGACTAAAAATAAATTGGTCTGGATGACTGAGACACAACATGCCACAAAATCTGGAAGATTAAGAGGTTAAAAGTAGTATTAAGCTGATTGTTACGTACAGTTTCAATTTCAAGACTAAACTTTCAGACCAAGTTCCAACACTATTTAGCTAACCTTATGAAATCAGATTTAAACTGAGAATCAGACCTTAAACCCCATAGTCTTGGTTTCATTTAAAATACAGTGTGTTGAAGTACAATGCCAAAATTACTTAAGACATGTTACTAATTGTAGTATTACTTGCTGTTAATTTAGTTAAGAATTAATTCAAATAGCAAAAGGTTTGGCCACATAAATAGATGAACAGCAAAGACATTCTAAAAATACACTCCATATTGTCCACACTCTAATGTGGGTTAATAAAGTTGGTGAAATCACATCGAGTGAGACACCAACTGATACCCAGAGTGAATTAAGAAAAGTAAACTGCAATTTCTTGTCAACTGTGGCATTAACTGAACTCATGTTTTGATGGCTTCAACTGGACAACACATTTTGTTTGTGATTTATATTCTTTTTTTGTTTGCCTATCTTCCAGGGAATTATGCTGATGAGGAACATGGATCCAGATGAGTGGCGAAGAAAGTGTGGTCTAAGGCTGAGGTCGCCGCAGTAATGCGACAGTTCAAAGGTCATATAAGCATGGGAAAACTGGCCACCAAAACTGAACGCAGTCACTGCAAACTGGTGGAAGACCCCGTGTTGGCACAAAGAACAGTGCAAAATATAAGGGACTTTGTACGAAATAGAGGAATAGCTGCACAGAGGCAGTCAGAAAAAAAAAGATTTAAATACACTGACAATTGTGGTGGTGTTTCTATGTTTGTGTTAAAGGAACACGCCAACCTTTTGGGACTTTAGCTTATTCGCCGTATCCCCCAGAGTTAGATAAGTCCACACACACCCTTCTCATCTCCGTGCGGCCTGTAACTCTGTCTGACGCACCCACCGCTAGCCTAGCTTAGCACAAACGCTGGAGGTAAACGGCTCCAGCTAGCATACTGCTCCCAATAAGTGACAGAATAACGCCAACATTCTCCTATTTACATGTTGTGATTTGTATAGTCACTGTGTGTACGAATAACAAGGTCACATGATACACAGCCGTCTTCTAACCGTATACACACTGGGAACTATATTCTCATAGATTTTACTATATAGAAGGCGAAGCACTGCTGGCTGGAGTGATTAGCGCAACCCTCTGAGCGAACTCTCTGCTCCTCACCACGGGCTTCTCAGGTCCTGCGAGCAAATCACTCCGCCCAAGTAGCAGTGCTTCGTCTTCTGAGAATATAGTTCCCAGTGTGTGTACGGTTAGAAGATGTCCATGTCTCATGTGACCTTGTTATTTGTACATGCTGTGACTATACACATCACAACATGTCAATAGGAAAATGTTGGCGTTATTTTGTCACTTATTGGGAGCAGTATGCTAGCTGGAGCCGTTTACCTCCAGTCTTTGTGCTAAGCTAGGCTAGCGGTGGGTGCGTCAGACAGAGTTACGGCACACACCGAGATGAGAAGGGTGTGTGTGGACTCATCTAACTCTGGGGGATACGGCGAATAAGCTTAAGACCCAAAAGTCCAAAGTCACAAAAGCAAACTGTTAAACAGTTTTTAGTTTTTTTTATATTTTATTTATTTTTTGTTATGAGCAACCATGGGTATTTTGAAGTTGGGTAAGAATAACTTATTTGATTAAATAAACTTAACTTAATTTAATTTAATTAATCAATCAACAATTCTATTGATCAGCATTACCAAACGTGGACGTTTTACACTAGAAACAAACATTGATGTATTATTTTAATTGAATACTGTGAAGCTGCTTTGATACAATCTGTAATGTGAAAAGTGCTATATAAATAAAGTTGACTTGACTTTTTTGCTCAATTCTCATTGTCATGGCACTGGTGTTGTGTGACAATCTATTGTTTAGCTCTTACAGGCTGTTATCTGGCTGTTAGTCAGTGTCACCAACTAACAATGGTGATGTTAGAGTTGTGCAATGAAATAATAATTCAAGTCCCATTAATGCTTGGTGGTGTCAGGTTAATGTGTATTTATGTTAGTGTATTTATGTTAATGAGCAAGTGACGTCATTGTCCCTTTAAAGTCCCAATAATGTTTGTTTTGGTCCTTATAAGTCACATATTCTTCAAAAAGAGAAATGTCTCTATAAACCACAATAGGTTTAGGGTGGTGTGTATCACGCTCTGAAGGGTGTATCTGAAGTCTAAAGTGTCCTGAATTTTTTTCAATTTTTTTTGAGTGTTTTAATCGAATTCTCATAGCTCTAGGACCTCAGGAAAGGGTAGTCCATCTAAACCACCACCGGGCCTGTTTGGAGAAAAAGTCTGGCTAATCCACATAAACCTGTGTGTGTGTGTGTGTGTGTGTGTGTGTGTGTGTGTGTGTGTGTGTGTGTGTGTGTGTGTGTGTGTTCGTGTGTGTGTTCGTGTGTGTGTTCGTTCGTGTGTGTGTGTGTTCGTGTGTGTGTGTGTTCGTGTGTGTGTGTGTTCGTGTGTGTGTGTTCGTGTGTGTGTGTGTGTTCGTGTGTGTGTGTGTGTGTGTGTATATCCAGTCCCCGTCGGAGTTTCAGTTCGTGTCTTGGTTTCCTGTTCTGTGTTCAACTGGTTTTCGTTCGTCGTCTGGATTTCATCACGATTCATCATCACGTCACTTCATCACCGGATTGCTGACCATCTTGTCCCTGCGTCACCAGCCTGATAGTTTCCTGTTCATCATTTACCTCAATAAAGAGTTTTACTTGCATTATTGCTTCCGTCTCATTGAGCGTGACAGTATGAATACATACCTTTAGTGGTTTCTGCATCACACACCTCATTTAGCTCAATAGAAATCTGGTGAGGAGAAGATTGAGGAGGCGTTTCCTCAGGCTGGGCCTCTGACTCATTCTGTAACACAGACACAGATAAACACATACACATAAAGGTATTAGTAAATAGCTAGAGTACTCAATGGAACAACGGGTTCATCAGTATTACTATTAAATTTAATTTAATTAAACACCATCACTAAATTAACCAAGATGAGAAACAACCTACCCTCTGTTCATTCAGCCGTGCCGCTTCTTCAGCAAGATATTCAAATGTTTGGTTTCTTCTCTCATCACCCAGGAAAGGAAGCTTTTTAAATCGGGGGTCTAAAGCAGCTGCTCGAAGTAAGAATGGTTCTTCGTTCACATATCGCTCTCTAAGATCATCAGACATAAGCCGTTTCATGTCTTTGATTAAGGGGGAGTCATCAGGTGCATATTCGAAATGCGCCAGCAACTTAATTCGGAGAGGTGCAACGATGGACACAGTGGGTTGCTTCTCCTTGCACATCAGAGTGGTAGCAGCCTTTAGCGGGGCTAGCAGACTCACCATTTGTTCGGCAGCCAAGAGATCACTTTCACTGAGTGTGTGCACGTCACACGAGCCTTTTCTGACTTTCTTGTCGAGAAGTGTCGCCATCACCGCAGCTTGTTGTTCAAGAAATCGCTCCAACATCTCGAAAGAACTATTCCATCGGGTTTTCACGTCTGCTTTGAGCTTGTGGTGTGGAAGCCCCAGCAAACTTTGCTTCTCCTTCAAAACTGTGGTCGCAACTGCGCTGCGGTGAAAAAAACTCACAATTCTTCTCACGCGCCCTAAAAGCCTTTCTGTGGCAGCAATCTTCAGTCCATCTTGTGTTGTCAGATTGAGTGTGTGCGCGAAACACTTTATATGTGGTGATAACCCTGCCTCTTCACCGGCTTTGATCATGTTAGAAGCGTTGTCGGTTACGAGAGCCGGTGCCTTGTCCAATATACCCCATTCTTCACACGCACTTCTCAGAACCTGCCCGATATTAACTCCTGAATGAGTGTCTCCCAAGACACGAGTCTGTAAAACATGGTTTTTCATTTGCCATTTGTTGTCAATAAAATGACATGTTACAGTGATGTATGACTCCGTTGTGCATGAAGTCCATCCATCTGAAGTTATGGCTACTCGCTCTGCACTCATCAGACCCTGAATAACTTCATCACGAACTTTGGTGTAGAAGTTCGGAATATAGGACTCGCTGAAATGTTGCCGTGAGGGGATGTTGTACCTCGGCTCAAGAACTTCGAGCAGGTATCTAAAGCCTTCGTTCTCTACGACGCAATAAGGCCTCATGTCTTTGCATATAAAAAACGCGATGGCTTTGGTGATGTTTTTTGCTCTTTTTGAAGTGCTCGACAACTTTGGAGGAAAAAACGTTGTAAGTGATGTGGCGGGCGTGGAAGCCTGGCACTGTGTTCTTTCTTTACACTCGCCATCAATACCATGGCGCCTTTTCAGGTGTGCAGATAGATTCGACGTATTGCCGCAGTATCTTATCTCACACTGACAACCTTTCTCTTTGCAAACGGCAACATCTCTTACCACTGCTCCTTCGGTTTTCCTGAAGCCAAAATACTTCCACACCCATGACTTGACGCCGACTGGAGTGTGTTGCGTTTCACTTTCATTGCCAGCTCGCTCTGACGGTTCCATCGCTCTTGACTCAACAGTGTGTGTGAACATAGATAGATAGACTGTGAAGTGTGAAACGTAAGTAATGCGTGTGAAGCGGTGTGAAGAAGAAGACAATAATGAGGTTAGCGCCACCCGCAGCTTAGGAGTAGCCAAGGTTGTACGCACGAGCTGATGCTGAAAATAGACAGGTGAACAGACGGGCGGCAAAATAAACACATTAATCGATACTCTTGCGGACGCATCGATGCATTGAATCGTCGGCTGTATAATCGATGCATCGATACAAATCGATTAATATTTACACCCCTACTAGATTGGCACATTGTAACTTAGGTATTTCTATTGATGTAAATAAATATGCTGCTCGTGAGAGACCTTCTGCTTTAGAAAGAAGAACCCTGCCATACGTAGATATATCTCTTGCAAGCCAAGAGTCAAACGTTTTATTAATAGAGTTGTGTAGTAATGAGATACTCTCTGTCATCAACTTGTGATTATGACTGATTTTTATTCCAAGATAAGTTACTAAATTATTTATATTTATGCCACATATTTGACCAAAATGCTTATTTTTAAGAGAAAACAGCTCACATTTTGAAAGATTTAGATTCAAGCCTGAGCTTTCAGAAAATTGGTTTACAACATTTAGTGCAACTCCTATTTGGGATTCATTTTTTAGAAACAGGGTTGTGTCATCAGCCAGCTGTGAGATTTTTATTTCTCTTTCATTTAATGTAATTCCTTTGAATGAACTCCTGTGAATTAAATCACAGAGAATTTGAGCCACAATCAACAATAGAAGAGGCGAGGTGGGGCAGCCTTGGCAGATACTTTTGTTAATGTAAAATCTGGATGAGGTTCCATTAGCCAATTTAACACAACTGTTTCCTCCCATGTACAGAGTTTTTACAGCATTAATAAAATTCTTACCAAAATTAAAAAAGTTTTAAGTGTCAAAAATAAATTTGTGGCTTACCGTGTCAAAGGCTTTTTGAAAGTCTAAAGCCTGGAACACACCAAGCCGACGCCGACGAACTAGCGCTGATGAAAGCCGACTGTGTTGTCGCCTCGCGTCGGGTTAAAAAGTGCACTTGAACACACCTTGAGAACTACAGCCGACTGTTAGCTAGAAAGCGCGTTCTGCGCCTGCGTGTAAATGAGACAACCGTCTATTTCTGCAGATATATCATCTATATTCGTCATTCAAAAATGGGAAACCGACGCTGCCGGCTGCAGATAAACAGACCGTAAACAAAGCAGTGCGTGCTTACCGTTTTGAATATCAATCCTGCTAAACACTTTCTTTATTCCACTCCTCTTGTGTTAATATTGAAATATGCGCCAAGGAACACTCAGGTAAGATGACATATCATTAGAACAGCCTTCTATCTGTACCGGTTTGACTTTGCTCGCTGTTTTGCTATTATTCTCGTGCACTGCCTCCTTCACTAAGCTGAACAGCCAATCAGAGTTCCCTCTTTCACCGACGGCCCGTTACAAAGCCGACGAGGACCAATTTCAGCCGACGGTGCGGAACACACTGAGAAGATTTAGTCGGCTGACGCACGGAAACTGCCCGACGGCCGACCGTCGGCTTGGTGTGTTCCAGGCTTAAGAATAAAATAAGGTGTTCATCATCTAGAAAGTCTTTGTATTCAATCAGATCCAAAACTAAGCGAATGTTATTGGCTATGTGACGATCTTTCATGAAACCAGATTGGCATTCATCAATTAAAGTGTGTCATTTAGATTTGAGACGTTTTGCTAAAATAGAAGCTAGAATCTTATAGTCATTATTTAGCAATGTAATGGGACGCCAATTGAGAGAGTCAATGTGAGGTTTTGGAATAAGTGTTATGACGCCTTGCCTCAGAGAAGGAGGAAGCTCCCCTCTGTCAAGAGATTCTTTGAAGACAGCCAGAAGAAATTTACCTAGTGACTCAGAGAAACATTTATACATCTCAGAGGTCAGGCCATCACAGCCTGGTGATTTATTGTTCTTTAATTGAGTTATTCCCCAAATAATCTCCTCAAGAGTTATGTCCTGGCAGCAGATTTGATTATATTCTGCATCCACACTACCCTGGCAATCCAGAGTTCTCGCGAGAGCACAAGTTGAATTTGCTCAGCGAGTTACTCTGGTGTCGAGTAATGATGCTCATTAAATATGCCCCTCGAACTGAGCTGCACCAATCACATCGGGTTATCTGATATAGGCGGGCCAGAGGCGAGCTAAACAGATGAGGACAGCGCTGTGACATCGAAGTCATTAGTAAACATTGCAAGATGGCTATGGATGAACACCAGTTGTTTGAAACGGCTTTGGCCGCTACAATGAACGAGTTAGACTTGGCTTTTTATCTAAAACAGGAACAGAAGACGCCACTCAAATCGTTCCTTTGCAAGAAGGACGTTTTTGCTGTTTTGCCGACCGGATACGGTAAGAGTATAATCTACCAGTTAGCGCCGCTGGTAGCTAAGTGTATGGGGCTTGTTGTGATTGGTCGTAGTGTTATACTGTAAGACTGAAAATACTGGTCGAGGCCTGGTCTATGGACCTCGCCCATGCAACCTCCCTTCCTCTCAGAAAACAACTAAGAACTCACACAAGAACATGGTTTAATGTGAATGTTTATCATTGATTGTTATTGTGATGAAGTTCAGTTCAATATTGACAAGGAAGGAAGAAGACAGGGGTCGGCTTGAGCTGGGACTCTCGTTTATTCACGTTTCTTTAGAAATAAACAAAAGGTGTGCACAAAGCGCGTTCACCGTGCACATGCACAGCAACAACAAACACAACAACTCAGAATTCTCGTAGTGAAACTTTCAGCTCCCAGCAGCACACAGCGAGGTCCCAGCTCGTCTCTCTCTCTCTCTCTCTGCCGCGCTCCGGCTTATATCCGGTCTCTCCACGCCAATTACTGAAATCAGACACAGGTGTTCATCATCTGCACTTGACCTACTTACGCTCCGCTCCGCTCTGCTCCGTCCTCTCTCTCCCGCTACAGACTCCGCAAAACCACGCCCCCCTCGCCACAGTTATGTTTTTGGTGTCATTTGAAATGTCTCAAAGTGAGCGGTACAGATATCTCATATCCAGATAGATAAAATAAAAGGAAATAAGGTTTAGAGAAGTTTAGAGAAAACTGGTTTAGAGATAAGGCCAGATAAGGCAACCCCCCTTTTGTTGAATAGAAGCCATTTGAGGGTGGTCTCCCCCATCCCCCATGTCACCTGGTCAAGAGAGGATAAAGGAAGGTGTTCTCGCTCTCTCTGGGGTCTTCTTGGCTGGACGTGGATTGAATAGGTGGTCTCTCTCTCTCTCTCTCTCTCTCTCTCTCTCTCTCTCTCTCTCTCTCTCTCTCTCTCTCTCTCTCTCTATCTCAGGTAGGCTACAAGCTGGGTAAGATTATTTGGTGTAACCAATGTATAACCATGTTCTAGATATTTGAATTGATTGTGGAATTGATCTCTGATATCTGAAATATTAAATTGTTACATGTGATTATTCTAACTGATTTTGACATTGTTCATTTAATGGTTAAAAGGAATAGTCAAACATTCACTCACTTTAAGTGAGGCACAGATATTATTAAAACCTTTCATTTATGGAGTCAGATGAAATAACGAGTAAATATATGATTAATATATTACAAATTTAACCAACCAATACTTTGCATGAGTGAGGACAGAACACGTGATGACCTTCCGCGCTGGTCGGACGCCGGACTTTGGGACGATTTAGCGCGACCTTACAATACTATCTTGGTGCCGCCCCTCGAGCTGGGCGATTTTCATTAGTCGACGCCAGACCATTAATCTTTTAGATTTAGGTTTGGATTTCCAGGCTACATCCGCACAGTTAGGTGAAAGATTTCCTTTGGATCTTTGAGATTAATATCTCTTGAGTAAAGGTTTTCATAAAAAGCACATATATAGTTTGATATCTCTTTATACTGTCCTCGCTAATCTTTTCCCCAATGTCAAGTTTTCTTATAGAATTGATTTCATTTCTTCTTTTTTCCATGTTAAAGAAATATCTACTGTTTTTCTCACCCTGTTCCATCCAATTCCTACGTGACCTCATAAAAGCTCCTTTTGCTTTGTTCTCATATAAAATATCTAGTTGGTTTTGTAAGTCTAATAAGGCATTATTATCTTCTTGGCTCAAATGCTCTTTTTCAGTAAGTTTGTTAATATTGTTGATTAGCGTGTAAGTTAGCCTATATTTGAGAAGTTCCCACGATGTTCCAAAATGATTCCCTTTTCTAGCAGCCTCCCACTGTTCTGAGACAAGGAGTTCTATTTTAATTGTTTGCTCTTCATGAGATAGTAGAGAATTATTTAATTTCCAGTAACCGCTAGAGAATCTCCCTCTTTGTTCCTTGCTGACCTGAATAGCTAAAAAAATTGGCCTTATGGTCTGTCAGAACAGCAGGAGAAACAGTGCATGACTCAATGGAGGGCTCTAAATCAGGCAAAATCAACCAGAAATCTATCCTGGACTGTAGCGTGTGACTTCTATTGCCCCAAGTGTATGTTTTCAACGATGTATTTTTTTTTTCTCCATATATCAATTAGATCCATCCTTTTCGTGAAGTCAATTCGTTTTTTTGAATTTGGAGTTAGTTTTGGTGGGCACCTGTCTAATTGGTTATCCATAACCATATTAAAGTCACCGCCCAAACTTACTTTAGCTAAAGGATATTTAGACATCAACTCATTTAATACAGAGTCCAGTTCATCCAATAATTTCGAATTTTGTGAGAGTGAGCAGTACCCATAGATGTTGCCTAAAATAAAAAATGCATCTTCCAAACAGGTAATAGTAACCATCCCATCGGTATCCCTTACAGTATTAAACTTTCCTTTAAATTTATGAGTGAGAATAGCAACCCCTGCGTAGTGGCTGGATCCGTGAGTCAACCAAATGTCCTCCTCTCCCCATTGACTCTTCCATAACTTTTCGTCTTCTTTACATGAGTGAGTTTCTTGGATGAAAATAACATCAGCATTGTAGTCCTTATACAAAAAAATAAAGATGGCTTTTCTTTTAACAATGTTTCGTAGTCCTCTGGCATTTATAGAAAGCAATTTCATCAACCGCTAAAGAACAATTCTCTTTACGAGAGAAAAACAACCTAAGCAATAACAGCTTCTGCCTCTTTAAAGTGAGTTTGGAACATTTTAAAGTAATTACAAAGTGCTTGTGTTATTCACGAATGACAGACTGGGTTAATATAATGTATAATATACAAATATGAATTATTATTAATATATAATAAAATCCTGAGAGAGGATGGAATTCAATCCTATCAGCAGATATAGCCAACATAGGTATTAGAACAGTTACCTGAAAAGATTTTCTTGCCCTTTAAAGCAGTAACAGAAAGAGAAGGCACGAGATCAGAGTTTACAACAAAGTCCTAGAGTGACTCTGTAGGAAACATCTTAAAGGATCTCCACATCCTCTATGAAGGCTCGGGTTCCTCTGAAAAAAGCTCGCTTTCCTTGTTTCCTCGCTTCTTCGATGCGGGGACACAGCCTTTCTCGGGTCTTCTTGTCAGCCTGAGTGAGATCCTTGCCGAAGCGGAGCCTCTTCTCCCTCAGGAAAGTGTGGTTTTGTGCATTTTTCCAAACGTCATCCCTCGCTGTGCGGAAGGCAAAGAGGTTAATCATGGAGCGAGGGTGTGTGTTGCCGGCATCCCTCCTTCCAATTCGGTGCACAACATCGACGGCTTGACTCATATTTTGGTTAGGGGCTATTTGCTGACAAATGTCTATCACCTTTCTTTTTACATTTTCCTCCCTTTCCTCTGGTAGCCCATACAGCCTTAGAGCCCATCTCCACCTGTATCTTTCAGTCTCAGTGAGCCGAATTTCCATGTTTTTTATAGTTTTTTCATGACTGTTGCAAAGCTCAGATAACTTTTTGTTTTCATTTTTCAAAGCTTCAATTTCGACGAAGGCAAAATTAAGGGAGGTTTTCAGCTCTTCGATGCCTGACTTGTTGTCTCTTACCATCAGTTCCAGGTTATGAGCTCTCTGGTTAACTGCAGCCAGAATGTTAGCCTGAAGATCCTCTAGAGACAAGTCGCTCCTTTCTTTCCTTTTTACTTTTAAGGCAGGGCTGGAAGAGGGGCTACCAACCGGTGTTACAACCTCCGAGTCCGTTGAGAAGTCGTCATCCATTTTCCCGCCGTTATTTTCTTTTTGGCTAGCAACGCAGTGGTGGTCCGTTAGCTTCAGCGCTTGAGCTCTGCCTTTACATTTCTGTTTCCTATTCTGTTTTTGTTCGGACATAATATGGTGTAAAAACGTTACCGACAACAATAATGTAGTTCCACCGTCGTTAAAAGCAAAGTTTGGAGGCCAGAAGACTGTTATTAAGCAAGCCGCTCTGTGGTTGCGACTGAGCGCTGCTCCGCCATTACCGGAAGTCCCTCGACTCATGGTGAACAAATGAGTCTTACTGAAGAGATGAGTCCGAGCTTAGGACCCAAGCAATCCGATTGGTTCAAAACACGTTTTATGGGTAATCGCTTTAGTGCCTGATTACAAATCATACAAAATCACTTTATTATAGAAGAAGTTTGTACTACGTTATAACGAGTCATTAATGTATTTTAACTTATATGTTTCATATACTAGTATTTAACCGAAGCTATAGATTGTGAAATTAAACATTTCTCATTGTTAGTGTGTTTTTTTAAATCAATAAACAACATATTTGAGCTTCAAACAACTACATTCTCGACTGAGAAACTCTTAAAACTACATTTCGTGACACAATAACAGTCGTATTTTAAAATGTTGTGGTCTTTCTCCTCTGCTATTGACGCAACTTGAGATTTTAAATATTAGCTATAGAATATATACAATTTACATAAACAATATACAATTTAATTTAATATTACCTTGTGTATAGCAGCGGGATTTAGCATTCTACATAAAGCTACCACATAATAACACTAAAACACCTCACGTTAGCTACAAGTTGTCGCAAGAACAGATTTAGATCAGGCATACTACTGGCATACTAATGGGGTCCTTAGCTCGGACTCATCTCTTCAATAGGACTCATTTGTTCACCACACCGACCTTCCGGATTACATCAGATCGGCATAGTCGACAACTATTTTTAAATCTTTTCTTAAAACCTACTTTTTTTTCTTTAGCTTTTAATTCATTGTGAGTTTTTGTCATGAATGTGTGGTTTGTCCTTGTCTCTTTATTTTGTGTTTTGTTCAGCACTTTGGTCAGCCATGTTTGCTGTTTTTAAATGTGCTTTATAAATAAATACAAACTTGAAACTTAAATGTCTCTTGTGTTGTTATTTGTCTTACACAATTATTAGTGTCAGAACAGCCACAGAGCAGTGGTCAAATGTGCACAAACATACTCGGTTACTAACGTAACCTCGGTTCTCTCTAGAAGAGGGAACGAGTATTGTGTAAGTTGCTTACGCTACGGGTAAAGTAATTTTTTGATATATTGAAGCCAAAAATTATCCTTAATTTTGTATTTATTGTCAACGCGTTGCAGCAGCTAGCAGACCTAGAGCGGGCTTACTAGCGGGCTTCGCGCCCCCACACGTCATAGCCCGCCAGAATGGGTGTGGCTTAGCGTATATAAGGACGGGCTCGGGGGCTGCTTTCCTGGTTTTCATCGACTGAAGCGATACCAGCTCGAGGCTGGCACGGCAGTTTACGCAATACTCGTTCCCTCTTCTAGAGAGAACCGAGGTTACGTTAGTAACCGAGTACGTTCTCTTACGAGAGGTTCTCTCGTATTGTGTAAGTTGTTTACGCTACAGGAACCCCTTGTCAATGCCGTGCGGGCCAGCATCAACCACATATAGTCCCAAGGGCACACCCGGGGGACACAGATTAGTGGGAATAAGATGGCCAACCTGGGTGGGCCAGTACATGTACATAAGCACACAGTATCATGTGGCAAGGAATACAGAGCGGCACAGCCGGTCCATACTGACACGTGGATATCTATCCTCACAGTGTAGTTCAGCCAGGGGAGCTATGATTAGCATGAGAGTAGCCTGCGCGTGAACGAACCTGAGCAGAACATACTCGCAACTTAGACTGACAGAAGTCTAGCCTGCAGGGCGGGAACTTCTAGGTTGTAGAACCTAACAAATGTAGAGGGGGAGGCCCAGCCTGCCGCCGTACAAATGTCGTGAATAGAAATCCCGCTGGACCAAGCCCACGAAGAGGCCATGCCTCTAGTGGAATGAGCCCTAACGCCCAAAGGGCACTGCAGGTCTTTAGACGCATATGCTGCCACGATAGCGTCAACAATCCACCTGGACAGACTCTGTTTCGAGGTGGCGAGGCCTTTGGTGCGTCCACCGAATGAAACAAAGAACTGCTCAGAGTGGCGGAGCGCGTGATGTAAACCCTTAGCGCTCTAACAGGGCAGAGGAGGTTAACATTGACTTCGCTACCGGAGCCCGGCAGGGCCGATAACGTAATAACCTGCGCTCTGAAAGGAGTGCCGAGCACTTTGGGGACATAACCATGTCTCGGCTTGAGGATGACTTTAGAGTCATTAGGCCCAAACTCGAGACACTCGGTGTTAACAGATAACGCGTGTAGGTCACCCACGCGCTTGACTGATGACAGGGCTATCAGAAAAGCGGTTTTGAGCAAAAGGTATTTCAGATCCACAGTCTGTAATGGTTCAAAGGGGTGTGCTTTCATGGCCTCCAGGACCACAGAAAGATCCCAAATAGGAACCGACGGAGGTCGCGGGGGATTCATCCTACTGGCTCCTCCAAGGAAGCGGATGACGAATTTCGTTCCTTCCTATTGCCTGGCCGCGCATCGACTCTGCGAAAGCCGCAATGGCCGCAATGTAAACTTTGAGCATGGAAGGGGTCCTGCCCTTTTCCAGCAGCTCTTGAAGGAAAACAAGCACCTCAGAGACCCCACAGGTTTGTGGGTCCAGGTCTTTTCCCGCGCACCAGCTAGTAAACACAGACCATTTCGATGCGTAGAGCCTTCTCGTGGAGGGAGCTCTAGACTACGTGACCATGTTCACCACCCCTTCTGGCAGGACAACGGGTATCCGTTGATTATCCATGCATGCAGAGACCAGCGCTCTGGATGAGGATGCCAAATCGATCCGCCAGCTTGAGAGAGGAGATCCCTTCTCACCGGAATTGGCCATGGGGCTAGGTCCGTCAGCTGCATCAGCTCTGGGAACCAAGCTTGGTTTTCCCATCGCGGGGCTACGAGGAGCACCGAGTGGTCCGTCTCCCTGATTCTCCTGATTACCTGTGGTAACAGCGAGATCGGGGGAAAAGCGTACAGCAGGCAGCTGGGCCACGCTTGGGCCAGCGCATCCTCGTTCTTTGAAAAGAAGCGTGGGCAACGAGCGTTGTCTTTTGACGCAAATAGGTTGACTTTCGCTTTGCCGAAACGGCACCACAGCAGCTGAACTGTCTGGGAATGCAGGGACCATTCTCCCGGGGGAACATTGTCCCTGGACAGTCTGTCTGGACCGTCGTTTAGGCGTCCAGGCACATGCGCGGCTCTCAGCGAGAGCAGGGAGTGCTGAACCCAAATGAGGAGGCGTTCCGCCAGAGCATTGAGATTTCTGGATCTGACACCGCCCTGGCGGTTCACGTAGGCTACCACTGACATACACGTGGTGGCCCCGTAGGCGTGGGAGGAAGTGCCTCAGCGCGTTCTCGACTGCTATCATCTCCAGACAGTTTATGTGAAGGCACTTTTCCTGGTCTGACCACTGGCCAAAGACCGGTCTGCCCTCGAAAACGGCGCCCCAACCTAGGTTGGAGGCGTCTGTCGAGATAACCTTCCGGTACGAGATAGCTCCCATCGTCACTCCCGACTGGTACTACTCGGCCGCTATCCAGGGCTCCAGAGCTGAGACGCAGCTCTGAGTCACTCTGATATGCAGACCGCCGGAAGCCCAGGCTCGGTGTGGTACTCGTGCACTCAGCCAGTGCTGTAGCGGGCACATACGTAGCAAACCCAGCTGAAGCACTGCTGCGGCTGAGGCCATGCAGCCTAGCATTCTCTGAAAAGTTTTCAGGGGAACAAGGCTGCCTGTCCGGAATGAAGCGGCCAAGTGTCGAACGCGGCGCGCACACTGTGTCAACAGGCGGGCCGTCATAGACACAGAGTCCAGATCTATTCCCAGAAAAGAGATCGTCTGGCTGGGCAGTAATGAGCTCTTGGTCCAGTTGACCGTGAGACCCAAACTTTCCAGGTGGCTGAGAAGCAGCGTTCTGTGAGATATTAATTCTATCTCTGACTGCGGTAGAATCAGCCAATCGTCTAAGTAATTTAATATTCGCATGCCCTGACTTCTGAGGGGAGCGAGAGCCGCGTCCATGCACTTCGTAAATGTACGGGGTGCTAGGGACAGGCCAAACGGGAGGACGGTGTATTGATATACCTGACCGTCGAAGGCGATGGAATCTCAAGAATGGCCTGAGACAGGGTATTATCTGAATCTGAAAAAATGCGTCTTTCAGATCGAGGGATATAAACCAGTCCCTCAGGCGAATTTGCGTGAGGATTTGTCTGGTCATAATCGTTTTGAACGGTCGCCTCATGAGGGCTTTGTTCAGATGTCTCAGATCTAAGATAGGTCTGAGAGCCCCATCCTTTTTTGGTACGAGGAAATAGCGGCTGTAGAAGCCTGACTCGCTCTGGGAAGGTGGTACTGGTTCTATAGCCCCTTTGCATAGCAGCTTTGCTATTTCTGTGCAAAGTAGGTGTGCTACTTCTTGATTCACTTTCGTCTCGGTCCGAGCTAGAAAGCGCAGAGGGCGGCGAGCGAATTGCAGCGAATAGCCCTGCTTCACTGTATTTAGCACCCACTCTGACACTCCGGAATAGCTTCCCACACTTCTGCGTGCATAGCTAGGGGAAGAATGGTCTCTCGGTCCCGATCGCCGCACAGTGTGGGCTCGTGAACCTGAGTCTGAGGTATTGGCGCGGTGAGCACGCTCTCGGTGCTTGCATACAGTGGCGCGCTGAAAGCGGCGGCTGGCCAGTTTACATGTAACGTCCCGGTCAGCTTGGGCGGGGAACGTTTCATGGGAAAAAACCCGGAACGCGTGTGTAGCGCTGGGCGTGGTGTGTCTACCAGTAAGCGTGAGTGCTCGCGGGCAGCCACAGGTCTTACGACATAGCTGGTGTGTGTCGGCTTTATATTTTTTGTCCCACCGGACTCCTGGAGCGAAGGGTTGGGGTCTGGGTAGGAACCAGACCATTCCTCGCTTCCTGAAGCCACAAGGGAACAACTGTCGTTGATGGCGTCCTCGTCTGCTTCATCTCCCGAGGCGTCGACAGTGAGGGCAGCAGCCGGCATCTGTGCATCTGTGAGGGAGTGCGGAGAAGTGGAAGGCTCGAGGGGAAAGTTCCGGCGAGCGTTCGCGGGCCATGTCAGGCTCCGGTAGCCTCTGGGAGTGACGCTTCTTGGTCCAGCGGAGGCGGGCGAAGGTGCAGCTTCAGCGTCGAACATCTCAAGTCGAGCCCGCAGGGTCGACATGGTCAGTTCTTCGCAGTGGACGCAGCCGCCCGAGGAAAGGGCGAGGGCTGCGTGGTCACGGCCCAGGCAGAGAGCGCAGATAACATGCCGGTCTCCGTCGCTGAGCGGGGCTTTGCAAGAGCCACAGGAAATGCGAGGCATTTTGACGTAAAATGCCTCACGCTCTTTTAGAGAGAGTGTGTGTCACGGCGGCGAGCACACACAGGCAGTAAAAGGATATGACGCCGGATAGCGTAGCAGGCACGGATGGCTGAAGGCGGCGAGAATCACCCCCATTGGGCGCGACATCACGCAGGGCTCAGTGGTAGGCTGCTGCAGTTGCCACAGAGCAGCCAATGAGCGCGCTAGTAAGCCCGCTCTAGGTCTGCTAGCTGCTGCAACGCGTTGACAATAAATACAAAATTAAGGATAATTTTTGGCTTCAATATCTCGAGAAAAGATGACTTTACCCGTAGCGTAAGCAACTTACGCAATATGAGAGATCCTCTCGTAAGAGAACTGAGAGACACGAATAACTCTGCGTGATCAACTGAGGAAGTCGTTTTCTCTCTTCTGTCTTTCTCTGATACCTCAGTCTGTCGTCTAAACGTCCGGACATGAACATCTTTCAAGAGTCCCGCTGCTCCATTTTAGCAGTTCTCCTGCTTTTCCTTCTCCAGGGTGAGCATCTTCAGAAACATCTCAGTTAATGTCTCAACCGGCTGTAAGACACTTCCTTATTTGTGTTTGGTGTGTACGGATATGCATCTGAAAAACTGCTCTTGGTTACATTTATACAGACACATATGTGTACATCTTGGGCACATATATGTTTATGTTTGTATATGTGTGTAAATCTGTTTGACATAGTAACTTGAATTAACTGTGTATTTATTATACTGAATGTTTAATGCAATGCATTTTTAAAGGATTTTATTTAAGTTGAAATGTATTTTACCCTTATTTAGACGCAAATGATCATGCATGTTGTGTTTAAGTCTTATCTGTGTTTCATCGGTGAGAAAAAAGGAAACGTTCAGCTCAGGAAACTCAATCTTATCTTTACAGAAAGTGGCCGAATGTTACCGACCATTATTCTGTTACAACCAGCATTGATGAAAAAATGTTTGTTATTGCTGGGTTTTAAGTTCACTTGTCATTCATTGCTATTGAAGAATATTTTTTTTTTTCAAATGTGCTACATTTATAAAACAATAGGCACTGTTGAGGTGATGGTGGGTGGAGGAGGGGGTGTGAAACACTTCCTTTATTGAGCAAGAATGGACACTCGAAACGATGAGCTGAAAATGCAGATCATGAGTCATTGTGCAAATATACATTACAAACCATTACAGGCCATGCGCTAGAGTCTGAAATTCAGATATCCGGTAGGAATAAAGTTATTCTTTCAGCCTGACTTTGCTGTGCTGAAGTTCTTAAGAAGATAAGAGTGAATTTGTGAGATGGTCTGTGATGATAAACCCTCAACTCAAATGCCGTGAGCTTCTTTTGATGGTTTATTTAATATTTGTCATCTCTGTTCCCTTTTTCTCATTGGTTCTGATGATGTTGTTGCCAAACTAATTATCTTATGTTGAATGTGAAAAACATGACATGATTTTGCGATGATTTGTAACCAGAGTTGTTTGTTGTGTGTTGTAGTGTCACGAGCTGATCCAGATGTTCAGGTCCAGCACAAAGCTGTCGGAGACTCACTGGATTTAATTGCTGATTATACAATAGAAGGTCTTGAAGTGCAGTGGACATATAATGGAACTGAATTCGCTGAGTATTACAAAGATCAGATCAAACGGGTGAATCCTCAATTATTTCATGAAAGGTTAAAGATGAATAAGGACAATATTAGTATAACAATAGAAGACCTGAAACTCCAGGATTCTGGAAGCTTCATTATTGTTGCATTAGGAAAATCTGGTCAACTTCCAATAAAAACCATTGAGCTGCATGTTCATGGTGAGTTTAATTACTTTATATTCATCCTGTCAATGCTGTTAATGTAAACACACATAAACATTCAAGAAATGGAGTTAAATAAGTCTGTAGTAATTTAGCTGAAGTTAAATAGTTCCTTTATGAAGGAAACCGAACACCTTTAAAAATAATGATTCAAAGATGGAATTTTCACAGTGATGTCAGAGAAGAATCTTCCAGTGAACAGTTCTAGAGTAAAGAACTATTTTCCACTATAAAAATAAATAAATAAATAAATAAAACCCTTTTGTACAATGGAAATATTCTTCATGGAAACATAGATACAAAAAATAACGTTTATTTTCAAAATGTAAATAACTAAAATAAAATGTAAATGTAAATAAAATAATGTAATAAAATGTAATAAAATGTAAATGTAAATAAAATGATCTCCTCCAGATCTCATCAGAGATGTACAGATTGAGTTCAGTGATTCCTGGCTGGAGTCAAAAAACATGTGTGTGTTTCATCTTCTGTGTCTGGCGTCCGGTGATCCGAATCCCTCCTACAGCTGGAGTGGCGATCCGGCCAGGACTGGACAGAATCTGAACATCAGCCTCCGTCCAGCAGAGAGCGCTACACTCACCTGGACCGCCAACAACACCGTCAGCATCAACCACACTAACCAGACTGTAGTGTGCACAGGGAATCCTAAGGATTCAAGTGTATCATCAGGTACAGTTCTGCATTAAAATACTGAATTGTTTTACTTCTATGGATTAAATAATTAAACTTGTTATACTCTGAAGAAACATAATTTTTGGAAACCAAAAGGAACTATAGAAGTGATCAAAGCAAAGTAAATGCTGTACACAGCTAACAACAAATAGGCCTATTTTCTAATGTTTCCACTAAGTAAGAAAAAAAAAATGTAATGTTCTAAAATCTTTTTTTCTTGGCTATACGAACATTGGAACGAAGGAAACATTCCTTTTTATTATTCTGTGAACATTTTGGTAATGTTATTTGTAAATGTATGAACATTCTGAAACGAGTTGCATTAATGTTAGCATTTAAAGGGGTCATATAATGCCATTTTTGTACAAACTAATATGATTCTTTAGGGTCTAAATTGAAAGTTTGTAATATACTTTAATTAAAAATTCTCATTAGTATTGTAAGAAAACACTCACTTTACCTGGTCAAAAACAGCTCTGTTTTCAGCACGCCGTTTCAGTGCATGTGTCTTTAAATGATAATGAGCTTTGCTCACCCCGCCCCTCTGTTCTGTGCGTACTGCGTACACAGTTTTAATAACACAATAACCATAATGGGTTGTTCATTATAAACGTGGGATTATGAATTATATCGAGAACGTCGTACATAGAAAACATGCCGTAATGTACCCTGAGTGCAAACAGCCGCATTCATCGTGAACCGTGCTAGCGCTTTGCAAAGATTAATATAAATATTAATATAAAGGTTAATAAAACGTTATACTCACTTCTTCTTCTGGAGGTGCGGCAGGAACACGAATAGTTGGTACCGATCCTTTTTTCAGGAGCAGCTTCTTAGCAAAACCAGCTTTATACTGACCCTCGAGCAGTCTGGTGTGTGAAATTATTTGCGCAAACATGAAAGCATTGACGTTGATCGTGGGGAATATTCCCTTCGAAAACAAACTCAGCCACTGCGTCTTCAGCGGTTCGGATTTAGGAACATCAAAATGATGCTGTGTTCCTTATTGCACCCAAGAACAGAACACCACAATCTCTTAGACACCATTCTGCTCATAGACAGTGCTCCAGCGTATCAACAATGTGGACTATGATGACTGACAGTTCGCTCACGAGCGAGGGTGGGTCTGTGTTGAAACGCTGCTGTCAATCAACAATCGTGGGAGGGGCGTCCAACCGTGTGACGTCACTAGGTCGAACGGCTTGATTTGAGAGGGGGGGGGGGACATATTAGGAGATAAAAAAATAAAAAAAAACACTGGATGGATTTTTATCATTTTATGATGGTTGTGTACAGGCACTGCCAACACACATTTCAGTACAATCAACTTGTAAAAGTGCATGACCACTTTAACAATATTTTAAAGCTATTTTTTTTTAATCATTTTTGAGTGCCCTTGAAATGACTGAAAGCAGTCTGTTTTCAGCCAAAAATAAATGGGATTTTAAAAAATACTATTTACTCACCCTCATGTTGATCGAAATGTGTGTTGAGTCATCATCTGACTCGTGCTCTTCCAAGTCTGGTCATATGATAATGTCTGAGTTTTTTTTAAACATCCATGTTCGACCAGCCATTATTCACAGAAAATCTTCCTCTTTGCCACGGCTCTTGTTTGCACACATTCAGATGTGGTTCCTCATATAGTTCTGGTTTGTACTGTGTTTTTTTATGAGCACAACAGATATCATTTACAGTTATTGTATTGCAAACACGTTCTCCAAAACATCTTTTGTGTTCCACAGGTTTGGACCGACATGAGGGTGAGTAAATCGTGCCAATTGTTTTAAATTGTTGTAAAAAAAAATTAGCATGTTGTTTGAAGACTGATGCGATGTATAAAGGTCAAAATCAAAGAGTCAGTAGGCGTTGGGTGTCAGTAACATTTAAGTTGTGAATAACGTGGGTGATGAAGAGGAAGTGTCTCAACTGGGTTTTTTTTTTTAGGCCTGTTTTTTATGCAAGACAAACGCACATGTTAGTGTCATGGCTGATTTCAAAACGCTGCCATTACGCATGAAGGGATGATCTCGGTTTTCTTCACTAAAAAAGTCCACCAAAACTCCCATGGCTTTATCTTAACGCTCCTTGTTATGTGTCGTTATCACAAGTTATTAAGTGGGAGGAAACACGTGTTGCGTTGCACACTTCCACATTTCCTCTGTGTTGTATTGTCGAATGACTCTGAAGGTCTCAGTCGACTGTGCTCTGGATTAGGACTCGCTCTCTCAGGGCCGGTGGGAAGGAAGGCCAACAGCGTCAATGTAAATCAACAGGTTTGACATCGGCAAGCCAACGAGCAATGAGTCCATGGAGAATCCTGCTAATCTGTGTCATGTGTATTCATCAAGGTGTGTTCACTGGATTTCACTTTCATATTGTTGTATTGTGTAGAGTTTGTTGAGTTGATGTTACATAGTTTGGTCCTTTGGGCAAGATTGTTGAAGATTTTTTTGTTTAGAAATTGTTCTTTCAGTGAGAAATAAAGTCAGTCTGAATTCTGCTTCATTGGAAACAGGGTGTTTCCCTTTTCCGTGAAGCAACAAAAAAATGTTCTTCTCACATCGTGTGTTCACATTGATGGACTTATCTGTGTTCGTTTCTGCAGTGTGCGGTAGAGAGGAATCCATTACTGGTTACTGCGACCAATCAGTCGTCTTGAAATCTGGTGCAGACACATCATGGAACCTCACCAAAGTTCAGTGGTCCATTTATAAGAACACAACATACATTGCGTGTCTAAAGGATGGCGAGGTGACTTTATACAGCTTTTGGACACATCAGGGTCGAGTTGAGCTCGACACCAGGACTGGAGATTTAACAATACAAAATCTGACTATGAAGGACAGCATGATATACACTGTGTCCCTGGTCATCTCCAGTGATGTCCGGGAAAAAAATCAAGTTCATCTCTCAGTCCGAGGTAAGAGAGATGTTTTATATCTAACAATCTACTAACACTCTTACAAATAATGGGTTCCAAAAAGTGATGCCATAGAAGCACAAGACAAGAATTGATTCCGCAAAGAATCTTTCAGTTCATATCCCTTGTGTGGTGTTCATATTTTTGTTATTCAGCCAGTGTTCGTGGGTCTGGTGGACCTGCTGCATTTTTGGGTTTTTAATTCAACATAATCAAACAATTTATGTTAAAATACTCAACAGATGTTTACTTCATCCCAATTACAAGCAATATAAACAGCATATATGGTTAATAGTTTCCCTTTACCTTTGTTAGATCACATTTAAGAATTGCAAACTTGTGTGGGAATAGCAGGCGTAGAAACAAAACTCACTCTTGCACACTTTCACACTTACACACAATCTCTCTCTCACATGCACACACACGGATATGTGGTTTAAGGGGACTCTCCATAGGCGTAATGGTTTTTCTAATGTACAAACTGTATAATCACTAACCCTACTCCTAAACCTACCAATCACAGAAAACTTTTGGCCTTTTTTGAATTTCAAAAAACACCATTAGCATGTTTTTTTTTAAGCCGTTTGGTTTATAAGGACACAGATGTCGTCATAAACCATGTTTACGTTGTAATACCCATGTCATTATACACATTTGTGTCCTCATAAACCATATAGAAGAACATACACACACTAACAGCAGGCCCTGACAGGAGGAGGACAGAGTAAAGGTACACAGGACCTACAATTTCCACACTTTTATTAGCCCCGGGTCCAATGGACCCGAACATCCTGTGTGTAATATAAATGTGTAGGGGGGGTGTACAGTGTGTTTTCATTGAAAATGTGTTCTGGGTAACACTTTACTTGAAGGGGTGTGCATAAGACTTGCATGACACCGTCATAATCATGACATGACACATGTTATGAATATGAAGTAGGTTTTATGCATGTTTATGACAAATGTCATTAAGTGTCATTCGCTCAATTATGACATTTTTAATGCAAATATGACATTGTGTGAGATGTCTTTGTTATGGCAACTTGACTTTACTAAGACAACACAACCTGTCATAAATATGTCATAAACATGACATAGCAGATTAATTATCAAACTTAAGAAACCACTTAGCTTTATGGGTTAACATTTCATTAAACTGTCAGGTGGTTGGTTTTGACATTGGCTGTCATGAAGCCATTATAACATTTTAATGAAAAATTAAATTTGTACCACTGTAGTTGAGGTCAAGAAAAACATTCATGACACAGTTATAATGGCCTCATGACAGCCAATGTCAAAACCAACCACCTGTTATGTTACCAACCAATTATGTCAATGCTTTAGCCAAATACAGGACTGTCACCATTCTCCATCAAAGTCACTCAAAGAACCAATGGGTCATTTTTGACCCGACATTTTTTTTAACCTATACACCCAGAGGGTCATTTTTGGCCCATCATTTTTTGAACTAGCTCAGAGTCACTAATTTATCCAAAAATAATATAAAACATACTTCTAGGCATTCTGCAAGCTAATACTAAATAGATTAACAAAAAATACACAATTTTACCAACCGCTGGTTTGCTGAGAAGACGATTTTGTTTGGGTAGGTTTCCAGCTCAACAAAACAGCATGTGGCCAGCCATCATGTTACTACCACTCTGGCACTTGTGAGTTCAATATTCATCCACTAGGTGTCTCTATGCAGGGGTCAGAAATGGCACTGGGCTTTTGAAGTTAAATTTGACAATTTTTATTTTAGTAGCAGCAATTAACAGCGGCCAAATTTGACCCCGTGGGTTCTCCAGGGTTCAAAAATAATGAATCGTATCGTTTTTCTTTTGATAAAAAATGAAAATGGGTCCTACAGACCCGAACACCATACAAGGGTTCAAATAACTATTTATTCGTAGCACATTTATTTTAACAATCTAAAGAGTCTTTTTCCACTATAAAGAACCTTTTTGGCATTGGAAAGTAAACGATGGTAAAGGTTCGTCATGGAACCATAGATACCAATGGAGAACCTTTATTTTTAAGAGTGCTAATGACTTTCAGCCAGATTGAATAATTGATATATAATGTTTGACCCCAAATGCAGAACCACTCAAGGAACCAACAATCCAGAAAATGCTTGACTATCTCAAAGACGGACAGTGCCACGTGGCCCTTAATTGCACTGCGTCTCACCCAAATGTGAATCTGTCCTGGATGCCTGTCGGCGAGTTCAGCAGATCCTATATTCCTGGACACGCTGACGACTCTTCGCTGGTTCTTTTCACGTCATTCAGTGGCAACAGAAACAAGACGTTCAACTGCACCGCCTCCAATGGTCAACAGACAGAGACCAAACAAATCACAGTGGGATGTTCAGGTGGGTCTCTTTAACAAATGAAACACTGTGAGGAGGCTTTACATTTATTTAAGAGGCTGCATACTGCGTATGTTTAGCATCAGGGCTTCAAAACGCAAGCACATATGCCAAATTGACCCCCACGTTGATTTAAAGATGATATCACAGAAGGGTTGCAGCAAAGTGAAAAAGTACATTAACTGAAGTATACTTTGGTTTTTACATGCAGGCAAGGGT
The DNA here is from genome assembly GCF_963993115.1 of Abramis brama. Lineage (NCBI taxonomy): Eukaryota > Metazoa > Chordata > Actinopteri > Cypriniformes > Leuciscidae > Abramis > Abramis brama. Next base: position 9,673,413 of record NC_139965.1, read on the forward strand.
ACGCGTACAATATGCTTGAGGTAAATGTCATTTAGAGTTGTCAAAAGTACCAACTTCGGTACCAAGTTGGTACTGAAATTAAAAAAAGTGGCCATTTTGTTATCATGCCATTTTGATCATTGTTGTACAGATTCTTAAACCCCTCTGATTGGCCAATGTGTTGACGCGCTCAATATATATGTCACTGATTCGCCATTGTGTTGAGGTAAGCGTAAACGACTGTAATTGGCTACAATGATCAACGTTTCAAAAACACAAGGTCTTTGACACTTTTTATCGAGCACTCAGTGGGACTCAGAATTAGATTTTTTTTAATAAACTGTCCCATTGATGTTGTGCATGTCAACACAATGGCCAATCAGAGACATACATGTTGTGCGTGTGAACACAATGGCCAATCAGAGACATATATGTTGAGCGTGTGAACACAATAGCCAATCAGAGACATGCATGTTGTGCGTGTGAACACAATGGCCAATCAGAGACATATATGTTGAGCGTGTGAACACAATAGCCAATCAGAGACATATATGTTGAGCGTGTCAACACAATGGCCAATCAGAGGTGTTTAAGAATCCGTTCAAAAGCTCAAAATGCTAAAGGGAAATGGTGGTATCGTCACATTTTCTAAAATTTCAGTACCGACTTGGTACCGAAGTCTGTAATTTTTGACAACTCTAATAAAGCTTTGATAGCAACGTGGCAACACTGGCCCGGGCCATTATTTCACAGTCAACAAAAGAAACAGGAAGAGACAGAAGACAAAAAAAAACAGACGCCACGTTGTCAAGCACTTGTGTGAGAGGGCTAATGTCTCCATGAAAGGAAAATGTCAATTGCTTTTTTTATGGAATATTGTTATTAATGATTTATCAGAGTCCATCTTTCTAATATGTATTTTCCTTCATAATCTTACATAGTCCTCTTGCAGCATCTCTTCTCTTCTCTGATGATAAGAGCGGGTCAACATGTCACTCGCATGAGATCCACCAATAGAAAACAACAGCATAAACCACTAGTTTTTTCTTCACTGTTATGTCATATGGAGCCTTCAGGTGCTATGGAAAAGATATTTTCCACTTGTGAACTGGTATTTATCAGTGTGTTGTGTTCAAGTGCTTTTGTTGTCGTAATGTAGGAAAAAAGATGGACTCACAGATCCAGACCTGTTATTTGGCTAAAACCATTTTAGATTGCTTAAGTCATCTGCTACAGCAAGAAGATGATTTATCAAAACTCAAACGCTAAATAATATGCTGTATATTTTCTAGATCATGAATAGTAGAGATTTTTTTTAAGGACAAGGGAGTTAATAGAGCTAATATTTCTGTTTTAGCTGCAAACGCTAGGTCTACCCAGAGCCATTGGGTCTACCCTTATGTGAAGCATAGCTATAGCCTAATCTTTCCTACCAGCTCAAAAACAGTGTTGTTGTAATGAGGCCTACCATAGGCTACATACACGCATACATAAAGTGAATAACTGACCCCGGGTTTTTGTTTTCTAAAGACTTGTACCATTATATGACCCCTTTAAAAAATGTTCGATGAACGTCCAACTAAAACATAAAAAAAAAAAGTATACATTTTTGTGCTAATGTTTTGAAAACATTATTAAAAACCAGATAACTTTGAACATACATTTTATTAACGTTACTGGAAGGAAGAACGTTTGTTCATAACTTTGAGAGAATCTTGACAGAACGTTAGTTAGTTCTGGGTAAATGCTGTCACACTCAAAATATCTTTTATTTTCCACACAAGAAAGAAATTCAAAAAGGTTTGAACAATATGAAGGTTTTGTTTCTGTTTTTCAGGTCAGATTTCTGTCCTCAAAATCCTCAGTTCTCTTCTGGCCGCTTCTCCGTATCTGCTAGCGACAGTCGTGCTGCTTTACAAATGTTACAGAGCGAGAGGTAAAACTACTGTCTGATCTCTCTCTCTCTCTCTCTCTCTCTCTCTCTCCTCACTGAAGCAATCAATTTTTTGGTGTATTTCAGTTTCATCTGCTGAAGACCAAAGTCAGTACGCCGTAACAGAGGAAGAAACTTAAATCTGATGTTAAAGAGTTAATTCTGTCCACGTTTGAATGTTCTGTCAGCATTTATTTGTCCTTTAACATGGTTTGAAAATATTGTCGTTCGTTCTTATAAGCTTTATATTTGTCATAACCTCATGCTGTTAGTCTGTTCTTCAACAGTGAAAGCTTGACAATGATACTGTTGCTTGTTCTAGTTCGCTTGTTTGAGTATTATTAATCATTCATAACATAGTTTTATTCTGTACAAATGAATAACTGTTGAAATTAAGCATTTTCATGGTGTTTTTCTTGTTTTTTCACATTTGTAAACCATCATCTATTTCAAAAACAATGTCTTAATGTTTCAGTCATAATTTAATAATACATCTTTATATATTTAGTGTCTGTAATTAAATAATTTGAAAGCATTTCATCATTCAAATTCTTTGTTGACAGTTTAACTTTAAAGACACTCGGGGACAAACTAAATAAATGTATTTGACAGCAGTTTATAACAGACTCAAACACTCAGAAAGAGTTGAACCAGCAATACTTGCCTCTGATCAAGATTATAATCAAATTACTTTGGTCAATTAATTAGAACATACACAGAACAAGCAATTGAATTAAAAAAGGGTAGACAACAAAAAAAAAAAATAATAATAAAGTGTCATAATGGTTTCATTATTAAGCTCATAATAAATGATACTCAGTCTGATCACACTGTTCATCTTCTAAACCTGATGCTTAACAGCATAAACACAGAAGGACGGATAATAGCTTTTACTTTGGTATGAGAAAACAGTGTATGATCAAAACTCTTTCACAGACAATATGTGTGGCTCTTAAAAGAGCCTTTGTGTTGTGTGTTGAGCGGACTCTACTTGGAGCTGGTGTATTTGGTCACAGCCTTTGTGCCCTCAGACACGGCGTGTTTGGCCAGCTCTCCGGGCAGCAGCAGACGCACGGCGGTCTGGATCTCTCTCGATGTGATGGTGGAGCGCTTGTTGTAGTGAGCGAGACGAGACGCTTCACCGGCGATGCGCTCGAAGATGTCGTTGACGAAAGAGTTCATAATTCCCATCGCCTTGGAGGAGATCCCGGTGTCGGGATGAACCTGCTTCAGGACTTTGTACACGTAGATCGCGTAGCTCTCCTTCCTGGACTTTCTGCGCTTCTTTCCGCCCTTGCCGGCGGTTTTAGCGACGGCCTTCTTCGAGCCCTTCTTGGGTGCGGATTTCGCTGGTTCAGGCATGATGATTCAGTCAGAGAAACTGAAAGAACAATAAAGCTGATTCACTGCAGGCGGGCTTTATGCGCTGCTCTATGCTAATTTCAAAAGGGAAGAACGAGTCTCTGTGATTGTGAGTCTTCACCCCATAGAGTGACCTCATTGGCCATATTACACATTCACTGACTTGTAGGCGGACCAATCAGAAGCTTAAAAAAATTAATCACGCCCATCTATAAACACCATCCCCCACATCGACTCCATTCCTTTGTTTCATTTTCCCGCATTTTTTCCCGAATGAATAAGTGAAATATTGTGAATAATTTCCATTTTTTAACGAGGTTTGCAGAGGATTATATTATTTTAACGTTTATTTAGAAGCAGAAACAGCACAATGTATTAATACTCGATGTAAACTCCATGAATTCACTATAATTTCATAATACTCTGGAATCTTTGAAAGATACGCATATTGAGATCCAGAAAAAGTTTTTTTTTTTATTAGGTATTTTTCATTTATTAATTTGTCAACATTTTCATAATAATATATTAGCCTATATTTCATAGGAATATTGATATATTGCCTAATTTCCTTCCCTATTCACATTCATCTCCCAAAACTCCATATATTTTCCTGAGATGTTGATTTATGACAATTTGAAAACGAGTCTGATTTAAATAATATGAAATATTTTATTTACATAAGAGTGCTAAATTATATCACTAAATTAATGCCAGTCACGTTTAAAGACCAAGCAGAAGTTGTTGTCATGGTGAAATATCCTCAAAACATTTGGTATCTCTGGAAAGCCCTGAATGTGCTCTTTACAGGACCCATGTATTGTGTCAGAGATATACACTAAACTATAATATCCACTACAGTAGAGAATAAAGAATATACTGTACTTTTATAGACATGAATACAAATGTAAGAACAAGCGTTAGTGAACTACATTACAAATTATTGCACAACACGAACACCCAAAACTCTTTAAAACAAGTTTAACTGCGAAGCACACTCGTTTGAGTAACAGTAAAAATATTAAGTTAATTATTTTTTACTTGTTTAAGAAAACATTTAAGGCAATCGATCACAATCATGAATTAACTTTATTACAAAAAAAATAATAAAAAAAAATAAAATAAAATATTTCAGCATCTAGTAGAAACTTGTTCTTTGTGTGTAAATGTGGGTGGCTCTTAAAAGAGCCGTTGGGTTTTTCTTCTTCGTGGATCCCTTAACCCCCGAATCCGTACAGAGTGCGTCCCTGTCGCTTCAGCGCGTACACAACATCCATGGCGGTGACGGTCTTTCTCTTGGCGTGTTCAGTGTAAGTCACAGCATCACGAATGACGTTCTCCAGAAACACCTTCAACACACCGCGAGTCTCTTCATAGATCAGGCCAGAAATACGCTTGACGCCGCCACGTCGAGCAAGACGCCGAATAGCGGGTTTAGTGATTCCCTGGATATTATCGCGAAGAACCTTTCGGTGACGCTTAGCGCCTCCTTTCCCGAGTCCTTTCCCGCCTTTTCCTCTTCCAGACATGACTGTATATTCTTCAATCCACAACAGCAGATAATAGTAAAACTACTGGGGAAGAGGAGTTTATAGTCAGCTAGCGGACCTAGTTGAAACCACATTCATGGGCGGTTCTAGTAAACGTCACCAGTTACGCATTACCAAGTCGAGGTCAGTCTTTTGATGCCTTATACTAGTGGAAATAAGTAGAATTTAAGTAATATTAATAACTATATAATATATAAAAACCCTTAATGTATTAAAAATAGACAAATTATATAAAAAAGACATGACATAAGTTTAATGGGGTTGAATTCTGTATATCTGTAGGGCTTCAGTCATTTTGACCAGCGATGGAAGGATTTGTTACAGGTAAAGAGAGGACGAGGGTTAATGACAGTACATGTAAACATACAAATGGTGTATTAACTATAGTAGCATAACACTAAAACCACCGTTCCTTTCCTTAAGTTTCCTTTAGATTTAAGTAATACATAAAAATAGCTTTTTATAAGACCATCGTGGCATATGAAGCTCCGTTTTCAGAACACCTTAATATAGAAATCATCTTTCAATGAGTTAATGATGTGGCTCTTAAAAGAGCCTTTGTGTTTGTATGACTGTTTCTGCTGTGGATTTAAGCGCGCTCTCCGCGGATGCGGCGGGCCAGCTGGATGTCTTTGGGCATGATGGTGACTCTCTTGGCGTGGATGGCGCACAAGTTGGTGTCCTCAAACAGACCCACCAAATAAGCCTCGCTCGCCTCCTGCAGGGCCATGACAGCCGAGCTCTGGAAGCGCAGATCAGTCTTGAAATCTTGAGCGATTTCTCTCACCAGGCGCTGGAAGGGCAGTTTGCGAATCAGCAGTTCAGTGGATTTCTGGTAACGGCGAATCTCTCTCAGCGCCACGGTACCGGGCCTGTAGCGATGAGGCTTCTTAACGCCACCGGTAGCGGGTGCGCTCTTACGGGCAGCTTTAGTGGCCAGCTGCTTCCTCGGGGCTTTACCTCCGGTGGACTTACGAGCGGTCTGCTTAGTTCTCGCCATTGTATCTCAGAAGATCAGTTGTTACTGTAAACAAAACGAAGAAATTAATAGTTCGCTAGAACACAGCGCGTATTTAAGCCCAGGGCTGCCATGCGCTCATTGGATGGCTTTGCTTCAGATGCATTTGATTGGTTATTGTCTGGCGTCTGTAAATGACAGTTGGCCAATTGCTGTTTTCAAACAAGTGACGTCAGTTTGAGGTTCCCGCCCAAACGTACTTTGCTTTTTCTCTGTATCCACAAAACTAGATGAGGCGAAATCAGTTTTAAATTTGTAAAACAAAATAGGTGATTTTGAATGTGTCTTAAAAACTAAGTGGACGTACAGGTGGACTTGTGGAAATAATGTAGTAAAAAACTTACACAAGTGATACTTATATCATCACGATATACATTACATTTCTTACATTTATTTTTATCAATATATCAGCTTAAATGTTTTTAGCAATGCCAATAAAACTACATTTTCATAACGCCCTCATTAAACCCCCACAAAGTGTAGTGGTTAGTTCAAAAAAATATTGGGGGACCATGTGTTTCTATTCAAATTTTAAGAAATGAAATAAATAGCTTCACTGAAAACATGTATAATGGAATCTCAGACAAACAAACTTCGACCTGTGGGGTTTTTTTTGGTCAGCATTGTGTATTACAATAACTAGTCAATTAATGTGCATTCTGCAACAACTTTATTATTCGTTTTATCGAAGGGACTTTAATAGAAAATCAAATAAAAACCGGGTAAATGAAAACACTCTTTCTTGGAGAAATTGGGTGGCTCTTAAAAGAGCCTTTGGTTTGAAGAGAAGCTTCGGTCAGTCTACTTGGCCTTCGCGGGCTTCTCGGTCTTCTTGGGCAGCAGCACGGCCTGAATGTTGGGCAACACACCACCCTGAGCGATGGTCACGCCACCCAGAAGCTTGTTCAGCTCCTCGTCATTGCGCACCGCCAGCTGCAGGTGTCGAGGAATGATGCGGGTCTTCTTGTTGTCCCGAGCGGCGTTTCCAGCCAACTCCAGGATCTCAGCGGTCAGATACTCGAGCACAGCGGCCAAATACACCGGAGCTCCGGCACCGACGCGCTGGGCATAGTTGCCTTTGCGGAGAAGCCTGTGAACACGGCCGACGGGGAACTGCAGTCCCGCCCTGGAAGAGCGACTCTTGGCCTTAGCGCGAGCCTTTCCCCCGGTTTTACCTCTTCCACTCATTATTAAAATCAAAAACTAAAACAGAACACTCCGACAAAGTTAACAGAATAAAGAAGATCATCAGTGATGGCTCATACTAGCTTTAAACAAGAGTGCCAGTCGCCCATTGGTTTAGACTGTTATAAGTTTCAAACCAATCACTGAACTTCCCTCAAAAACCCAACCCCCTTTTAGGAATGATCACAAGTATTGACTAGACAGAAGACATTAAATCACCGATATGTTTGATAGAAAATTCAAATAAGTACAATGGATATTGTACGCTGACCCTACCAAAAGTGCTATACATTTCACACACTATACTTGTTCACATTGTATATTGTACAATTGTATAGTCAACATCTGATACGGTTTCACTGACCAGATTATTACCCTCAATGTAATATTATAATTTTATCACTGCCATTATTGTTTGTGGGGTTGTTTGAATTGCCACATTTCTCCAGCATAATGGTTTGTGTATAAATTATAATATGTATTGTTAATCAACATCCTTGAGTCGTACTGTGACTGTTTGCTTTGAAATCTAACAAGCTTTTTGGCCATTTTCAATCAGTTTATTACGAATAAAAATGATGTACTTGAGTTTTACCTAAATTCCGAGTTGCTGTTTGATTCCAGAATTAACTATTCATTCAAATACATGAGTTTTGCTCTTTACTCGGAGTCAGTGGTTGGCTCTGAAAAGAGCCGTTGAGAAACAAACAGTAACGTTAGATTTATTTCTTCTTGGGAGCTGCCTTTTTAGGCTTGGCGGCTTTAGGTTTTGCTGCTTTAGGTTTCGCCGTTTTGGGTTTGGCTGCCTTTGCCTTTTTTGGGCTCTTGGCTGCTTTCTTAGGAGTCGCTGGTTTCTTGGCCTTCTTGGGGCTCTTCGTTGCCTTCTTAGCGGCGGGTTTCTTCACCTTCTTCGGGGATTTCTTAGCGGCGGGCTTCTTTGCTGCTGCAGTTTTGGGCTTCTTGGCGGCAGCGGGTTTCTTGGCTGCGGGCTTCTTGGCTTTAGGAGCCGCTTTCTTCGCTGGCTTCTTCTTGGTCTCGGCTTGCTGCTTGTTGAGTTTGAAGGAGCCCGAGGCGCCGGTTCCTTTGACCTGAACCAGGGTGCCTTTAGTCACCAGGCTCTTGATGGCGATCTTGACGCGGGAGTTGTTCTTCTCCACATCGTATCCACCGGCAGCGAGCGCTTTCTTCAGGGCGGCGAGGGACACACCGCTCCTCTCCTTGGATGCAGACACAGCCTTGACGATGAGGTCGCCGACGCCTGGACCTGCTTTCTTGGCTTTCACAGCGGACTTCTTCTTGGGCGCTTTGGCCGGGGCGGCAGCAGCGGGGGCCGGGGCGGTTTCTGCCATCTCTCTCTCTCTCTCTCTCTCGGCTTTCACAGCGGACTTCTTCTTGGGCGCTTTGGCCGGGGCGGCAGCAGCGGGGGCCGGGGCGGTTTCTGCCATCTCTCTCTCTCTCTCTCTCTCTCTCTCTCTCTCTCTCTCTCTCTCTCTCTCTCTCTCTCTCTCTCTCTCTCTCTCTCTCTCTCTCTCTCTCTCTCTCTCTCTCTCTCTCTCTCTCTCTCTCTCTCTCTCTCTCTCTCTCTCTCTCTCTCTCTCTCTCTCTCTCTCTCTCTCTCTCTCTCTCTCTCTCTCTCTCTCTCTCTCTCTCTCTCTCTCTCTCTCTCTCTCTCTCTCTCTCTCTGTGATCGGAAAAACTGTCTGGTTTCAGCAATGAATGAAAAGCGCTCGAGCGGCGCTGCGGTCTTTAAATGACACATGAGAACCTCGTAGACTCAACCTGCCCCGCTCGGTGTCTGCTGCTCGCTGACGCTTGTGTTTTCTTCTCTTACATTTGGGGCAAAACTGGAGCTGTTAACTAGTTTGTCACAATCAAAACTAAGTGAACACCAAGCAGAGGTTCTGGGCTTTCATTAGAGACTCAAAAACGCGAAGAGGAAACGTTACTTTTGCCTTCGTCAGACCAAATCAAAGACGAGCATCAGCCGCGGGGAAAAGCCATGTTCAAATCTGATGGATAGTTTTAATGGAACAGTTGATAAAAGCATGAACGCATAATGTGTGTGCTCAGAAAACAGTCTAAAAGAGACTTCAATGAAATCAGCATCAGTGATGAGCGTTAGGAGGCTTTCGTACAGCTGTTGTTTTGGGCAGCTTGAAGCACACGAACATCATCCGGAGTCTCTGAGTCTGTCTGTGGCCCTTATCTTCGGTCAGCAGAGTATCAATATGTTATCTCATTAAACACGTTAAATACATCGTTGATGTGGGCCAGCATCATATCACGACATAAATATTTGAATTGTAATAAAGAATTTCTGTCTACTGATTCGCCATTCATCTCTTAGGGAACCATGTGAATGAAAATTATTGCTAATCTAAAGCAAGAGACAGCACAGGTCATAATTTCCTTTTAACCACTACATGCTAATTCATAACATAGTCATGTATGTACAATGGGCCATTATGTTTGATATATTTATTTAGATAGATCGTTTTTCTTTTTTAAATTATGGAGTGAACTGAAATGATGAGGATAATTGATTAGTGTTGAGTTAACTGGTCTCGTCTGGTTTGTTACAGTTTCAGCCAAATCACTGCATCTGGGTCTCCACTCAGATTTGCTCAGACTATAACAGAACACATTTAATGATGTTAAAACAATTTAAACATTTTGTTTTGCTGCAGGTCTCAGTTTTGTGGAAGTTTATTCAATCTCTTATTACGGTGGCCGAGAGAGCTCAACGCGCTGCAACTGAAGAAAACACATGCAAATAGAAAAAACACCCGCAAATTAAGAAAACATCTTCATCAGTTTCACAACACATGTGTGCTCCAAATACTCACAACACAACCAAATACAGAAACGCGCTGCAAATAGAACAGAACACAACGGAAATGGAAATGTCAACACTGAATGGTGATGCACAACATAGTGGAGATGAGCAACTAAATGCCAATGAACAACACATAAAAGACACCCATGCTGATATATGCCTGGAAAGCCAGACGTATGGATGCCTGAGGAGACCCACAGGCCAAGCCAGCAGCGATCGACCTGAAGCTTTTTCACACACACACTGAAGCGAAGCAGGGTTGAGCCTGGCCTGAAAGTAGAGATGTACCGAACAAGGCTTTTGTGAGGCTTTTACAACAAACTGTGTTGGTGCTTTTGACACAACACTCTACTTCGCCATCTGGTGGTCAGTAAAAAGTCCTACACCAACTGTGTCATTCAATGCTTTGTCCATTGGGATGTCATTGTAAGGTTTATTTGTCTATTTAATAAGCATATATGTCATTAGCAAGATGGTGGTGTGTGTGTGTGTAGTGATAGAGTTTTTCTAATTTCATTGTATTTTGCACAATACAATGACAATAAAGACTTTCTTTTCTTCATTTTTACTCGCATCAAACTTGTGTCTTTTCACCCTCTAGGCCAATAAATTAGGAATATGTGAATTTTCATTGCACCACTTTTTGTGTGTTCCTTACAAAACAACACAAACATGCACATTTTCAAGAAACACAAATACAACAGCAATTACATGTTTTATTCAAGAATAACAACAATACACCATGTTAAATAAAGCTATTCATACAGGCATGACCGATATAATAATAATATTGCACTAAATGGGTATGGGACAGCACAATCGACATGCTTTGTATTTGAGCCCGGCCTGACGTTTCAGTGAGGTAACGAAGCTTTATTTCCACCGGTCACGTGATAGCCTCATTTCAAGCGATGCTCTGGTGTGGTGAACAAATGAGTCCTATTAAAGAGATGAGTCCGAGCTAAGGACCCCATTAGTATGCCAGTAGTATGCCTGATCTAAATCTGTTTAACGTGAGCTGTTTTAGTTTTATTATGTGGTAGCTTTATGTAGAATGCTAAATCCCGCTGCTATATGCAAGGTAAGATTAAATTAAATTGTATATTGTATATGTAAATTGTATATATCCTATAGCTAATATTTAAAATCTATGACATAATTATAATTGCATTATGAATTGCTGTGAATACGTTAAGGCAGTATCAGGGCAGTATAAGCTCAGGTAAAGCTCAGCTAGCACGATCATCGGATAACCTTAGCTGTATGCTATGCTACTATCAAAGCTAACTAAAAAACACACTAACAACGAGAAATGTTTAATTTCACAAACTATAGCTTCGGTTAAATACTAGTATATTAAATACTAGTATATGACAAGTTAAAATACATTAACGACTCGTTATAACGTAGTACAAACGTCTTCTATAATAAAGTGATTTTGTATGATTTGTAACCAGGCACTAAAGCGATTACCCATAAAGCGTGCTTTGAACCAATCGGATTGGTTGGGTCCTAAGCTCGGACTCATCTCTTCAGTAGGACCACAGACGGTAAAAGAAATGGACACAGCGATCCCATTGGATTCAACGGAGAAAAGTGAAGTCAATTAGAAGCACTCACTTCCTGATGGCTGAGCGTACTGCTCAGACTCAAACTGAGCTTGACGACGTAGATGTGACGTGAGCAACCCGTCTGTCTTCTAAAAGCTGTGCCAAGAGAAATCTGAATCATTCCCTTCCGAAACTTGCAGAGACGGAGAGTGTGAGTAGGAGCTGTCCATGAGCTAGGAGCAGGAGACACTTTTGCTAAGTATTCTGATGAATTATTTTGTCATTTTGCCTCCACGTTCCCCCGATTGCCCGCGAGCTTCTCCTCCTGTCCATAATTTAATTTCTCTACTGTGCGACAGAGAGTCGCGTGGTTATGACGCAATCGTTAGCCTATTTTTACAAAAACTGCTTCTATGGGGCCATAACGTAAGATACAAGGTAATGGAGCCTTTTATACATTTTCGTGTTTCTTTAGAAATAAATAATGGACAAATGGAGTCTTTAAACGCCTCAGATGTAAAGTTATTCGCTGACAAAGTGACTCAAAAATGAATGGGAGTCAATGGAATGCTAACAGCAGGTGAGGGTCTGCTAATCAATGGCGGCCCCCGGGGAAGCTTCAGTTTTTTCTGAAACATTACCCCCTTGAGTAGGACTTATTTGTTCACCACACTGGAACACTGTTTCGATGCACCAGTACGTCAAAAACTCGAGACGTGTGTCGACACTGGGTCTCAAACTACCCATTCCTGCTGGGAAGACTATAGTTGCTTCTGGAAGAGGGGTTAAGGCCAATTCACACTGCACAGACTAAAACATGTCCAGCGTCTGTTGTCGTTAGTCAGAGTTTGTTTTTTTGTTTGTCTAAATCCTAACTACATCTACATTAATTCGAACACATTTGAAAATGGCGTTTTCGTTTAAAAAACCCTCCTCATCCACACTAGCGTTTTCAAGCATTTTCCAGAAAGTTTCTCATCCACACTGAAACGTCGTAAAACGCTACATTCATCTTACTGCGCAAACGTAAACCCTCACAGAAGCTCACTGAGATTATATAGACAGAAAAATAAATAATAAAGTTAATAAAGTTATTGTGCAATTCTTCTGGCAGGATAAATTTATTTAGCAAAATATCTCACCATTCACTGCCAGGTCGCACTCAGTCACCATGTTTGGTCTAAAACTGCTCTCATGTTTTGCCGCAGGACAGCAATGTGAGTAAATTCAGTCATATTTGCAGGACTGTGATATGAAGAGTGTGCAAAGTAACATATTTAGCAACTGTGTGAAAGTGAATAGCACATAGCAGGCACAATAGGTTTTCACGGTCCACACTACAACGCGAAGTGTTGTGACGCGAATTAAATACGTGTAAGATGTACGCACACAGTATGAACAAAAATCCGCTAGAAATTGGACCAGATCAGCATGGAAATCACTACAAAACTGCCGCAGAATTTAGCAACTTGGTTACATGTCTGGGCATGTACACTCTTTAGGTGTTTCGACATCGGCTGCGGCTGGATGTAACCGATCGGCGAGAGTATCCGCGTGCAGGCGGGGAGGATGAAGATGGAAGATGGACTTGACTTGAAGTCGGACACTTTCTGGTTCCCGTAGTGACCGCTCACGTGGTGTTTGCATACTTTACCACAGCTGAAGTGAAATAAATGCAATATTTACACAGATGTTTCAGAGACATTTTCATTCAATACTTTATGTACTGCTTCATACAGCGTCTGTTTGAACAAGAATAAAGTTCAACATTAGCTACTATCAATGAAGTGGAGTCTATATTTTTTTAATCAGTTTTTATTTGATAAACATGACACAATATAACATCGCAACTACATGAAAAGAGTGTTTACTGTTATAAAAAAAACAACTGATTTGTGAGCTTTAGAGGAACTAAAGGTGTTCGAATAAACACGAAACACGTGATCGTTGTCATGTGGTGAATCCGGCCAATCGTGGAACAGCTGTGTCGTCATCAGAGCTCGTGCAGCCCAGGGCAACCCTCTTTTTTTATTTATTTTATTATTTTATTGCATAAAACATTTGTTACAATTTGCCGAAAAAAGAAATTGATCTTGTAAAACAAAAATCATTTAGATACAGTTCATGTTTTCATAAGGAATAAAAATAAATAAATAAATAAATAAATACACATCAGCCAATAGAGAATTGAGACAAATATCATACAAGTAACACATAATCTGTATAAAAATTATAAACAACATAAAAGTACACAGCCAGAGTATCAGACAGTAAATATCAGTTAAATTAATTATAAAGTTAACTTAGATAAGTATTGCATACATTTTGATGCTGATTTACCATCTAATCCAGAGATGCAGTCTATATAATTTTAAGTCAAGTTTAAAAACATTGAAAAGAGGTTTGTTCTTCATAAATTTAGATTTATGAATAAATAATTTTCCAAGCAAAATTAATAAGTTGACTATATATTGTACAGAGGAGTTTGAGTCAGAAAAGTAAAAGATGTCAAAATTAGATATAAATGTATGTTTAAGCCAAAGTGTCCATTAATGAAACATTGTATATCATTCCACAGAGAAGAGCTATGTGAACAGATATAACAAATGGTCTAATGTTTCCGTTTCCAGAGAGCAGAAGCTGCATTTTTCGTCTACAGTAGGGCTAAACCTCGAAATAATCTTGTTATGGGGTAATAATGGTGAATAATTTTAAATGATATTTCTTTTACTTTGTTTGTAATTAAAAATGTATGTGGGTTACTCCATGCTCTATTCCAATTAATATTTTCATACAAGGGGGACCATTTGTATCTGGAGGCAGGGATAGATTTTGCACATAAAAGGTTTTTTATTACTTTGTTGTTGACTTTTCTGTCTAGAAAAGATAGACCATTTATTGAAACACTGCTGGAGAAAGATATATTAATTTGATCAAAATCCGTCTCATCTCTAAGTAGGGTGATGATCCCATGGGGTACAGTATAGCTCTGGTTACAATATCAAATTATTTTCTTGGAGGATGGAAATTAAATTTATGTGTGAAGTCGTCATAAGTTAAAATTTGATTTGAGTTATTTAATAATTTGGATACCAGTAGAATATCATGTTTAAACCAGTTTTCAATAAAGAGAGTCTTGTTTCTATATATGATGTTCATGTTGTTCCAGATAAAACATTTGTGAGGGGAGAAATTGTGTTTGTATAGAAGTGACCAACAAGTTAGAGCCTGTTTATGGAAGTTTGACAGTTTGACTGGCAGTCTGTTGATGGATGGGCACTGAAGTAATGTGATTTTACCAAGTTTTTCAAAGATAAAGTTTGGCACAATGTTCCACAAACTGTTTGGATTTCTCAAAAAACTTTTAATCTAGTTGATTTTTAATATCTCATTGAAAAGTGAGAAGTCAATTACCCATAAACCCTCGTCCTCAATTTTATTAATCAAGATGTTTTTCCTGATTTTATGGGGCTTCTTAGTTCCTCCATATAAAGTTTTATAATAGTTTGTCTAGATTGGCACATTGTAACTTGGGTATTTCTATTGATGTAAATAAATATGCTTTCTGCTTTAGAAAGAAGAACCCTGCCAGATATAGATATATCTCTTGCAAGCCAAGAGTCAAACTTTTTATTAATAATCGAGTCGTGTAGTAATAATTATGACTGATTTTTATTCCAAGATAAGTTACTAAATTATTTATATTTATGCCACATATTTGACCCAAATGCTTATTTTTAAGAGAAAACAGCTCACATTTTGAAAGATTTAGATTTTTTCAAAATTGGTTTACAACATTTAGTGCAACTCCTATTTGGGATTCATTTTTTAGAAACAGGGTTGTGTCATCCGCCAGCTGTGAGATTTTTATTTCTCTTTCATTTAATGTAATTCCTTTGAATGAACTCTTGTGAATTAAATCACAGAGAATTTGAGCCACAATCAACAATAGAAGAGGCGAGGTGGGGCAGCCTTGGCAGATACCTTTGTTAATGTAAAATCTTGAAGAGGTTCCATTAGCCAATTTAACACAACTGTTTCCTCCCATGTACAGAGTTTTTACAGCATTAATAAAATTCTTACCAAAATTAAAAAAGTTTTAAGTGTCAAAAATAAATTTGTGGCTTACCGTGTCAAAGGCTTTTTGAAAGTCTAAGAATAAAATAAGGTGTTCATCATCTAGAAAGTCTTTGTATTCAATCAGATCCAAAACTAAGCAAATGTTATTGGCTATGTGACGATCTTTCATGAAACCAGATTGGCATTCATCAATTAAAGTGTGTCATTTAGATTTGAGATGTTTTGCTAAGATAGAAGCTAGAATCTTATAGTCATTATTTAGCAATGTAATGGGACGCCAATTGAGAGAGTCAATGTGAGGTTTTGGAATAAGTGATATGACACCTTGCCTCAGAGAAGGAGGAAGCTCCCCTCTGTCAAGAGATTCTTTGAAGACAGCCAGAAGAAATTTACCTAGTGACTCAGAGAAACATTTATACATCTCAGAGGTCAGGCCATCACAGCCTGGTGATTTATTGTTCTTTAATTGAGTTATTCCCCAAATAATCTCCTCAAGAGTTATGTCCTGGCAGCAGTTTTTATTATATTCTGCATCCACACTACCCTGGCAATCCAGAGTTCTCGCGAGAGCACAAGTTGAATTTGCTCAGTTTACTCTGGTGTCTAGTAATGATGCTCATTAAATATGCCCCTCGAACTGAGCTGCACCAATCACATCGGGTTATCTGATATAGGCGGGCCAGAGGTGAGCTAAACAGATGACGACAGCGCTGAAGTCATTAGTAAACATTGCAAGATGACTATGGATGAACACCAGTTGTTTGAAACGGCTTTGGCCGCTACAATGAACGAGTTAGACTTGGCTTTTTATCTAAAACAGGAACAGAAGATGCCGCTCAAATCGTTCCTTTGCAAGAAGGACGTTTTTGCTGTTTTGCCGACCGGATACGGTAAGAGTCTAATCTACCAGTTAGCTCCGCTGGTAGCTAAGCGTATGGGGTTTATTGTTGTGATTGGTCGTAGTGTTATACTATTGCGTGCAGTGAGAGTTTCAAATGCACGCTTGGTGCCGCCCCTCGAGCTGGAAGATTTTCATTAGTCGACGCCAGACCATTAATCTTTTAGATTTAGGTCTGGATTTCCAGGCTACATCCACACAGTTAGGTGAGTTAATCAAGCTAAAGATTTCCTTTGGATCTTTGAGATTAATATCTCTTGAGTAAAGTTTTTCATAAAAAGCACTTATATAGTTTGATATCTCTTTACTGTCCTCGCTTATCTTTTCTAAAGTTTTCTTATAGAATTGATTTCATTTCTTCTTTTTTTCCATGTTAAATAAATATCTACTGTTTTTCTCACCCTGTTCCATCCAATTCCTACGTGACCTTATAAAAGCTCCTTTTGCTTTGTTCTCATATAAAATATCTAGTTGGTTTTGTAAGTCTAATAAAGCATTATATTATCTTTTTGGCTCAAATGCTCTTTTTCAGTAAGTTTGTTAATATTGTTGATTAGCGTGTAAGTTAAATTTTTCTTTTTGTGTGCCAATATCTTGCCATAACCCGAGCAGACGCCTCTAATTTTATATTTGAGAAGTTCCCACAATGTCCCAAAATGATTCCCTTTTCTAGCAGCCTCCCATTGTTCTGAGATAAGGAGTTCTATTTTCATTTTTAGCTCTTCATGAGATAGATAATTATTTAATTTCCAGTAACCGCTAGAGGATCTCCCTCTTTGTTCCTTGCTGACCTGAATAGCTAAAAAAAATGCCCTTATGATCTGTCAGAACAGCAGGAGAAACAGTGCATGACAATCTATCCTGGACTGTATAGCGTGTGGCTTCTATTGCTCCAAGTGTATGTTTTCAACTATGTCTTTTTTTTTTTTCTCTCCATATATCAATTCAATTCAAGTCAATTATTTTTTTTTTTTAATTTGGAGTTAGTTTTGGTGGGCACCTGTCTAACTGGTTATCCATAACTATATTAAAGTCACCGCCCAAAATTACTTTAGCTACAGGATATTTAGACATCAACTCATTTAATACAGAGTCCAGTTCTTCCAATAATTTTGAATTTTGTGAGAGTGAGCAGTACCCATAGATGTTGCCTAAAATAAAAAATGCATCTTCCAAACAGGTAATAGTAACCATCCCATCGGTATCCCTTACAGTATTAAGAACCTTTCCTTTAAATTTATGAGTGAGAATAGCAACCCCTGTGTTGCCGGCATCCCTCCTTCCCACGACATCGATGGCTTGACTCATAATTTGGTTAGGGGCTATTTGCTGACAAATGTCTATCACCTTTCTTTTTACATTTTCCTCCCTTTCCTCTGGTAGCCCATACAGCCTTAGAGCCCATCTCCGCCTGTATCTTTCAGTCTCAGTGAGCCGAATTTCCATGTTTTTTATAGTTTTTTCATGACTGTTGCAAAAGCTCAGATAACTTTTTGTTTTCATTTTTCAAAGCTTCAATTTCGACGAAGGCAAAATTAAGGGAGGTTTTCAGCTCTTCGATGTCTGACTTGTTGTCTCTTACCATCAGTTCCAGGTTATGAGCTCTCTGGTTAACTGCAGCCAGAATGTTAAACCTGAAGATCTTCTAGAGACAAGTCGCTCCTTTCTTTCCTTTTTACTTTTAAGGCAGGGCTGGAAGAGGGGCTACCAACCGGTGTTACAACCCCCGAGTCCGTTGAGAAGTCGTCATCCATTTTCCCGCCGTTGTTTTCTTTTTGGCTAGCAACGTAGTTGTGGTCTGTTAGCTTCAGCGCTTGAGCTCTGCCTTTACGTTTCTGTTTCCTATTCTGTTTTTGTTCGGACATAATATGGTGTAAAAACGTTACCGACAACAATAATGTAGTTCCACCGTCGTTAAAAGCAAAGTTGGGAGGCCAGAAGACTGTTATTAAGCAAGCCGCTCTGTGGTTGCGACTGAGCGCTGCTCCGCCATTACCGGAAGTCCCTCGACTCATGGTGAACAAATGAGTCTTACTGAAGAGATGAGTCCGAGCTTAGGACCCAAGCAATCCGATTGGTTAAAAGCACGTTTTATGAGTAATCGCTTTAGTGCCTGGTTACAAATCATACAAAATCACTTTATTATAGAAGACGTTTGTACTACGTTATAACGAGTCATTAATGTATTAGGTCTAATACAGTAGGTTAGACAAACTTAGTCCCAGTCACGTTGGAAGTTACCGAGCAGGGGACTTTTCAGGCACTGCGTCATATCATTACGTCTGCTGGACTCATGGTACGGCAGTAAAGTTTCTTGATTATTATGCAGGAATGAGAGTATAGTTTCTAGCCATATCAGCCTAGAAAATCGCAACATTTCATTTTCCGTCGGTCTTAGTACACAATGTAACTACAGAAGAGTCAAGTTTTAAATAGGAACAATATCGAAACTCTTTGGTCATTTTTTTTGAGAGAGATGCTAATGGTCTTGTCCGATACATTTATCTATGCTAAGCTATGCTAAAAGTGGTACCGCCATACCCGGAGTTCGGCTGAATGGATTCGAAAACGGTAAAACTCAACTGTTTAACTCTGGGGGAGTTGTAAAATGAGCCTATTTCCAAAAAAAAGTGGAGTATCCCTTTAACCGAAGCTATAGATTGTGAAATTAAACATTTCTCGTTGTTAGTGTTTTTTTGTTTTTTTAAAATATAAATAAACAACATATTTGAGCTTCAAACAACTACATTCTCGAATGAGAAACTCTTAAAACTACATTTCGTGACACAATAATAGTCGTATTTTTAAATTTTGCGGTCTTTCTCCTCTGCTATTGACACAACTTGAGAGATTTTAAATATTAGCTATAGAATATATACAATTTACATATACAATATACAATTCAATTTTATCTTACCTTGTATATAGCATTTACATAAAGCTACCACATAATAACACTAAAACAGCTCACGTTAGCTACAAGTTATGGCGAGAACAGATTTAGATCAGGCATACTACTGTCATACTAATGGGGTCCTTAGCTCGGACTCATCATAGGCAGTATATAAACTGGACACAGCGACCCCATAGGTTTCAACGGAGAAAAGTGAAGCACATTAGAAGCACTCACTTCCTGATGGCTGAGCGTACTGCTCAGACTCAAACTGAGCTTGACGACGTGGATGTGACGTGAGCAATCCGTCTGTCTTCTAGTAGCTGTGCCGAGAGAAATCTGAATCATTCCCTTCCGAAACTTGCAGAGACGGAGAGTGTGAGTAGGAGCTGTCCATGAGCTAGAAGCAGGAGCAACTTTATGATTCTCTATGGGCTTCTCTCTTGACTTTATCGGACTTTATGCCTCCACGTCCCCCCGATTGACTACGAGCTTCTCCTCCTGTCTATACGGTAATTTCCAGAGAGTCGCGTTGTTATGACGCAATCGTTAGCCTACTTTTTCAAAAACTGCTTCTACAGGGCCATAACGTAAGATACAAGGTAATGGAGCCTTTTATACATTGTCGTGTTTCTTAAGAAATAAACAATGGACAAATGGAGTCTTTAAACGCCTCAGATGTAAAGTTATTCGCTGTCAAAGTGACGCCAAAATGAATGGGAGTCAATGGATTGCTAACAGCAGGTGATGGCTTGTTAGCCAATGGCGGCCCCCGGGGGTGGTATGCTATTCGAGAGCTCGATTACCCCCCTGGGACTCATCTCTTCAATCAGACTCAATTGTTCACCACACCGGCCCTAGGCTGTGGAACAGCCTTCCGGTTTACATCAGATCGGCTCAGTATTTAACTATTTTTAAATCTTTTCTTAAAACCTACTTTTTTTTTTCTTTAGCTTTTAATTCATTGTGTGTTTTTGTCATGAATGTGTGGTTTGTCCTTGTCTCTTTATCTTGTGTTTTGTTCAGCACTTTGGTCAGCCATGTTTGCTGTTTTTAAATGTGCTATATAAATAAATACAAAATTGAAACTTAAATGTCTCTTGTGTTGTTAAATGTCTTACACAATTGTTAGTGTCAGAACAGCCACAGAGCAGTGGACAAATGTGCACAAACTGAGAGAGATGAATAACTCTGCGTGAACAACTGAGGAAGTCGTTTTCTCTCTTCTGTCTTTCTCTGATGCCTCAGTCTGTCGTCTAAACGTCCGGACATGAACATCTTTCAAGAGTCCCGCTGCTCCATTTTAGCAGTTCTCCTGCTTTTCCTTCTCCAGGGTGAGTATCTTCAGAAACATCTCAGTTAATGTCTCAACCGGCTGTAATACACTTCCTTATTTGTGTTTGTATAGGAAATTAACATGCATGTAAAAAACTGCTTGTGGTTCCATTTCTCATTTTCATATATATATATATATATATATTTATATGCATCCATAGGTCTATGTGTGTCATATCACATGTAGTAACTTAAAATAAATGAAATTTATGTTTCTGTTTATTAAATAGGCCGATGTAACTAAATGTGACCCTGGACCACAAAACCATTCACATAGGTCAATTATTTGAGATTTGATATATGAGATTAATAAATAAGCTTTCCATTGATGAGGTAAATGATCAAGCATGTTTTGTTTAAGTCTTATCTGTGTTTCATCTGTGAGAAAAGAGAAAAGTTCAGCTCAGGAAACCTCAAGCCTTATCTTTACAGAATGTGGCCAAATGTTACAGACCGTTATTCTGTTGCAACCAGCATTAATGAAAAAATGTTTTAAGTTCACTTGTCATTCATTGCTATCGAAGAATATATATTTTCACATGTGCAACATTTATAAAATAATAGGCAGCTGTTGAGGTGATGGTGGAGAGTAAATAAATCAAATTAAAATATAGAGAGCAAGAGTGCAGTGGAGGAGGGGATGTGAAACACTTTGTAAAGCGCGGATGGACACAGGGGTGATGAGCCGAAAATACAGCCAGAGATCACGAGTCTCTGTGCAAATATACAGTACAAACCATTACAGGCCATGCGCTAGAGTCTGAAATTCAGAAATCTGGAGGGAATAAAGTTATTATATCTCTGTTTTCTTTTTCTGTTCTTAAGAAGATAAGAGTGAATGAGAAGTGTGAGATGGTCTGTGATGATAAACCCTCACCTCAAATGCCGTGAGCTTCTTTTGATGGTTTATTTAACATTTGCCATCTCTGTTCCCTTTTTCTCATTGGTTCTGATGATGTTGTTACCAAACTAATTTATGCTGAATTAGAAAAATATGACATGTTTTTGCAATGATTTGTAACCAGAGTTGTTTGTTGTGTGTTGTAGGGTCACGAGCTGATCCAGATGTTCAGGTGCACAAAGCTGTTGGAGACTCGCTGGATTTAACTGCTGATTATCCAAAAGAAGGTCTTGCAGTGCAGTGGAAATATAATGGAACTGAATTTGCTGAGTATGAAAAAGATCAGATCAAACGGGTGAATCCTCAATTATTTCATGAAAGGTTAAAGATGAATAAGGACAATATTAGTATAACAATAGAAGACCTGAAACTCCAGGATTCTGGAAGCTTCTCTATTGTTGCAGTAGGAAAATCAGTTCAACTTCCAACAAAAGTCATTGTGCTGCATGTTCATGGTGAGTTTAATTACTTTATATTTATCCTGTCAATGCTGTTAATGTAAACACACATACACATTCAATAACTGGAGTTAAATAAGTCTATAGTAATTTAGCTGAAGTTAAATAGTTCCTGTTGGTGCACATTTAAGTTGTTTTGCACGCGTGTTTTCGACGTGCTGTTTCCTTGTGGCTTGAATAATTAAATAAGGTAAAAATAATAAACTTTCAAAAGTCTGAACTTAAAGTCGGATATGCCAATCCATTTATTAACATAACGAAAAATGAAACATTTCTTAAATAAAACTTAACTCAAGTCAGTCTCAATGATTACACGCCGTGTCTCACGGTCAAAAACCATGCACCTCGCTGTGCGCCACACCTGCACTAATTAGCCCCTGTCTTAAGTAAACTTGTGGCAGAACACAGCGCCAACCCATCCCAATACACACAATGGCTCCAACCTTTAAAATTAATTCGAAGAGTGAATTTTCATAGTGATGTCATAGAAGAATCTTCCAGTGAACAGTTCTAGTGTAAAGAACTATTTTCCACTATAAAAAATAAAATAAAAAAAACCTTTTGTACATCCATTGTATCAATGGATGTGAAAGGTTCTTCATGGAACCATAGACACCAAAATAACCTTTATTTTCAAAATGTAAATATAATTGACTTTAGTATATTATTCTCCTCCAGATCTCATCAGAGATGTACAGATTGAGCTCAATAATTCCTTGCTGGAGTCAAAAAACATGTGTGTGTTTCATCTTCGGTGTCTGGCGTCCGGTGATCCGAATCCCTCCTACAGCTGGAGTGGAGATCCGGCCAGGACTGGACAGAACCTGAACATCAGCCTCCATCCAGCAGAGAGCGCTACACTCACCTGCACCGCCAACAACACCGTCAGCACCAACCACACGATCCAGACTGTAGTGTGCACAGGGAAATCTGAGGATTCAAGTGTATCATCAGGTACAGTTTTGCATTAAAATACTGAATTGCTTAACTTCTATATGGATTAAATGATTCAACTTGTTATACTCTGAAGAAACATAATTTTTGGAAAACAAAAGGAACTATAGAAGTGATCAAAGCAAAGTCAATACTGTACCCAGCTAACAACAAATAGGCCTATTTTCTAATGTTCCCACTAAGTTAGCAAAAAAATATATAAAATAAAAATAATGTAATGTTCTAAAATCTTTTTTTCTTGGCTATACGAACGTTGAAACGAAGGAAACATTCATTTTTTATCATTCTGCAAACATTTTGGGAATGTTATTTTTAAATGTATGAACATTCTGAAACGAGTTGCATTAATGTTAGCATTTAAAAAATGTTCGATGAACGTCCAACTAAAACATTTAAAAAACAAACGTATACATTTTTGTGCTAATGTTTTGAAAACATTATTAAAAACCAGATAACTTTGAACAAACATTTTATTAACGTTACTGGAAGGAAGAACGTTTGTTCATAACTTTGAGAGAATCTTGACAGAAAGTTAGTTAGTTCTGGGTAAATGCCTAAAAAAAGGTCAAGGTTTGAATAACATGAATGTCAGTAAATTTGGCAGGATATTATTTTTTTGAATGAACTCTTCCTTTAATACAGAGCTGTAAAAGGGAAATGGTGGTGGAATAATATGAGATGGAAGGGAAAATATTTCAAAGCTTTTATATTCACTCACAAACTTTGGGTTCCTCGAGAAACTTTCTGAAAGCCCTTCAGAGCTCTGTAATGTTGCTCAATAATGTTCTTGTGTTTCTGTTTTTCAGGTCAGATTTCTGTCCTCAAAATCCTCAGTTCTCTTCTGGCCGCTTCTCCGTATCTGCTAGCGACAGTCGTGCTGCTTTACAAATGTTACAGAGCGAGAGGTAAAACTTCTGTCTGATCTCTCTCTCTCTCTTTCTCTCTCTCTCTCTCTATAATATATATATATATATATATATATATATATATATATATATATATATATATATATATATATATATATATATTCCCTCACTGAAGCAATCAATTGTTTTGTGTATTTCAGTTTCATGTGCTGAAGAACAAAGTCAGTACGCCGTAACAGAGGAAGAAACTTCAATCTGATGTTAAAGAGTTAATTCTGTCCACGTTTGAATGTTCTGTCAGCATTTATTTGTCCTTTAACATGGTTTGAAAATATTGTAGTTTGTTCTTATAAGCTTTATATTTGTCATAACCTCATGTTGTTAGTCTGTTCTTCAGTAGTGAAAGCTTGACAATGATACTGTTGCTTGTTCTAGTTTGCTTGTTTGAGTATTATTAATCATACATAACATACTTTTATTCTGTATAAATTAATAACTGTTGAAATTAAGCGTTTTTATGTTGTTTTTCTTGTTTTTTCACATTTGTAAACCATCATCTATTTCAAAAACAATGTCTTAATGTTTCAGTCATATTTTAATAATACATCTTTATATTTTTAGTATCTGTAATTAAATAATTTGAAAGCATTTCATCATTCAAATCTTTGTTGACAGTTTCCCTTTAAAGACACTCGGGGACAAACTAAATAAATGTATTTGACAGCAGTTTATAACAGACTCAAACACTCAGAAAGAGTTGAACCAGCAAAACTTGCCTCTGATCAAGACTATAATCAAATTACTTTGTTAAATAATTTAATGATTTTTTCTTCTTTTTCTTTTTTTTTTGGCTTGATTAAGAGACTAAAAGAGAAGCATCGGGTAATTTTTTATTTATTTTATTTTTTTATCCTTTATTTATCCAGGTAAACTGTTTGAGAACCACTTCTCATTTACAAACATGACCTGGCCAAGAGGCTACAGGACAAATAGAAACTGTACATAGTCATACACATAACACACAAGCAATTGAATTAAAAAAAGGGTAGAAAATAAAACAACGAAAAAAGAATAAAGTGTCATAATGGTTTCATTATGAAGCTCATAATAAATGTTACTCACAGTGGAAATCTGATCTGTGGTTTGTGTTTGGTGGAGGAAGATGTGAATGTTGATATGATCATGTCTGTAAATCCCAGCACTACTGGAGCACAAGTTTCACATCATCATCTTCCTCTACAGGATCAACAATAGTGTTGAGAGTATTCCTCAGAAGAGTTTCTGCTACTGTAAAACAAAGCTGATTGTGCAGAAAAACAATATTCAAAGCTAAATGTTGAAAATGTTTTTAACTTAATTACATTAGCTGAAGATCAAAGCCATTATGTTGTTAGAGTGAATATATTTCATCTTAAAGAAAGGTTTGTAACTTATTCACCTGCTAAACCTGATGCTTAACAGCATAAACACAGAAAGATGGATAATAGCTTTTACTTGGGTATGAGAAAACAGTGAATGATCAAAGCTCTTTCACAGATAATATGTGTGGCTCTTAAAAGAGCCTTTGTGTTGTGTGTTGAGCTGACTCCTCTACTTGGAGCTGGTGTATTTGGTCACAGCCTTTGTGCCCTCAGACACGGCGTGTTTGGCCAGCTCTCCGGGCAGCAGCAGACGCACGGCGGTCTGGATCTCTCTCGATGTGATGGTGGAGCGCTTGTTGTAGTGAGCGAGACGAGACGCTTCACCGGCGATGCGCTCGAAGATGTCGTTGACGAAAGAGTTCATGATTCCCATCGCCTTGGAGGAGATCCCGGTGTCGGGATGAACCTGCTTCAGGACTTTGTACACGTAGATCGCGTAGCTCTCCTTCCTGGACTTTCTGCGCTTCTTTCCGCCCTTGCCGGCGGTTTTAGTGACGGCCTTCTTCGAGCCCTTCTTGGGTGCGGACTTCGCTGGTTCAGGCATGATGATTCAGTCAGAGAAACTCAGAGACCAATAAAGCTGAATCACTGCAGGCGGGCTTTATGCGCTGCTCTATGCTAATTTACAAAGGGAAGAACGAGGCTCTGTGATTGTGAGTCTTCCTGGACCAACCCATAGAACGATTTCATTGGTCACATTAAACATTCACTGAATTGAAGGCGATCCAATCAGAAGCTTTGAAATGTTAATCACGCCCATCGACAACTACCATCCCCCACATCTACTCAATTTCTTTGTTTTATTTTCCCGCATTTTCCCGGAATGAATAAGTGAATTATTGTGATTCATTTCAGAGTTCTTTCATATGCAGAGGATTCTATATAATTTGAACATTTATTTAGAAGCAGAAATAGCATATTGTATTATACAGTAATATATATATATATATATATATATATATATATATATATATATATATATATATATATATATATAATATAACAATGTCCACTAATATATAACAATGACCACTAACTTCCGAGTCTTTATAACGATGTTTATTTAACTGCAAAGCAGAATTATCAATATAACACAGTAAAAAATAAATGAATACTATGCTTATTTTTATTTGCTTTAGAAATCACTTAACCCTCTATGCATGGTATGGTATTGCCTCCAAGCAACAACCCTAACCCTAACCCTAACTCATGTCTGGACTCCTCTTTTTCATCTCCTGGCACATCAGTTCCCTTTTGTGTTCCAGTGTTTTCTGGTCTTTTCCTGAAGGGTGATCTGGGAGGAGAAAGTTTGTCTCAGACCTTTTTGGCTTCTTCACTTTGTTTAGCTGTCCTCGGAGTCCCTCTAGACCTCTCTTTGCAGAATTCACTTTGAGTTCTTTACAACCTGCATCTCTTAGTTCTTAGTTAGCATCTCCCATCTTCCACGTCAAACTTAATTTCCAACCATACCACCCAGCTGCAGATCCCCTCTCTTTCAGACAAGGGTGTTTTTCAACAAGTGCAATAGCCACACTTTTGATTTTCTCTTTGTCTGTAAGGTAAGCTTTGTAAGCAAACACTGCTTCAGCAAGTTTATCCAGTATTTCTGTCTGCATGTCTCGAGACATTGTCAGAAGAGTTCCATATATACTGTAAGCCTTGTTACCATGCTTTAGTCTCAGCTCAACATCATATGAGAAAGTGGGGATCGAAAAGGCAGCAGGCCATGGATGTGAACGACTCTGTTTTATCTCTGAGACACAGCTGCTGATTTGAGTCGATGTTGATGGAGAATGTGATACATGCAGGCAATACTGCAATATCCAAACTTGAGTCTGAAAATGTATCAGAGGGACTGAACAGGATTTTCAGCGTTGCCTCGTCCTTGGGCAGATCAGTTAAGTAAGGTTGCAAAAATCATGAAAATCATTATCCTCATACTGAAGATCAAAACTGTCTCTTAGCTGCATGCAGTTTGCTTCTCAGTGTCAGGGACAGTGTCAAGTGTAATTTGTTGAATGTCCCGTTCAGAGATGGTCACTCGAAGAAGCATTTTGAAGTTGGAGTGGAACCTTTACAACCTGCAAAGAAGTAATTCGGAGAAAGGCACCATATAGTGTTAATAAAGTAGTACATAAAAAAAAAAAAAAGTACTTAGTAGAAGTGCTAACAAGCATGAACAGGTTCAGCCTACATAAGTGGACGCAGTAAAGCAGTAATGTAAATGAACAAATTGTATGGCCCTGAACATTGTGCTTTACATTTGTTAACAGCACTGACTGCTGAATATATTTCGACTGGTTGCAGGTTCATATCAACAAAGAACAAGTATTACAGTATCACAGAGACAAAGGACAAGTTTGTGAGATGCAGGGTACTGTAAAGATACAAGGAGGAAGAACAAAAAAAAAAATTGCAAATAGCAAAGCAGAGTAGTAATTTCTGATCACTTTTGAGCTACTATGATAGAACATGTTTTCGTTCATCAAAAGACAATGACGGAAAAATATGATATTTGTTTTGAGATTAAAAATTGACTTCTCCATTAGAACTATATGTTTTTTTTTTTTTACTTTTCTTTTTATTTCCTTTTATCAAGTGCAGTCATACAGTATGTCACAAATTAACTTTTTGATGGTACAGTAAGGTGTCACGGGCAAGTCTACAAACAGAATAGCAGTCCATATACTGTATCTTTTGAGAACTATATGTTTTGAACAATGTGTTTTCTATTTTTTGGTGTATTGTTTACTGCTTGATAGTGTATATCATTTTGATCACTTTGTCTATGATTTGAGAGCAGTGTTTGATTTTGAACACAGGTAAAACTGTTTTGAGGCGAAAGTTTCATTTTGCAAGAGGAGTCAGAGGTTTTGTAAATAGTGCTTGAAGATGAGGTTTCGTGTTTAATGTTTTCAGAAAAAGGAGCAAGGTTTCAGAAATTGTGTTTTAGCAATTGAAAAAAAAACTAATTCGAATAGCCTACACTGAAGCGTCGTAAAATGCTACATTCATCTTACTGCGCAAGCGTAAACCCTCACAGAAGCTCACTGAGATTATATAGATGGAAAAATAAATAATAAAGTTAATAAAGTTATCGCATAATTCTTCTGGCAGGATAATTTTATTTAGCAAAATATCTCATTCACTGATGCGCCCATTGCACTCAGTCACCATGTTTGGTCTAAAACTGCTCTCATGTTTTGCCGCAGGACAGTAATGTGAGTAAATTCTGTCATCTTTGCAGGACTGTGATATGAATGTGCAAAGTAACATATTTTAGCAACTGTGTTAAAGTGAATAGCACATAGCAGGCACAATAGGTATAGACCAGGGGCCTGATGTATAAACGTTGCGTACGCACAAAATGGGCATAGAAATATGCGTACGCATTTTTCCACGCACATATCGGGATTTATAAAAAATAAACTAGGCGTAGATAAGTGCGCACCGTAAGGATGCTCTTGACCGTGCGTACGCACTCTTTTAGAAGAGTATGTGTTTTGGCGACACCAACTGGCCCAAATAGCAATAACTATTTAAAATGAAAAACTTCTAAATTATCCTATTACATCACCCAATAAATCAAATTGCATCAACCTGAATTATCATTATGATATGATTATGATGGAGTTTGATAGATTCATTGATTTTAATAAAATTTTGACTCTATTTCATTATAGCTCTGCACTGGTGTCTTGCAGAAGATCACTTTTAGACAGAAAATCTAAAGAAATACAAGATAATACAAATATAATTTCGCTCACCAACTTGTCACTTGAAGCAAATATCCATCCCTTCTTAAATGTCCGCGCCAGCGAGCGCGTTGGGCCGTTTAGTGAAACTGATGCAAATAACAGTTTAAATAAATAAAATACTTCTGATATAAACTATGTTTTACTTATGATATAAACATTTAGATTAAATATGCCATTCAAATTAATGGAGAACACTTAAACATGAAATCATTACTGAGAAGTTACAACATTTTTTATATTCAAATTCAATCAATAGAAATATTTGTTGTGGATGCGATGTTTTTGAACACGTTTCCTGTAGCGTGCTGTGTTTAAATGTTTTAACCACAGAGATAATTGCTTATCATGATAATACCAGATTGTCTGAGAAAATAGTTTCGTGCAAATAATGCCCAAGGCCTATCTGTTTCCATTAAAAATATAAATCAATTAAAAAAACTATTCGGCCAGTGGAAAAGATTAAATGTATTTTACACTATTTGATTAAATAAAATAAAATTACACTATTTGATTTTTACTATTTAATAAAAATAATACAAATCAAGTAGTTGCCTATCCTTGCCTTGTTTTTGAATACATAAATCAAATAGTGTAAAATACATTTCAGAGAAAGTTTTTCTCAATCTTTTCCACTGGCCGAATTGTATTTTTAATTGATTTATATTTTTAATGGAAACAGATAGGCCTTGGGCATTATTTGCACGAAACTATTTTCTCAGACAATCTGGTATTATCATGATTTAAGCAATTATCTCTGTGGTTAAAACATTAAAACACAGCACGCCACTGGAAAAGTGTTAAAAAAAACATCGCATCCACAACAAATATTTATATTGATTGAATATAAAAATGTTGTAACTTCTCAGTAATAATTTCATGTTTAAGTGTTTAACTCCATTCATTTGAATGGCATATTTAATCTAAATGTTTATATCAGAAGCAAAACATAGTTTAAATCATTATTTTATTTATTTAAACTGCGTCAGTTTCACTAAACGGCCCAACGCGCTCGCTGGCGCGGACATTTAAGAAGGGATGGATATTTGTTTCATGTAACAGCTTGGTGAGTGAAATTTGTATTATCTTTCTGTATATGTTTAATTTTCTTTAGATTTTCTGTCTAAAAGTGACCAAAAAGACATTTAACTCCAGCTCACCATCGGTGTCGCCAAACTGCTCCATCTCCAAAACGTTCGTACGCATGGGTCAGAGTTTGCGTGCAGGTGCGCAAATTTTCCCGTCAAGTTTGTTTTTATAAATCACAACTTATGCGTCGGAAGTGGCGTACGCCTCTTTCAGGGCCTGTTTTGTGCGTACGCAATAAATGAGGCCCCAGATCAGCACGGAAATCACTACAAAACTGCCACAGAATTTAGCAACTTAGTTACATGCCTGGGCATGAACGCTCTTTGATTGACATTCAGTTCTCCCGATCTCTAAACCAATGAAATTGCAGAAATGATAGTCAAGTGATTCAGAAATAATACGTTTATCCTAAAGTGCAACAAATTGAATGTCCAGCAGTGGGCACCAGCGGTCATTAAAGCTTAGCCTTTTGTACACATACATATAAGCAGCTTGAAAGTTTTTTATTTTTAATTTTTTTATTAAAGATTCATATATCAAACATACAACAAGGCACATTGCAAACATATTCAGTCAATCTTACAACATGAATTGAACATGGAGTACAACATTGATACATTTTCCAAAAATAAAACCAAACAAAAATAAATAAATAAAGGGAAAAGAGACCAAGAGACTCAGCAGTAAACACTAAGGAATGAGTTTGCATAAGTATTCATGACAAATTAGGGCTTTTTTTGTTTTGCAACATTTCAGGGATTGTTTATACAGAATGATATCATTTAGAAAGGCATTAAAGACAGGGGATGTTTTAAGAAATCGACATTTGTGTATG
This sequence comes from Abramis brama, assembly GCF_963993115.1. Taxonomy (NCBI): domain Eukaryota; kingdom Metazoa; phylum Chordata; class Actinopteri; order Cypriniformes; family Leuciscidae; genus Abramis; species Abramis brama. The sequence goes on from NC_139965.1 coordinate 9,704,308, forward strand.
AAATATTTTGCCATTAAAATCAGATTATTCACTCCAAACTCAGTTGTTCTGTTCTCCATTTGAAGACCAAATTTAATGCATTCATATGTTAAAATTGGGATATTTTGTGTATCGTACATACTGGAAAGCATCCCAGAAGGTCTGGGTTACATTACAAGAGAAGAAGAGATGTTCTGCGTTTCAACATCAGAATTACAGAAAGTACAAACATTCACATATACATATTAAATCTTTGATGCAATAAGTTGTTACATGGATAAATCTCATTCATCACTTTGAAGTGAACTTCTTTTACCTTCGGTGAAATAGGAAAAGAAAGGTAACTGGTTCTTATCTTCACTAAACAATTGCTGCTAAATTTCTGGAAGATATGTTTTCTCTTGAATGGTGAAGGGAAGTATATGTATTATTACATTTATTTTTATCAAAGAAATTGTATGCATCTATGATTAACGTGGGCTCTCGAGGAATAACCACAGAGTATGTTAACATGCCTTTTACTAAAGTGATCAGAGCTTGTGGGATTGCCTGAATTACAGTTTTAAATTGCCTCTCAGTGCACATCAAACTGTATTTCCGGATGAAAACATCATATGTTAAGAAGTTACCACAATTATCTAATAAGCAGCTCGAAAGTTCTTTGTAAACTAAATTAAGACACATGGTGAAAATCGCACGAACACTTCCATGAACGATAATCAGCAATCACATGTAGGCCTAAATATATGGACACTTATGTAAAGTGTCTTTTAAACAACAAATATCAACATGCCAACCCAGGCAGCAACATAGTGACGGCCCAGATTTAGCCCACATCTGTTACACGTGAATCCACACGTTCCAGATGTTTGGGCTGTAAATAAAGTTCAATGTTGTTTTGCTCCAAACATGAGCGGAGAAAACACACCGTCCGAAGGAGCTCCGGAGGAGCTGTGTGTGTGAGAGAGAGAGAGAGAGAGAGAGAGAGAGAGAGAGAGAGAGAGAGAGAGAGAGAGAGTTGAGTCTACACGGTTCTCATGCTGCGGTTAAATGCGGCTCATTGTTGATCACAGTCAGATTGTGTCCAGCTTCACTCAGAGATCATGGCAGAGACCATGGTAGAGATCATGGCAGAAACCGCTCCAGCAACCGCTCCAGCACCCGCGCCCGAGAAGAAACCAGCAGCCAAACGCATAAGAACAGGACCAGGCGTCCGCGACCTGATCGTCGAGGTTGTGTCCGCATCCGAGGAGAGGAGCGGTGTTTCCCTCCCCGCCCTGAAGAAAGCGCTCGCTGCCGGTGGATACGATGTGGAGAAGAACAACTCCCGCATCAAGATCTCCATCAAGAGTCTCGTTAATAATGACATCCTGGTCCAGACTAAAGGAATCGGCGTCTCAGGCTCCTTTAAACTCAACAAGAAACTGGCCGAGAAAAAAGCGGCTTCTAAAGCCAAAAATACCGCTGCCGCTAAGAAGCCTAAAACTGCAAAGAAGTTGAAGAAACCCGTCGCTAAGAAATCGCCGAAGAAGTTGAAGAAACCCGTCGCTAAGAAATCGCCGAAGAAGGTGAAGAAACCCGTCGCTAAGAAATCCCCGAAGAAGGTGAAGAAACCCGCTGCTAAAAAGGCGACGAAGAGCCCCAAGAAGACAAAGAAACCAGCGACTCCTAAGAAAGCAGCCAAGAGCCCCAAAAAGGCAAAGGCAGCCAAACCCAAAACGGTGAAACCTAAAGCAGCAAAACCTAAAAAGACAGCAGCCAAAAAGAAATAAACAGTCCTTTTCGTTGTGTGTTTAATCAAAACGGCTCTTTTAAGAGCCACTCACTAATTCATAGTAAAGAGCGTTATTTCATCTGTCCAATGAAGATGACATTGGCTTTCCTTTATGTTATAAGTGAAAGCCAATTAATGGACGTACTATGTTGTGCAAATACATTTAGACCTCATTATTGGGAATGTTGATGTTTTCATTCTACAGAAACGTCCACTCTTGGTATGACAAGAGGTTTTAAAATGTATTTCCTTTTCTAACATTTAAACTTAGACCACATTATTAGATTACCCTTTTACTTTATGAATACACATGAAGGACAGCTTAATATTTTTTTTTTCTATTTTTTTGTGCATTTTTTTAAAGGCTGCATATACCATTTTTTTTTGCCACTGTTAGCCTACCTTATTATTTGGCAATATAAAATGTTTTTACGAAATGTTATTTATTTATTTTTCCAGCACATAGTCAGAGTTACAGAATAATAATAATAATAATGCAACAAATAAGGAGATTATGTTTTATTTATTTTAATCAGGTTTGTTAAAAGTGCTTGAATGATGTTAGTTCATTTGCGCAACCATGTATTTGCTATAACAATGAAAATATTTGAAAAACAGTTATAATCAAGTAATGATGCAATCCTTTAAATCTTAACTTTTGAGAGTATCAGAATTAAATGGATGTAAAATTATTATCATGTCAGATATTCAATTTTATTTAATGTGATAGAAAAAACGAAAAAAAAAAAAACACAGTAACACCAATGACACAATGAATCACCAGTGACATAAGACCTAATGTCCTTAATCTTCAACTATAATTAAAGGAGTAATCGATTGTCGAGTTCACGCACGTGATCATAGGTAACTAAACCTATGCGCGTGAACTCGACAATCGATTACAGGACTTCGACCGAAAACAGGATGTAAATACAGGTATGAGCGCTGGCTGAAATAACATCATTTTTATCCATATCTTTCACATCTACTGCAGTCAGATTCACCCGCGTTCACTCTGAAGGAATCACTCACATGGCTGGGCACTTGTAATGACACATCAAGGATGTTAAGATGCTAAAAGCAGGTTTAAAACTTGCCCTATTGAAGTCAACAGGGTGCAAATTTTAAAAAGAGGATAACATGATGTAGGCAACACCGATTTTTGTTGTGTCCTCTGTATTGACAGCACTCCAAATTTACAAAAAAATTAGCTCAATGTTAAAATTGACCGGAGTTCTCCTTTAAGTAGGATGAGACTCAATTGTTAAATTTGGCATACAATCTAAATGAATAGCTTTGAATAAAGTTTATCTATAAATGGGAGTCACTGGTGCTATGGTGTTACCCATAAGAAAGGTAATGCAGTGACAGTGGGAACGCCAGTGACATTTTTCATGAAAAATTCAATTTACAAAATGGCTGCTGCAAGGTATCAAACCACATTTAGTAAATCATGGTATACCAATTAAATTAAGTAGTTTAATACATTTATATTTATATTTTAGTTTATTTATTTATTATCAATATTATTATTATTTTTACAATTCCCTAACAATAAAGTAGGTCATACCAGTGAGTTTAACTAGAAGCTTCATGAAATCATGAGATAAATGAGAAAATTTATGATAACTGAAAATAGACAGTGGACTTATCATGGGCCTTTCTTCATAGATCTTCAGGAAATTGGAAGAAGGAAGTCGAGTTATATTTTTATAGTTATGTATACATTATTGTATCTTAAATGGTAGACACCTGTTAATGACCTCAAAATAAAGCAGTTTCCCATAACTGTGTGGACGAGCATTTCTGTGGTGCTTTGAATTCTATATAATTAATTAAAAAACAAACATTGACACAGTGATGGCTCAAGAAGGTGTAATTGTTCAAATAACATATTGTTTCATTTTAAAATATAAAGAAATTCTAACCCTAAAGTATTTTTCCATGTTAGTATTTCTGTAAAGGCAAGGGACAGAAAAATTGCAATTTCCATAGAATGTACGTACATGTTTACATATTTATACCAGTAAACTATGAAACTATTCTGCTTCAAGACCAACTCGTTTAACTTTTAATCACACATTAACATTATCACCATTAAAATAAAAGCCCATTACCCTTTAAAAGGAAGACTAGCGGCATTAAATGATACTACAGCGTGACGTGTTTGAGTGTCAGTAGCAGAAAGGATGGTTTGGTGTTTGGAGGAAAGCTCACTGATTGGCTGGGAATGTTTTCAGATTTCAGCCAATAGGGGACTAGCATGCTTTCTTTATAAGTCACCTCACAACAAGCAGCCCCATAATATTTGTAATTCTCGCTTTGCTAATCGTAAGCAATTCTAAGCTATAATGAGTGGAAGAGGTAAAACCGGGGGAAAGGCTCGCGCTAAGGCCAAGAGTCGCTCTTCCAGGGCGGGACTGCAGTTCCCCGTCGGCCGTGTTCACAGGCTTCTCCGCAAAGGCAACTATGCCCAGCGCGTCGGTGCCGGAGCTCCGGTGTATTTGGCCGCTGTGCTCGAGTATCTGACCGCTGAGATCCTGGAGTTAGCTGGAAACGCCGCTCGGGACAACAAGAAGACCCGCATCATCCCTCGACACCTGCAGCTGGCGGTGCGCAATGACGAGGAGCTGAACAAGCTTCTGGGTGGCGTGACCATCGCTCAGGGTGGTGTGTTGCCCAATATTCAGGCCGTGCTGCTGCCCAAGAAGACCGAGAAGCCCGCGAAGGCCAAGTAGACTGACCGAAGCTTCTCTTCAAACCAAAGGCTCTTTTAAGAGCCACCCAATTTCTCCCCGAGAGAGTCATTTCATAAATTGTATCACTATTTAAGTTGGTATTAGCCCAGCATAGAATTAAAACAATTTTGTGCCGTACGTTGCTAATGTTGTTTTAAAGAAACGATTATGAAATCTTAAGAATTTTTAATGCAAGTAACGCTGCATTATGAACATATGGCACTGCGCTGTTATTTTCCCCCTTTGTGCTATGAAAACAACAACAAAAAATCACTGTATGTGATCTATATCTGTATTCGCGTCTCAATTGTTTTTTATTAGTTAACATAAATCGAACAATTATGGGTTATGATACACCAATATAAGACTAATTTAATCTATTTTTTAGCTTTGTCTTTGTGTAGGCCTACCCGAAAAAAAGACGAGTTTGAAAGCAGGAGGCGCACAGCCATTGTCCAGGACACGTTATCTTGTGCGCCATCCACGCCAAGAGAGTCTCTATCATGCCCAAAGACATCCAGCTGACCCGCCGCATCCGCGGAGAGCGCGCTTAAATACACTGTGTATCAGTCATACAAACCCAAAGGCTCTTTTAAGAGCCACCTCATTAACTCAATGAACGATGATTTCCATATTATGGTGTTTTTAAATAAGAACTTCTATATGCCATGGTGGTCTTATAAAATGCTATTTTTATTTTTCACTTAAATCTAAAAGCAAATTAAAGGAAATTAATGGTGGTTTTAGTGTTATGCTGCTATATTTAGTTATATCATTTGTATGTTTGTGTATAGTTATTAACCCTCATTCTCTCCTGTAACTTTGATTATACATTTCTTTTGTCTAGAAAGCTTATATTTTTTGTAAAATTGCCTTTTTAACGCATTTAAATTTATTTTTATATACTTGTATAGTTAAATGATATCGTTATCAATATTACTTTAATTATATTTCTTTCCACTAGTAGCCTATAAGGCATGAGGATTATACCTTCCTTTTGTCTAGAAAGCTTATATCATTTGTATATAATTTGTAAAATTGTCTTTTTTAACGCATTTAAATTTATTTTTATATACTTATATAGTTAAATTATATCGTTACCAATATGACTTTATATTTCTTTTCACTAGTATCAAGCATCAAAAGACTGACCTCGATTTGGAAATGCGTAACTGGTGACGTACTAGAACCGCCCATGAATGTGGTTTCAACTAGGTCCGCTAGCCGACTATAAACTCCTCTTCCCCAATGGTTTTCTATCATTTATTCTGCTGTTGTGGACTGAAGATTATCTACAGTCATGTCTGGAAGAGGAAAAGGCGGTAAAGGACTCGGGAAAGGAGGTGCTAAGCGTCACCGAAAGGTTCTTCGCGATAATATCCAGGGAATCACTAAACCCGCTATTCGGCGTCTTGCTCGACGTGGCGGCGTCAAGCGTATTTCTGGCCTGATCTATGAAGAGACTCGCGGTGTGTTGAAGGTGTTTCTGGAGAACGTCATTCGTGATGCTGTGACTTACACTGAACACGCCAAGAGAAAGACCGTCACCGCCATGGATGTTGTGTACGCGCTGAAGCGACAGGGACGCACTCTGTACGGGTTCGGGGGTTAAGAGATCCACGAAGAAGAAAACCCCAACGGCTCTTTTAAGAGCCACCCACATTTACACAAAGAACAAGTTTTTAGATGGGGTAATGGGAAGTATTGTAGTAAACTAATGATTTGTTTGTGTCTTAAAACGGTGTACGTAGTAGCAATGAGAAGTAATTGATTTTTCAGCATCAAATTGACACTATATTCATAAACACTTTTTTTTTTTTTTTTTTAATAAAGTTTGTTGTTTCAAAGCTCGTACCACAACGGACATATAGAAAACAATTGACAATGACATTTTCATGTAGAACAAAATATATATATTTATTGAAAACAATTTATGTGAATGAACACATTTATCTAGTTTTTAGTTTATTACAAATTTCATGTTCTATAAAATAACATTTCATATCCAGCTGTTGCTCTCAGGCAACATTGGACCACAGTGGAACACAAGTGTTTCCAAACTATCAAATCAAGTCATCATATCCATCTTCATCTCCATCTTCACTCTCTCCCTGCTGGATTCACTGTCACTATAACCTCATCATCCTCACCCTCACCAACTGCCTGTTGTGTTTTATACCTTTTTAGGTGCTATAGAAAATGTGTAGATATAGTATGTGAATAACTATTCTTATGAGTGTATTACAAATTCAATATTTAGAGAATTCTGACTCTTTTCCTTACAAATATAATATTTGTATTCCAACCTAGTATGCCTGGTTTGACCTTATGGTGCAATGTTTACCATGACTGTTCCCTGCTGGTGGAATGATCTGCCCAGAGCCATATAGAGAGAATATGATATAATAATATAGATCTCTCTATGGCTCTGGATCTGCCTAACTCAACCAGAGCTTATGAGTCCATAGCCACTTTCAAGAAACGGCTGAAGACGCTTCTTTTTCGACAGCACTTGATCCAGTAATACTAGCACTTTCTCTTCGATTCTATTATATTATAATAAAAAATAAAAATAATAGTACTGTGTTATAGATTAAACTGAGAGGGGTCATAGTACTTGCATATTGTTGTCTTACTGTTAGATTAACTACTACTTTTGTTCTCATTTGTAAGTTACTTTGGGTAAAAGCGTCTGCTAAATTAATAAATGTAAATATAAAATAGACCATGCTGTCTTGAGGCAATACCATACCATGCATAGAGGGTTAAATGATTTCTAAAGCAAATAAAAATAAGGATAGTATTCATTTATTTTTTACTGTGTTATATTGACGATTCTGCTTTGCAGTTAAATAAACATCGTCATAAAGACATCGTTATAAGTTAGTCATTGTTATATATATAATTTTTTTATATATATATATTATAGTATAATACGATGTGCTTTTTCTGCTTCTAAATAAACGTTCAGTTATATAGAATCCTCTGCATATGAAAGAATTGAAATGATTCACAATAGTCCACTTATTTATTCCGGAAAAATGCGGGAAAATAAAACAAAGAAATGGAGTTGGATGTGGATGTGGGGGATGGTAGTTGTCGATGGGCGTGATTAACATTTCAAAGCTTCTGATTGGATCGCATTCAATTCAGTGAATGTTTAATGTGACCAATGAAATGGTTCTATGGGTTGGTCCAGGAAGACTCACAATCACAGAGCCTCGTTCTTCCCTTTGGAAATTAGCATAGAGCAGCGCATAAAGCCCGCCTGCAGTGATTCAGCTTTATTGTTCTCTGAGTTTCTCTGACTGAATCATCATGCCTGAACCAGCGAAGTCCGCACCCAAGAAGGGCTCGAAGAAGGCCGTCACTAAAACCGCCGGCAAGGGCGGAAAGAAGCGCAGAAAGTCCAGGAAGGAGAGCTACGCGATCTACGTGTACAAAGTCCTGAAGCAGGTTCATCCCGACACCGGGATCTCCTCCAAGGCGATGGGAATCATGAACTCTTTCGTCAACGACATCTTCGAGCGCATCGCCGGTGAAGCGTCTCGTCTCGCTCACTACAACAAGCGCTCCACCATCACATCGAGAGAGATCCAGACCGCCGTGCGTCTGCTGCTGCCCGGAGAGCTGGCCAAACACGCCGTGTCTGAGGGCACAAAGGCGGTGACCAAATACACCAGCTCCAAGTAGAGGAGTCAGCTCAACACACAACACAAAGGCTCTTTTTAGAGCCACACATATTGTCTTGAAAAGAGCATTAGTTTTCCTGCACCTTTTTTGGTTCAGTAGATTTTTAGAATAAATAGTGTTATTTAACATTCTTGTTGATTTTGGTGAAACACTAATGCAGTCAGTACAGTTTTAGCTCAGTTTAGTTTCATTAATAGAAGAGTATTTTAATCTTCTCAAAATTAAACATTTTAGGTTGAGATATATATATATATATATATATATATATAATTGAAGGGGGTAGATTATGGAATCCACTGCATGCTTCAATATTTATCCAATGAGTGATTATAATCAAGGTATTTGTCAACATTTTTCTTTCTAAATATCACATGAGTTGAATGACTTTTATAAGCTTATGAGGTTTTTTTTATTTATTTATTTTACTTTATAAGCTTAGTAGGTTTTACAGTGTGATTACTGAAATATTATTTTCATGTATTCTTAAAGTCTGTATTTGATATCTGAATGCAGTAACAGTGCTTGTTCATTTATCACGGCTTCCAGAAATGAAATATGGAATTATTCTTTAACGTGTTAATACATGCATCTGCTTTTCTAGGTGCCCTGACAACTATGGTCATTGAAGTCTATTGTTAAAGGGGCAATTTCTTTGCTAAAGCCTTACTTTCCAACCTTGGAAAAACTGTGTGTCAGTGTGTGTTAGACTTTTTGGTTACAGGTTGGAACCACTGGCATCATTGGAGATTGACTGAGTTGTTGTTCTGGACAGGCTGGCACCCAGCAACCAAAATCTGCGACCTGGAAGGTCACGACGTGCCTAACTTCAGGGTCAGAGTGTCAGCTGCATAATCGATGGAGATATGCTTCAGTCTATCTCTATATGTGTTGAAAATGACTATGTTTATATTTCTTAGCCAATCAAAATCATTCAACCTGAAGGAAAGACTCAGCTTAGACTTTGGTGAAGGGTATAACTGCTGTGATCTTTGTCGGGGTGGCCTACGAACTCCTGTGTGAGTCTTGAAGCTGACTTCTGTTTTTTTTTTTTTTTTTTTTTTCACAAATCTAAAGCACCTTGCTGTATTTTTATTTAGAGACAGCCAAACTAAAACAAAAAAGGGCACAGGAACATATATATATATATATATATATATATATATATATATATATATATATATATATTTAACATTAGCAAATTCATAAATGTTAAGCAGTAGTCTCTCAATGAGTTTGAGGGCCCTTTTTCAAACTTTTCATATTTTTGGATGATCCTAATCTGTTTGAACTGAGATTAATAACAGGAATGTAACAGATAGGCGGCTGCTCACAATGTTTGTGGTGCAATGGGATCCAGGCAGACAAGCAATGACTGTCGAAAATTAAATACTAATAATATATCCATCTTCTTCCGCTTATCCGGTGTCGGGTCGCGGGGGAAGCAGTCTAAGCAGAGATGCCCAGACTTCCCTCTCCCGAGACACTTCCTCCAGCTCTTCCGAGGGGACCCAGGCCAGTCGGGAGACATAGTCCCTCCAGCATGCCCGGAACACCACCTAATATATATTAATTATAGAGACAAATTCAGATATCAAACAAGTTTCTAATAAAATCCAAAGTATTGTATCTAACAGATGAAGATTGTGAAGATCGGAGTATAGAGAAAGAATGTTAAAAGAAGATATTTGCAGAATGAAAGGAGAGGTAGAAGAGATGAAGCAGAAGTAGAGATAAAGAGCAAAATAAGAGCAATGAATATATATGTGTGACAGATTGAAAATGAACATGTACATTTAAATGCATAAGTCTGTGTACACTGTGATATATAATTATATATAATAATATATAAATATATTCACTATTTACTATACGTAGAAAAGTCTATAAAATATAAATATGTTACTTTATAGTTATACTTAGTTAATCTGTGATCAGTTTATGGGCACGATAAGTTGGACGATCGATTGTTCTGGTCTGCGTCAACACTAGGGGGAGACCTCGCGGGTTTTTTCCATTCTACATAAAGCTTCCAGTGGAGAAACTGCGCGAGTTTTGTGTGTATTAATCTTCTCCCCCTTTTCAGGTATTAAGTGTGATTATTAGTTTAAAATGCTTTAATGGGATTAATAATATGTTTGAGAGTATAGAGACGCGATTATTATATTGATTGTGTGTCCGAAATGTTTAAAATGTGTAGTTTAGAAATGCGCGAGCTCAAGACTCCATTTTGTGCGCGTTGGGAATAGTGTTAGGCCTATATAATGGCGCGAAGCTCGTGTATGTTCAAATTGTGTATTTCATGTGTAATCCTGTTTATATAGTGCTGATTTGTCAATTTATTTCAAAGATGTGTAGAGTAAAAGTGACTTGAGAATGTTAGGCTAAAACATCTAGCTGGAATTGTACATTTACATGCTTATAACTGATTCGCCATAGATCTAATATGCATAGATGACTAAAAAGAGTAAGAGTTAAAAGAGTTGAGTCTCAGGTAACCGTTAAATGCTTTAAAATGCTTTAAAATGCTTTATTGTATTTCTGTATGTACTTTATAGTGTCATGAGTCTCAAATAGCCTTTTAAATAAGAGTGTACTCATGTAATTATATACGTATATGGTAAAAACTGCTGAATACTGATATGAAAGATGTCAATGAAGTTAATTTGTAATAGAAATGTTTAATTTTGTTTATACAAATGATTAATTTTGATTGCATTCTACATAAAGCTTCCAGTGGAGAAACTGCGCGAGTTTTGTGTGTATTAATCTTCTCCCCCTTTTCAGGGGTACAACATATGCAGGAAACTTACATCCTCTTTTAAACTTATGCTTGCTTTGGTCTAATAAGAAAAGGTCAAACAGACTTATCCATTCCATAGTAGGTGTAACGGCTAGGTCAGATCCTGTCAAATGTCAAAGATAGATGATGGAAATCACACCCACTCAATCTTACAGCACAGAAGAGACAAAGATCTTACATTTGGAAATAATCAAACATAGAGCATAAAGTTATTTATATATAGCCTATATACACACACACACACACACATTATATATATATATATATATATATATATATATATATATATATATGCGCATGTATATGTGTGTGTGTGTGTGTGTGTGTGTGTATATATATATACAAAAGTTTGGACGCATTACTATTTGTAATGTTTTTGAAAGAAGTTTCTTCTGCTCATCAAGCCTGCATTTATTTGATCAAAAATACAGAAAAAAATGTATTATTGTGATATATTATTACAATTTAAAATAATTTTTTATTATTTCAATTTATTATACTTTAAATTATCATTTATTTCTGTGATGCAAAGCTGAATTTTCAGCATCATTACTCCAGTCTTCAGTGTCACATGTGACATCCAGACATCACATGATCCTTTAGAAATCATTCTAATATTCTGATTTATTATGAGTGTTGGAAACAGTTCTGCTGCCTCATATATTTGATGAATAAAAGTTTAAAAAGAACTGCATTTATTAAAATAATAATAATTATAATAATATAAATCTTCTTTACTATCACTTTTTATAAATTTGACACATTCTTGTTGAATTAAAGTATTGATTTATTTCAAAAAAAGAAAGAAAAAAAAATACTGACCCCAAATTACTGACCAGTAGTGTATATTGTTGTTACAAAAGATTTCTATTTTTAAAACATTTGCTTCTTTTTTATTTAATTTTTACTTTTTATTCATAAAAGTATCCTAAAAAAGTATCACAGGTTATGAAAAAATATTAAGCAGCAGAACTGTTTCCAACTATGATAATGAATCATCATATTAAAATGATTTCTAAAGGATCATGTGATAGACTGGAGTAATGATCCTGAAAATTCAGCTTTGCATCACAGAAATAAATTATAATTTAAAGTATAATAAATTGAAAACCAATTATTTTAAATTGTCATAAATATATCACAATATTAAATTTTCTTTCTGTATTTTTGATCAAATAAATGCAGACTTGATGAGCAGAAGAAACTTCTTTCAAAAACATTACAAATAGTAATGTGTCCAAACTTTTGGCCTGTAGTGTATATATATATATATATATATATATATATATATATATATATATATATATATATATATAGGCTATATGGAATTAAAGAACTCAAAAAACATGTAAAATAATGATAATATATAGAGAGTAATTAATAAAATAAATATTATGAATAAAGACACTATCATAAACATTGACCATTTTGTCATTTGAAAAAAAAAAATAATGTCAGTGGAGATCTGTTTTTTTTCACACATTCAATACATATTCAACATATCAGACATATGTCATGAAATTACATCATTCTGTCAGTGGAAAGAACATTTCTCATTCATATAGGTCAGCTATAAAACTTTATCTTACTCTGCCCACTTGCATCACATTACTTATATTACACTACTAGAAATGTAATATAAGTGAGTAATGTAATATAACTGCAGTGTAATATAAGTGAGTAATGTGATATAAGTGATATTACATTACTCACTTATATTATACTCACTTATATTACACTGCTTACTTAAATTACACTGCTCACTTATATTACATTACTCACTTATATTACACTGCTTACCTACATTACATGCAAGGCTGGAAACGCTGCTATTTTGAACCAATAATCAGAACAAAAGGCAGTTGAAGGATGACGTGTATAATTCAAATATTTATCTGACTCCAATATAATTAATCTGACTCCATTAAAGTTGCTGTTATTCTTTAACCTCTTATTTTTTAAAGTCGAAAGTCTTGCTTAGAACTGATAGGAAAACGTAGGATTTAACCTGAACGTTTAGATAATGAAAGTTATAATCACTTTAGCTTTCAACGTAATCATTGATAAAAGGAAAGATTCCCAAAGCCTTTAAAGCAGGCAAAGTTATGTATTAAGTTACATGTTTAAATATACAGACAGTAGAATGGAACAACATACTGTATAGAAACTCAGTTGTAACAAATCGTGCAGAAGAGGCCGTACAAGCCTTTCTTGTATGAGGTTACGCACCAGTGTGCCGGAGTGATGGGGTCAAAGCCTTTCTAGATCAACAGTTACCTTTACTTCTCCTGAGCAAAGCATTGTTGAACATGAGTGGAATACCAACACCAAACACAAACTGACAGGAAACCAAAAGATGAGGCAAATGGGTAGTGATCAAGAGGGGGAGAAGAATATTAACATATTTTCCTTAATGTTTAACCAATACCTAGATTGTACATTAGGATACTTTAATATCTCTATTAAGTTCACCACCATGTATTTCAGTTTATAGGCTGTCAGATGAGACCAAACATGGCATAGTTACATATCAGAACACACTAGTAAATAAACAGTATGTAGTTAAAAGCATATGTCCTGTGAAGCAAATGGTACAGACGTGTCATTGAGGTGCAAACGACTCTGTCTCTCCCGACAGAACCGTCATGTGCCTGGAGTGTCCCAACAGTCCTCAATCAGTATTAATGAAATCCCTGCACTAGGCTAGCATACTGTGATGATGAAGGTCATTGTGCCACGTTTAATTCACATGTATACCTTTTAAAAGGCTTTTTGAAGTACTAGGGCAGTAAAGAGTTCTGCCCATTTGCTCAGCCCTACACTGCTCACTTACATTACACTGCTCACTTACATTACACTGCTCACTTACATTACACTGCTCACTTACATTACATTACTCACTTATATTGCATTACTCACTTACATTACACTGCTCACTTATATTACTGCTTACCTATATTACACTGCTCACTTATTACACTGGTCACTTACATTACATTACTCACATCCAAGTCTGTTTGTGACTCATGTCTTTGCTCAGCAGATGATCTGTCATTCAGATTTCTTCTTTTCAAAATGTTTGAATAATATCAAATCACAAATTTGAATTGAGAGAAGGCATACTACTAGAAGGCATCTAGTAGATTGTGTACAGCAGTTTTATCATTTAAAGGCTTAGTTGTGTATCATAGGGTTTCACCCAAGATTTCTGTCATCATTCACTCACCCTAATGTTGTTCCAAACCTCAGTGGCTTTCTTTCTTCTGTGGAAGATTAAAGAAAATAATTGTGTCCATACAATGAAAGTCGGTGGTCACTAAACTGCTTATTTATTGTGTAATATATTGTGTTCTGTAGAAGAATCTTCCCTTTACAAATCAATACAAATGACACACTGACAGAATTAAACAAAGTGAAAATAGTTTTTTTTTTTTTTTTTTTTTTTTTTACAGCATTTAATGATCTCTAGACTAATGTTGCATATTATGGCTAAATTATGAATTTAGGCATAAGAGGTTGAATAAACTTCAACAAAACTGAGACCTGCATCAAAACAAAATTTTTAAATTGTTTTAACATCATTAAATGTGTTCTGTTATAGTCTGAGCAAATCCGAGTGGGGACCCAGATGCAGTGATTTGGCTGAAACTGTAACAAACCGGACGAGACACTTCTATAGAGACCAGTAAACGCAACAATAATTCATTATCCTCATCATTTCAGTTCACACCATCATTTAAAAAAGAAAAACAATCTGTCTTAATAAATATATCAAACATAATGGCCCATTGTACATACATGACTATGTGGTGAATTAGCATGTATAGTGGTTAAAAGGAAATTATGACCTGTGCTGTCCCTTGCTTTAAATGAGCAACAATTTCCATAATTTCTGTTCACATTGTTCCATATGAGATGAATGGCGAATCAGGAGACAAACATACTTTATTACAATTAAATGTTTATGTCGTGATATGATGTTGGCCTACATCAACGATGTATTTAACGTGTTTAATGAGATAAAATATAGATACTCTGCTGACCGAGAATGAGGGCCAGACACGAGTCACAGACGGACTCCTGAGACTCCGGATGATGTTCATGTGCTTCAAGCTGCCCAAAACAACAGCTGTAAGAGGGCCTCCTAACGCCCATCACTGATGCTGATTTCATTAAAGTCTCTTTCAGACTGTTTTCTGAGCACACAAATGACGCGTTCAGGCTTTTATCACCTTTTTCATTGAAACTATGCATCAGATTTGCACGCGGCTTTTCCCCGTTGCTGATGCTCGCCTTGGATTTGGTCTGACGAAGGCAAAAGTAACGCTTCCTCTTCGCGTTCTTTAGTCTCTAATGAAAGCCCAGAACCTCTGCTTGGTGTTCACTTAGTTTTGACTGAATCAAACTCGTTAACAGCTCCAGTTTTGCCCCAAATGTAAGAGAAAAAACACAAGCGTCAGCGAGCAGCAGACACCGAGCGGGGCAGGTTGAGTCTACGAGGTTCTCATGTGTTATTTAAGACCGCAGCGCCGCTCGAGCGCTTTTCATTCATTGCTGAAACCAGACAGAGTTTTTCAGATCCGATCAGAGACAGAGAGAGATGGCAGAAACCGCCCCAGCCCCCGCTGCTGCCGCCCCGGCCAAAGCGCCCAAGAAGAAGTCCGCTGTGAAAGCCAAGAAAGCAGGTCCAGGCGTCGGCGAGCTCATCGTCAAGGCTGTGTCCGCATCTAAAGAGAGGAGCGGTGTGTCCCTCGCCGCCCTGAAGAAAGCGCTCGCTGCCGGTGGATACGACGTGGAGAAGAACAACTCCCGCGTCAAGATCGCCATCAAGAGCTTGGTGACTAAAGGCACCCTGGTTCAGGTCAAAGGAACCGGCGCCTCGGGCTCCTTCAAACTCAACAAGCAGCAAGCCGAGACCAAGAAGAAACCCGCCAAGAAAGCGGCTCCTAAAGCCAAGAAGGCCGCAGCCAAGAAACCCGCTGCCGCCAAGAAGCCCAAAACTGCAGCAGCGAAGAAGCCCGCCGCTAAGAAATCCCCGAAGAAGGTGAAGAAACCCGCCGCTAAGAAGGCAACGAAGAGCCCCAAGAAGGCCAAGAAACCAGCGACTCCTAAGAAAGCAGCCAAGAGCCCAAAAAAGGCAAAGGCGGCCAAACCCAAAACGGCGAAACCTAAAGCAGCAAAACCTAAAGCCGCCAAGCCTAAAAAGGCAGCTCCCAAGAAGAAATAAATCTAACGTTACTGTTTGTTTCTCAACGGCTCTTTTAAGAGCCAACCACTGACTCCGAGTAAAGAGCAAAACTCATGTTCTTGAATAATTTGTTAATTCTGGAATCAAATAGCCAAATATGTGACTTTTGACCAATTAAGACTCAAATTTAGGTTAGGTAAAACAAGTAAACAAGAAATTGAAATCGATAAGTCAATAAGAAATTGATTAAAAAGGCCAAAAAGCTTATGATGGTTCAAACAGTGAGCGCAGTCCAAATAGGATGTTGATTAACAGTACAGAATACACTAAATAATATGCTGGAGTGTGACAATACAAACAACAACAATGGCAGTGATTCAATTCCAATATTAAAATAGGATAATAATACTGTACAGTATCAGATCTAGTCAATCTGCACAGAATATTGTGTGTGAAAGGTGAAGCACTGTTGGTAAGAAGTGTATAATAATACCCATTTTTGTACTTTTTTTAATTTTCTATCAAACATGAGTCTCTTTTGTCAGTGTCTCTAGTCAATACATATGATCGTTCCAAAAAGGGGGATGGGTTTTGGAGGGAAGTTCAGTGATTGGTTTGAAACTTATCACAGTCTAAACCAATAGGCGACTGGCACTCTCGTTTAAACACAGTATGTGGATTCACTGATCTTATTCATTTTGTTAACGTCGTCAGAACAGTCGGTTAAAGTAACTATTCTTGAAAATGAGCGGACGAGGCAAAACCGGGGGAAAGGCTCGCGCTAAGGCCAAGAGTCGCTCTTCCAGGGCGGGACTGCAGTTCCCCGTCGGCCGTGTTCACAGGCTTCTCCGCAAAGGCAACTATGCCCAGCGCGTCGGTGCCGGAGCTCCGGTGTATTTGGCCGCTGTGCTCGAGTATCTGACCGCTGAGATCCTGGAGTTGGCTGGAAACGCCGCTCGGGACAACAAGAAGACCCGCATCATCCCTCGACACCTGCAGCTGGCGGTGCGCAATGACGAGGAGCTGAACAAGCTTCTGGGTGGCGTGACCATCGCTCAGGGTGGTGTGTTGCCCAACATTCAGGCCGTGCTGCTGCCCAAGAAGACCGAGAAGCCCGCGAAGGCCAAGTAGACTGACCGAAGCTTCTCTTCAAACCAAAGGCTCTTTTAAGAGCCACACAATTTCTCCAAGAAAGAGTGTTTTCATTCGTCCCATCTTTATTTAATTTTTTATTAAAATCCGTTTGATAAAAGGCAGGAGAGCGAATTGTCAGTTCTTGTACTATACAATGCTCAGCAAAAACATAACATTTAACATTATGTGCTGTTGACTTCCGCCTTGTTCACATTGTTGCACATGGGGATTCAAAAGAGAACTTTTGTTTTCCTTTTTAATTTAGCCTAGGTATGATAGAACTGTTGAAATTATTTATTTTGACAACTAATATAGAAAGTTAAACTTTTTTTTTTTTTTTGAGAAACTCATAATTGGTTGATGAGTTCATTGATTATATAAAACGTATTGAAGGTTGAATAATATTTGGACTACAATATTATCTGCATGTTATCTCATCCATGAAGATGCAACAATGTAGAACAAGCTATTAGAGATTGAGAACCAGAACCAAGCTGAGCAAGTTGAATTTTAGCTATAGTGTGTGCCCTTTTATTACTATTTAATTAATTTTAACATGAGGTGGTGGGTAATAAAAAAATTAAAATAAAATAAAAATCACTCATGTATTCCATGATTCCTAATTCACTACTATCTGAATTACAATTAAGTACAAAATAACTTTATTCAGTTGTGTAGGCACTAAAACAGTCCAATCCATTATAGTCAAATTATTTTTTATGATAAAATAATTAAGATTTCTGTGCCACCCCAGGCTGGTTGCTGGCCCTTGCCTGGCCACCCCTATGAAAAAATCCTGGCTCCGCCACTGCAATGCTGACAATAAAAAGAAAACAATAATAAAAAAATAGTGCTACAGGTTGAAGATTGTGTCTTACGGAAACTAACTCTTTTTAAAGTGTTGTTTGATATTCTATTCATAAATCAGTTTGTTTTCAATGATTTTGTTCGATGATTGAGTTTGTATTCTTAAAATCTGACTAGAAATACATGTCCCTAAAGAATTCCAATGAGTAACATGTTTTGTTATCCACTCTCACTGCATTATTTGTAAGGATTTAATGAATGTATTATGAAAGTGCATATAGTTTTATTAGCATGGCTAAATAGTTTTAAACTGATATATTGATATAAATACAAATAAATGAAACATAACGTACAGATTAAGTATATTATGTACATATCTCAGTTTTTACTATTAGTTCAACAAGTCCAAGTCCAACTCTACACTTTCAATAATATATATATAAAAAAATCAATCACGGGTTTTTTACAGTACAAAATATTAAACTGATTTCGCCTATTCTTTTTTTCAAGAAACAAATGATGTTTGGGCGGGAACCATAAAATGTCGTCTCTTGTTTGAAAACAGGAGGCGCACAGCCATTGGCCAACTGCCATTTACAGACGCCTGACAATAACCAATCGAATGCCTCTGAAGCAAAGCCATCCAATGAGCGCATGGCAGCCCTAGGCTTAAATACGCGCTGTGTTGTATTACAACTATTCATTTCTTCGTCTTGTTCACAATCATAGTCACAACTGATCTCCTGAGAAACAATGGCGAGAACTAAGCAGACCGCTCGTAAGTCCACCGGAGGTAAAGCCCCGAGGAAGCAGCTGGCCACTAAAGCTGCCCGTAAGAGCGCACCCGCTACCGGTGGCGTTAAGAAGCCTCATCGCTACAGGCCCGGTACCGTGGCGCTGAGAGAGATTCGCCGTTACCAGAAATCCACTGAACTGCTGATTCGCAAACTGCCCTTCCAGCGTCTGGTGAGAGAAATCGCTCAAGATTTCAAGACTGATCTGCGCTTCCAGAGCTCGGCTGTCATGGCCCTGCAGGAGGCGAGCGAGGCTTATTTGGTGGGTCTGTTTGAGGACACCAACTTGTGCGCCATCCACGCCAAGAGAGTCACCATCATGCCCAAAGACATCCAGCTGGCCCGCCGCATCCGCGGAGAGCGCGCTTAAACCCCCAGCAGTCACACAAACCCAAAGGCTCTTTTAAGAGCCACCTCATTAACTCAATGAAAGATGATTTCTATATTACGGTGTTTTGAAAACGGAACTTCAATATGCCACGGTGGTCTTATAAAAAGCTATTTTTATGTATTAAATCTAAAGCAAAATTAAGGAAATGTACGGTGGTTTTAGTGTTATGCTACTATATATAGGGTTCAAAAGTGTGAAAATATAGGGTATATCAAAAGTGTGTTAAACAGTTTAGAAGCAGATCTTCTAGAAGTGGTAAATGCCTCATGAGGGTTAATGACCGTACGTGTAATGGCATATGCCATTACACGTACGGTCATTAACCCTCATCCTCTCTTTACCTGTAACAAATCCTTCCTTTGTGGGTCAAAATGACTGAAGCCCTATAGTTATACAGAATTCAACCCCATTAAACTTATATCATGTCTATTTTATAATTTGTCTATTTTTAATACATTAATGTTTTTTATATAGTAAGATTACATATTTATTAATATTACTTAAATTTTACTTATTTCCAATAGCATCAAGCATCAAAAGACTGACCTCGACTTGGTAAAGCCTTGTTTATACTCGACGCAGCCGCAAGATCGCGAGGCGCGCGCGGCAAAAATGACGTCATTGCGGAGTGGGCGGTCTCGCGCGTTGGGTTCGCAAGACCCAATTTCGCCTGGCGGTGTGCACGGCACTTTTTGTAACATCGCGCGCGGCGCCGCATCCGAAGATGAACGATTTCGAGGCGACTTTGTCCGAGCTGGTACGTCTGTACCAGCATGTTTATGATCCTTCCATGCGGGACCATAGAGACAGTCAGATGGCACAGAATTCCTGGAGGGAAATTGCGAAGACGTTGGGGAAGGAAGACGTATTTTGTCGAAAAGTTTGGAAAAATCTTCGAGACAAATTTGTCAAAGCCAAGAAAAAAGTCCATGGAAGAAGCGGTGACCCAGGTGGATACAAGAACAATCCGCCAATATTAAACAAACTAAGTTGGCTGTCCCAGTATGTAAAGCACCGTGAAACCGATTCCAATATGGAATTCCAAGTTGAGATGAGCAATATTTTTAATTACCTTTTCTCTTTTAAAAGTTAAGGAATTTAACTAGTATTTTTTTGGTAATTTAATTTTGTTTTGACGTAAATAGGCGTAAGATTGTATGATAGGCCTATGTTGTATAATGTAATTACTTAATTAAAAGTTAAGTTGTATGTTTAATTTTTAAGTTATTAGCAAAGTAATACTTTTACTGTGTTGAACATGTAAGTATATAGTAATGTGCCTGAGGAACTTGAATACATTGTGTTTACATAGGCATTCTATATTTCTGTAGCATTGTGTTTTTTAAAATACTTTTTATTGATTTTTTTGACTTATTGCCTTTTTAAGGAGGAAGATAACACCAGAGATGATCATATCTCCATGGCCACACAGTCACCTGGAACATCTTCAACATCTGCTTCACCTCCAGAGACAACAACTTCGGACAGCTCCTCACCAGTTACGCCATCACCACCCCCCATCTCTCCACTTCCTATAACATTGCATATTCCACCATCTCCTACGCCATCTTTGTCCTCCCTACAAACACCATCACCGAGAGGCAATCCACAGCATCCCTTCCAGTCGCCATGTCCTTTATCCCGTAAAAGAAAACGGAGCACTGAAGATGTCCTGCTAAAAAGACTGGAGAGGCTGGATGAAGAGAGACAAAGTGCCATGCAGCAGGACAATGAGGACTACAGGTTTATATTAGTTTTAGCTGACATGCTTGCAAAAGTGGACCCAAGGAAGAAGCTTGATGTAAAGTTCAAGCTGAATCAGGTCCTTTTTGATGCACTGAGGGACAACGATGCATAGACTTTGTTTGCCATTACACACATTACAAAGTACTTAAAAATTTGTAAACAGAAACGTTTTTTTTTATCTATTGTGTATTATTTAAAATTCTAATTCATTTACAAAAGAGATTTGTATTTATAGTTTGCTGTGAAATAAAAACAAAAACTAAAGATTTTATTTTGTGTTTGCATTCATAAATGTCTTCATAAATAAAAGTGAGGCAGTACACTGATGGTAACAGACAGTGATTAACCTCATTCTTTTGTCTCTATACACATAGAAACATTTACATTGATGGCGACCAATAAAAGCCTCTCATTTTGTGAATAGAAACACATTTCTATTAAGCACCCAGTTTGCAAACTACTTCTTCACTGCTGTTTCCCGGTGGTTTAGAGGTAAATTACTCCGAGTCGCCCCCTGTCGTTTCAAAGAATAACACAACGGAGCGCGCGTCAAGTATAAATGCCTCGTCCGTCTGGAGAGGTGCGCGCGCGGTCTGCGGTGACTCGCGCTCTTGCGGCTGCGTCGAGTATAAACAAGGCTTGATGCGTAACTGTGACGTTTACTAGAACCGCCCATTATTTTGGTTTCAACTAGGTCCGCTAGCTGACTATAAACTCCTCTTCCCCAGTGGTTTTTCTATCATCTGCTGTTGTGGATTGAAGATTATCTGCAGTCATGTCTGGAAGAGGAAAAGGCGGGAAAGGACTCGGGAAAGGAGGCGCTAAGCGTCACCGAAAGGTTCTTCGCGATAATATCCAGGGAATCACTAAACCCGCTATTCGGCGTCTTGCTCGACGTGGCGGCGTCAAGCGTATTTCTGGCCTGATCTATGAAGAGACTCGCGGTGTGTTGAAGGTGTTTCTGGAGAACGTCATTCGTGATGCTGTGACTTACACTGAACACGCCAAGAGAAAGACCGTCACCGCCATGGATGTTGTGTACGCGCTGAAGCGACAGGGACGCACTCTGTACGGGTTCGGGGGTTAAGAGATCCACGAAGAAGAAAACCCCAACGGCTCTTTTAAGAGCCACCCACATTTACACACAAAGAACAAGTTTTTACTAGATGCTGAAATTTTATCAGACAGCAAGTGCAGTGAGTTTGCTTCTTTCTTTTCTGAGAAAATCAATAATATCAGAAAGGTGATCAGCACATCCTTGAGTTGCACTGAGGTCAGACAGATCAGACCACCTGAGAAAGTAGTTACTATGTCTGATTTCAAAGAAATTGATGGCAAAATTTTGGAAAAAACCGTACAGCACCTTAAAACATCAACCAGCGCTCTTGACACACTTCCCACATAATTTTTCAAAAGTGTGTTAAACAGTTTAGAAGCAGATCTTCTAGAAGTGGTAAATGCCTCACTTCTCTCTGGGAGTTTTCCAAACTCCCTGAAAACTGCAGTTGTTAAGCCCCTCCTGAAAAAGAGCAATCTGGATAAGACCATATTAAGCAACTATAGGCCGATCTCAAATCTTCCTTTCATAGGCAAGATCATTGAAAAAGTTGTCTTCAATCAGCTGAACAAATTCCTGAGCTTGAATGGATCCTTTGACAATTTTCAATCTGGTTTCCGACCGCACCACGGCACAGAGACAGCGCTCATAAAGATAATAAACTATATTCGCTTAAATACTGATTCAGGCAAATTATCAGTGCTGGTACTACTCGACCTCAGTGCTGCATTTAACACTGTCGATCATAACATACTTCTTGACAGGCTGGAAAACTGGGTGGGGCTTTCTGGGATAGTCCTAAAATGGTTTAGGTCATACTTAGATGGGAGAGGTTATTATGTGAGTATAGGAGACCATAAGTCTGAGTGGACATCAATGACATGCGGAGTCCCTCAAGGCTCAATTGTTGCGCCACTCCTGTTCAACCTGTATATGCTCCCAATGAGCCAAATAATGAGAAAGAACCAAATTGCTTACCACAGCTATGCAGACGACACACAGCTCTACTTAGCCCTATCGCCTAACGATTACAGCCCCATTGATTCCCTGTGCCAATGCATTGACGAAGTCAACAGTTGGATGTGTCAAAACTTTTTTCAGTTAAACAAAGACAAAACTGAAGTCATTGCGTTTGGAAACAAAGATGAAGTTCTCAAGGTGAACGCATACCTTCACTCTAGGGGTCAAACAACTAAACATCAAGTCAGGAATATTGGTGTGACACTAGAGTCAGACCTTAGTTTCAATAGTCATGTCAAAGCAATAACTAAATCAGCATACTATCATCTCATGAGCTTAGAATTATAAGGTTCTATCTCCGTTTAGGGTAGTTCTGAGATATTGAGCATCAAAGTTTTTACATCCCAGCTGGCAAAACTGTTATGTAGTATAATCTATTATTATAGCTCAACAAGACCATCACCCTACAGGTACTTTGAGGATAGAATATCAAAATCCTGGCACATTTGGAAATGGGATTTTTTTAAGATGGCCCAAATGGAGATAGAACCTTATAATTCTGAGAGCTCTGATTCTGTTTGGAATTATAAGGTTCTATCTCCACTTTTACAAATAAAACCCCACATTTCAAAGAATAAATGTATATAACCATTGGTTTTAATCAATTTATATATGTATAATACAAGCACACAGCTTGTAGTATACAATATAATATATAATAGTATAGTATACATCAAAGCCAAGCAAGTTTGTAAGACATTTTTTTTTTCCAAAGAACATGGACATGGAAAAATTACAGTTAAACAAAAAAATGTTTTATTCACATACTACACCCCACTCATCTGTACTGTAAAAACATTTAGGAAGCATCTTACATACATTAAAAACGGTTCATTTAGTAGATTAAAACATACAAAATATTGTGTAACATCATGAAAGTTATGTTTTCATTCCTTTCCACCCCACCCCCTCTGTGCTCTGAAACATTTAAAACAATGAAAGATGGATTAGTTAGAAAGAAAGATGGATTAGTTAGAAAGATAGAAAGATGGATTAGTTAGAAAGAAAGAAAGAAAGAAAGAAAGATTAGTTAGAAAGACAGAAAGATTAGTTAGAAAGAAAGATGGATTAGTAAGAAAGAAAGAAAGAAAGAAAGAAAGAAAGAAAGAAAGAAAGAAAGAAAGAAGGATTAGTTAGAAATAGATATATTAGAAAGAAAGAAAAAAGATAGATTAGTTAAAAAGATTGAAAGATGGATTAGAAAGAAAGAAAGAAAGAAAAAGAAAGAAAGAAAGAAAGAAAGAAAGAAAGATGGATTAGTTAGAAAGATATATTAGTAAGAAAGAAAGGAAGATGGATTAGAAAGAAAGAAAGAAAGAAAGAAAGAAAGAAAGAAAGAAAGAAAGAAAGAAAGAAAGAAAGAAAGAAAGAAAGATGGATTATTAAAAAGATAGATAAGTTAGAAAGAAAGACGGATTAGTTAGAAATAAAGATATAAGAAAGAAAGATAGATTAGTTTGAAAGAAAGAAAGATGTATTAGTAAAAATGAAAGAAAGATTGATTAGTTATTAAGGATAGATAGATAGATAGATAGATAGATAGATAGATAGATAGATAGATAGATAGATAGATAGATAGATAGATAGATAGATAGATAGATAGATAGATAGATAGATAGATAGATAGATAGATAGATTGATGCGTTATAAAAAAAATAGAAAGATGGAAATGCCATCTTTCGCCGGCTTCAAATGTCCAGGCTAATGTCAGCCCTTTGCTCTGTGTCCAGTCTACAGAGCTAAGAAGTGGGTTTTGATTTGTCCGTCCGTGTTCATTCAGGGTTTTGATTGGATATTGAATCTACTGGAGATAGAACCTTATAATCCCAACTTGGTTTATGTTTTGTAAGATGGAACCTTTTTATTTTATTAATAACTACTAAAAAAATAATTTTTTTTTTTACAAAAATAACACCACACAGGCATTAATAAACACCTAATGGATCAGATTATGTCAAAAACTCAGTTTCGACCAAAAGTGGAGATAGAACCTTATAATTCTAAGCTCATGAGATTCTGAAAAATATTGCAAGAATAAGATGCTTTGTTTCCAGACAAGACTTAGAGAAACGTGTGCATGCTTTCATCACCAGCAGGGTGGATTATTGTAATGGACTCCTCACTGGCCTTCCCAAAAAGACCATAAGACAGTTGCAGCTCATACAGAACGCTGCCGCCAGGATTCTGAGCAGAACCAGAAAATATGAACATATCACACCAGTCCTCAGGTCTTTACACTGGCTCCCAGTTATGTGTGACTGTGAACGAACACAATAACAGTGAGAACAATCTCCATCAGAACTGATCTGGAAAATGTGATTTTCAAGTAGATGAACAGAGCTGTGACAACTGGAATAAATTAGTAGCTAAATATCTTAGACTGGATCTCTCTTTTCTTTATCTGTGTATTTCTGTGTAGAGTTTATCTCCTCCTCCCTCATCTCTTCTTTCAAACACAGGAAGTGTGTGTTTTAACACTCAGCGCTGTTAACACAATCTATTAATGTGACAGTATGGGCTCCAGTGCACTGCCTCTCATCTGTGAGTATAAGATCATATTCTTTACTATCTTCTGTTTTCTGTTCCTAATGCATTATATTCAGCTGAAGATGGGGTATAATAATGAGTGTTGTGTAGGAGCTTCTACATTAATCCGGATACATTTGAAAACAGCATTTTCATTTATAAACACTCTCTGTCCAAAACTCAAGTTGTTCCAAACCTGTATGATTTCCTTTCTTCTGCTGAACACAAAAGATGATTTTTTAAAGAAGGTTGGTAATTAAACAGTTTCTGGTCCCCATTGACTTCCATAGTATTTTTTTTTTTTCCTACTATGGAAGTCAATGGGGTCCATCAGTCATTTGGTTACAGACTTTCTTCAAAATAAATTTTGTGTTCAGCAGAAAAAAGGAAGTCATACAGGTTTGGAACAACTTGAGGGAGAGTAAATTACATAATTTTCATTTTTGGGTGAACTATCCCTTTAACAGCATAAACACAGAAGGACGGATAATAGCTTTTACTATGGAATGAGAAAACAGTGAATGATCAAAGCTCTTTCACAGATAATATGTGTGGCTCTTAAAAGAGCCTTTGTGTGTGTGTTGAGCTGCCTCCTCTACTTGGAGCTGGTGTATTTGGTCACCGCCTTTGTGCCCTCAGACACGGCGTGTTTGGCCAGCTCTCCGGGCAGCAGCAGACGCACGGCGGTCTGGATCTCTCTCGATGTGATGGTGGAGCGCTTGTTGTAGTGAGCGAGACGAGACGCTTCACCGGCGATGCGCTCGAAGATGTCGTTGACGAAAGAGTTCATGATTCCCATCGCCTTGGAGGAGATCCCGGTGTCGGGATGAACCTGCTTCAGGACTTTGTACACGTAGATCGCGTAGCTCTCCTTCCTGGACTTTCTGCGCTTCTTTCCGCCCTTGCCGGCGGTTTTAGTGACGGCCTTCTTCGAGCCCTTCTTGGGTGCGGACTTCGCTGGTTCAGGCATGATGATTCAATCAGAGAAACTCAGAGAACAATAAAGCTGAATCACTGCAGGCGGGCTTTATGCGCTGCTCTATGCTAATTTCCAAAGGGAAGAACGAGTCTCTGTGATTGTGAGTCTTCACCCCATAGAGTGACCTCATTGGCCACATTACACATACACTGACTTGTAGGCGGACCAATCAGAAGCTTTAAAATATTAATCACGCCCATCTATAAACACCATCCCCCACATCGACTCCATTCCTTTGTTTCATTTTCCCGCATTTTTTTTCCGGAATGAATAAGAAAATGTGTGAATAATTACAGAAATCTTTAACCAGGAATGCTGCGAATTCAATAATTTGAACGTTTATTCAGAAGCAGAAATAACACAATGTATTATTACTCAATGTAAACTCCATGAATTCACTATAATTGCACAATACTGTGCTTTGAAAGATGAACATATTTGAAACGTTTTGTTGTATTTTTCCATGTTCGCATTGTTTACAGCAGAAGAAACAGCATAAGATAACATAAGAAACATATTGAAAAATTATATTTTATTCATATGTTATGCTGTGTCCAGTTGTTTAAAAAATAAAATGACAATAAATTACATGTTTAGGCAAAAACTATGGGAAGTTTCAGGATTTGTTTAATCAAACGTTGTGCAAAGATGATTCTTAGCTATGTTATGAAATATATAATGTAATGAATTGATATACCATGTTACTTCATGCACTTAATTATGCCTGTAAACATGGCCATAAATGGTATTCAACACAATGCATCTAACTATCTAATTAGCATATTAATGTGTTCTTGGGGCAACATGTGATGAAAAAAAATTGTTCTACATTCATATGAATATTGATGTATAATTTCCTTCCCTATACACATTGTCTCCTAAAACCCCATATATTTTTCCTGAGATGTTATTTTATGACAAACAACTAAAAAACAAGTCTGATTTAAATAATTACAAAAATATTATAATTTTCCATAAGAGTGCTAAATTAACGTCAGTCATTATAAAGACTAAGCAGAAGTTGCTGTCGTGATGAAACCTCCAAACATGTCTGTGGAAAGCACTGAATTTGACTTTACATGACATCCAGGCTGAAAAACACGTGCGGTGTTAGAAATTCACTAAAATATAAGGTTCACTATATAAATGTAAGAACAATAGTGAACTACATTGAAAAATATTGCACAATGACAACGAACGCCCAAAACTCTTTGAAAATGTTGTTTTAACTGCAAAGCACAATCGTGAGAATAACAGTAAAACAAAGTTTATTATTCGTATTTGCTTAAATCATTTTGAGGCAACGTAAACGAAAAAGCACAATTAATATATATATATATATATATATATATATATATATATATATATATATATAACAATTTCACCACCTCAAACTTGTTCTTTGTGTGTAAATGTGGGTGGCTCTTAAAAGAGCCGTTGGGGTTTTCTTCTTCGTGGATCTCTTAACCCCCGAACCCGTACAGAGTGCGTCCCTGTCGCTTCAGCGCGTACACAACATCCATGGCGGTGACGGTCTTTCTCTTGGCGTGTTCAGTGTAAGTCACAGCATCACGAATGACGTTCTCCAGAAACACCTTCAACACACCGCGAGTCTCTTCATAGATCAGGCCAGAAATACGCTTGACGCCGCCACGTCGAGCAAGACGCCGAATAGCGGGTTTAGTGATTCCCTGGATATTATCGCGAAGAACCTTTCGGTGACGCTTAGCGCCTCCTTTCCCGAGTCCTTTACCGCCTTTTCCTCTTCCAGACATGACTGTAGATAATCTTCAATCCACAACAGCAGTTGATAGTATAACCACTGGGGAAGAGGAGTTTATAGTCAGCTAGCGGACCTAGTTGAAACCACATTCATGGGCGGTTCTAGTAAACGTCACCAGTTACGCATTACCAAGTCGAGGTCAGACAGTGGGTAGAGGAAATAAAACCTGACAATGTTTTAATTTGTACAGATTCAGTTTCAGTTTTAAAGAGCTTGAGATCTTTCAAATCTAGTCACCAAGATATTCTTTTTAATATACTACATATACATTCAAGAATTGTACAAAATGGTATATCAATCAGTTTTATGTGGATTCCAGCACACATAGGAATAAGGGGAAATGAAGAAGTGGACACATTAGCAAAACAAGCTTTACAGAAATATATAATAGAGTTATAAGTTCCATTAAGTAAATCAGAGATGAAGGTTTTAATCTGGAGTAAATTTATAGAAGAATGGCAAGTAGAGTGGAACAATGGGACACAGGGTAGATTCCTTTTCAGCTTATTAAACAAGGTAAATCAAAATATAAAGTGTATAGGTAAGTCAAGGAAAGAAGAGATTATTTTCAGCAGAATATTATTAGGGCACTCAAATTTAAATAGCACACTTAAAATAATAGGGAAACACCCAAACGGGTTATGTGAAATCTGTAAGGTTGAAGAAACAGTAACTCATGTATTTCTTGATTGTAGAAGATATGAGCAAGAAAGAGGAACAATGATAGAAGAAATAAGAAAGAATGTAAAGCAGGAAATACATTTTAAGGTTTTAATAAAATGGGCAAGTGAAATAAATAGTAAAGTCTTCTTCGATTTTATTAGAGAAACGGGTTTGGTGAATAGATTGTAAAACTCTGTTCCACGCTCCGGAGCAGAAGGTGGCGGTAATGCACCTATTTAAGTTGGTTGCCAGCCGCCGTTAAAAATCAAAAAGAAGAAGAAGAAGTCGAGGTCAGTCTTTTGATGCTGGATACTAGTGGAAATGAATAGGATTTAAGGTATATTGATAACTGCATAACGAAATTAAAATACATAATATGCATAAACTGTAATAATTATAATAACTGCATAAACATAATAAAATAATTAAATGTCGTAGCATAACAAAAAAAAAAAAAAAAAACACTTAAACCATCGTTAATTTCCTTTTTATATTCTATTGACAGTTGGCCAATGGCTGTGCGCCTCCTGATTTTCCGCTGTCTTCTATAACCGTGCATTGTCATTTGTACATAAATCTAATGCAGCGTGTTATTTCGGTTAAAAAGGCTCAAAAAACTATATTTATTAATTTATATTAACAACGTGGAGTACTATAAACAAAGTATTTATTGTTATGCTGGGTAGTTAATGTTAATAATAATTGGAATGTATCATCACTCTTTCTTGGAGAAATTGTGTGGCTCTTAAAAGAGCCTTTGGTCTGAAGAGAAGCTTCCGTCAGTCTACTTGGCCTTCGCGGGCTTCTCGGTCTTCTTGGGCAGCAGCACGGCCTGAATGTTGGGCAACACACCACCCTGAGCGATGGTCACGCCACCCAGAAGCTTGTTCAGCTCCTCGTCATTGCGCACCGCCAGCTGCAGGTGTCGAGGGATGATGCGGGTCTTCTTGTTGTCCCGAGCGGCGTTTCCAGCCAACTCCAGGATCTCAGCGGTCAGATACTCGAGCACAGCGGCCAAATACACCGGAGCTCCGGCACCGACGCGCTGGGCATAGTTGCCTTTGCGGAGAAGCCTGTGAACACGGCCGACGGGGAACTGCAGTCCCGCCCTGGAAGAGCGACTCTTGGCCTTAGCGCGAGCCTTTCCCCCGGTTTTACCTCTTCCACTCATTGCAGTTTAAGTTTGTTAACAATTAGCGAGGAGAACAAATACATTATGGTTGCCAGTTGTTAGGTGACTTATAAAAGAAAGCGTGCTAGTCTCCTTATTGGCTGAAATCTGAAAATATTCCCAGCCAATCAGTGATCTTCCCTCAATCCCCCTTTTCTGCTGCTGACACTCAAACACGTAACGCTGTAGTTTCATTTAATGCCGCTAGGCTTCCTTTTAAACAGTGACTTTATTTTGATAATGTTGATGATGATGATGATGATGATAATGATAATGATAATGATAATGAAAAAAGGTGTGATTACAAGTTAAACACTTCGGTCATTAAGCATAATAGCTTTAGTTTCATTTCATAAATATGTAAACATATGTATAATATGTATTTATGTATAATATACATTTATGTATTTATGCATAAATACTTAAGACTTGATCAAAAACATAGCATTCTCAAATGGGCCTGTTCATTTGCTTTCAATTGTAACATAAAGGAAAGCCAAAGTCACTTGTGACCAATGAAATAACACTCTTTACTATTAACTAGTGGGTGGCTCTTAAAATACTTTTTTTTATATATAAAACAAGTAAAAAGACTGAGTTTATTTCTTTGTAGCTGTTGTGTATAGTTGTCTATACTGTAGCTGTTGTGTATTTTTATGCTGAATACACTGAATTTGGGTATGATTGGGTTTTGTACTCTTGCATATTTATCTTAATAGCCTATATATAATAATAATCTGTTGAACACTTATTATAGTTTTTTTCTATATATGCATTTATTGAGGTTTAATAACCATAAAAGTGATATCAACCAACGTTGGCAGGCCTTTAAATAAATGTCATCATTGTTCACAGTCTAAATGAGTTCAGTTTCTCTCAGGTGGTTTAGCAGTAACTTTATAGCGGAAGTCACAGTATGTTGTGTTTTGTTTCCAAAAGCTGCCGTTCTTATATAGTGGGTCTAACTTTTCAGAGGCCATGGGAGGGGAGATATGCTTTTTGCATTGCATATCGTTGTTCCGATTAATTCGGTTCGTGGAGTAGATAAAGTTTCGGGATTTTTTTTATTCGGGAGATTTTAACTAATTTGCGGGCATTAGGGAGTCAATATGCGGATAAACCGCTGAAATGATTTTGGAAAAATTATTTGAAGGTAAAAAATCCTACTTAGTGTTGCTTTAAAGCCAGAGTCATTAAGTCAAAATTAAAATAAATGAAGTTTTATGTAACAAAGTTCGGGAGGAGCTTGTTCAGGTAATCATCCAATCAGCACAAGAAGAAACCAGTATAAATAAAGCCTTCCCTTACCTCCTGTCTCGTGACAATTTTCTCAGCATCCCGCCACCACCCCATCACCTCACATTCGGCTGGGTCTACTCATAGATACCTATGATACATTCATACGGGGGGAGTACTCTGGGGTCGGGCCGAATTCCGAGCTCGGAGCCCTCCCCCCGGACAGCAAGCCAAATACGCATTATAATTTTATATCAGATTTCATTAACATGTGAACTCGTGAAACTTTATTGGCATTAAATATCTCAGTATTTGTTGCCCATGCAATAGAGTGACAATAAAACAGGAGTTTGTAGAGGAGACATTAAGTTCATCATACAAAAGACAGAAAGAGTTTTGTTTTGTTACACTACAAATTTGCATCACAGTAGGTATTTTTCAAAATGTTACATTTCCCACTTGATGGAAAAGTACCCGCTGTTATTGAATTTTTGACTATTGGTTCCTTTAAATGACATCCTCTTACAAGGCTATATATTTGACATTGAATGTCTATTACAGACAGTACTTTGTATTGTGGTGAATCTCCACTGTGGTCACTCAGTTCTTTTAGATTATCCATATTTTAAGAAAATGGCAACATCTCCACTAGCGCATACCACAATGACAACTTAAAGGGATAGTTCACCCAAAAATTGTCATTGTTTACTCACCCTCAAAGTTCTTCCAAACCTGGATGAGTTTCTTTCTTCTGTTGAACACAAAAGAAGATATTTTAAAGAACGCTGGTATCCAGACAGTTGAAGCACCCATTGACTTTCATTGTAGGAAAAAAAAAATACAATGGAAGTCAATGGGTGCTTCAACTGTTTGATTACCTGCATTCTTTAAAATATCTTCATTTGTGTTCAGCAGAAGAAAGAAACTCATCCAGGTTTGGAACAACTTGAAGGTGAGTAAACAATGACAAAATTGTCATTTTTGGGTGAACTATCCCTTTAAGTCATAATGTCTGTGGCCCGATAATGGACATTCATATTTTCCATTAAAATATACATATCTAACTAGGTTTTAGAATTATGCCTTTTAATATTATTAAAATGTGCCGGTGCATTGACTCAGCTGCATATTTAGTCTGTCTGTTCAATGAATTGCGTAAACTTGGTATCCAAGTTTTCATTTAGGCCCTTGTAAATAGAGGGCTAGAAAATCAGTAATGCTTGATCAACTGGACCCCAGTTTTTTTTTTAAATTCCTGTGAGTCATACTGCTCTCTCTTGTCTCTCTCCCGTCTCTCTCCCTTACTCAGTAGCCCCTTTCACACAGCGCTTTGAACCCGGGAAATTGCCGGCAAATTGCCAGAGTGCCTTCTGTGTGAACGCAAACACGACCCGGGATTAATGCCGGGATCGATGCCGGGTTGGGGACCTAGTAACATTGCCGTGTTCAGTCCCGGAACGCGCGCTGTGTGAACAAAAGCCGTAATAATGCCGTGTCGTAGTGATGACGCTGAAGCCGGGATCGTTCGCCAGCTGTGAAACGGTACGTAATGCGCAAGTTTATGATCGAATCAGAGAAAAAAATGCACAAGCGTGGTTTCTCGAGAGGGAAATCGCAGCTCATAAGCAAACTTAAGACGCTGCTGAGACATTAAAGTCACGTCGATGTCACGTGTCTTTACGGGATTTTTACGGCTTGTGTGTGAACGCACTCTCTGATTCCGGAAAATCACTGGCAGTGTGAATGAACCAAAATCAAACGAACCCGGGTCAAATCCCGGGTCACTTTATCCGTGTATTTTCCAGAATCTCTGTGTGAAAGGGGCTAGTGTGGGAAGCTGCTGGACATGAAGTCCAGGCAGACGGCCCGTATGAAAGGGTTCCGGACCAGAGCAAATGAATGGGTTTTAAAAAGTCAAAAAGTCCCGCAATCAGGCAAAGATTTTTGACAACAGTGCCCTGCTGGTAATAACAATTTTGTCTTTCTCTTTTGGTCAGGCATTTCAGGTTCCTGTCAACATTACAGAAATATAGAATTGTATTTACATTGTGCAAGGAAGCAGCAACTATGGTAATGTCATGCAGTTATGTTGTCATGATGTCATCAACCCAACTGCATTTGCAATATTTCAGATAATAATGAGCTAGTCCATATATAAATATTAAAACATAACACAGAATTTAGCCCTGCCTACAACTTGTATTCATTCAGCCCCAGTATCCAAGGCCGCTTTACACTAAGAGGTTTTTCTTTTGGTTCACTGCACTGTAAAAATGAATACAAAATATTGGTTAAAGATCATTAAAAAAGAAATGGTCAATGACTGGCAGAAGCGTTTGCCAAACAAAAACTGTAAAATTAAGGTAAAATATCTTTAAGTATAATATATATAAGTGTTTTACAAAAAACAGTTATTTTACAGGTAGTTCCAAGATGACTATTGTGAAACATTCTCTATAAAATGTAAATCTCTTGCAGTGAACAATTAGCCTAGCTAGCAACAGCACACACAAATGAGCTGATATAACTATCATTACATCCGCAACTGCAGGACAAATCAGTTATTTCCTGTAAAATTTGGATTTTTTTTTTTACAGTGTGGTCATGCAGTAGAGTAGGTTAAGTCACTTGCTGATGCAGGGGCAGTACATAATCTTTTAGAGCGAAAGTTTGATTTCTTACAGGAAAAGATACATTTGCATATGCCTCAGTTACTCCAGAAAGGACATTCACCCTTATAAAAACTAGGGGTGTAACAATATATATCGTGTCACACTATATTGCAATACAAAAATGCAACAATATGTATTGTGGATGGATAGTGACAATATGTATTGTGTATAGTTAGTGTTAGTCAGAACTTCATGAAACTACTATATAATGTTGAATATAACGTATAGTGATGCAATGGGGGAATATGTGTGGGTCCTGATAATGGCAAATGTCTGATGTCACCAGTAAAAAGTGGCCAACATTTTAAATATATCTAGTCAGTAACCGAGTGCAAGAATATTCGGCTAAAATGATTCTGTGTTTTCAGCTCCAGAATCATGAATATTTTTTGTCCCGTGCATCAGCACCAAGTCCAAGCCTATTAATTTACACCCACATTGTAACATTAAATTTAGCATTTTAATCAACAGCACATTTTTTGTTAACCTTGTACATGTCTTGGAAGTATCACAATAGTATTGTATCGTGAGTTCAGTATCGTGATATGTATTGATTTGTAACATGAGGGTATCGTTACACCCCTAATAAAAACCCATACTAACTTTTTTAAAGACAGCTTGTATGTTTATAATAATAATAACGTCTTTCTTGCCTTTGTAACCCTGTCTTAGAAATCTCTGTGTGTTTGCTTATTATTTTTCTATGTTAAGGTGGAGAAACTGAAGGCCCTTGGGTACTTTCCCCTCCTGCTGTGGGGAAAGTACAGACCACAAAACAAAAAGAGGATGGCCCAGCTCCAGTTCCCCTATGAGCTGCCAGTGGTAGCGCAGGCAGTCCTGGAGAAGATATTGTGCCTATTTGAAGGTTTGTTAGAAGGTAGGTCACATCACAACATCGGTACATACATGACTCTCTATTAAGATTGATCCTGTATTGTGTACCTATCCAGTTGGATTGGTTTTAAAGGGGTCATATAATGTCATTTTTGTACAAGCTAATATGATTCTTTAGGGTCTAAATTAAAAGTTTGTAATATACTTTAATTAAAAATTCTCATTAGTATTGTAAGAAAACACTCATTTTACCTGGTCAAAAACAGCTCTGTTTTCAGCACGCCATTTAAGTGCATGTGTCTTTAAATGATAATGAGCTTTGCTCACCCCGCCCCTCTTTTCTGTGCGTACACCGTTTGTAACACAACACAATAACCATAACGCGTCGTTCATTATAAACATGGGATTATGAATTATATTGATAACGTCATACATAGAAAACATGCCATAATGTACCCTGAGTGTAAAAATAGCCACATTCATCGTGAAGCGTGCAAGCTATTTGCAAAGATTAATATAAAGATTAATATAAAGGTCAATAAAACGTTACACTCACTTGTTCTTCTGGAGGTTCAGCAGGAACACGAATAGTTGGTACTGATCCTTTTTTCTGGAGCAGCTTCTTAGCAAAAACAGCTTTATACTGACCCTCGTTTGTAAAGCCGTCTGGTGAAATGATTCGCGCAAACATGACAGCATTGACGTTGATCGTGGGGAATATTCCCTTCGAAAACAAACTCAGCCACTGCGTCTTCAGCTGTACGGATTTAGAAACATCATCAATATGACTGCTGTGTTCGTTATTACACCTAAGAACAGAACACCACAATCGTGAGACGCCATTCTACTCAGCACTCCAGCTATC
Source organism: Abramis brama (assembly GCF_963993115.1). Lineage (NCBI taxonomy): Eukaryota > Metazoa > Chordata > Actinopteri > Cypriniformes > Leuciscidae > Abramis > Abramis brama. Next base: position 9,740,158 of record NC_139965.1, read on the forward strand.
AGCAATGAACACGCCGGTCGGCGCATGCTATGATTGACAGCTCGCTCACGAGGGCGGGTCTGTGTTTGAAACGCTACTGTCAATCAGCCATCGTGGGAGGGGCGTCGATTTTGTGATGTCACAATATCGAACAGCTTGATTTGAGACAGGAGGAAACATATAAGAAGATTAAAAAAAAAAAACTGGATGGATTTTTATCATTTTATGATGGTTGTGTACAGGCACTGCCAACACACATTTCAGTACAATCAACTTGTAAAAGTGCATGTTCCATTATATGACCCCTTTAAATGTCAGTACAGAGAATTTGTCTCACAATCTATTTTGTTCTACTTATCTTCTGTCTTAAACTTTTTATATTTCTTTGGTTACTCACATTTTGAACCACATACTGCATCTTAAACGTCTTGTTTTGTTTTATTTTTTATCACAGCATGTGATCTTGAAAGAGAGGAGGTGGGGCAGCAAGAGAGGACAGGAGAAGAAGATGAGGCAGAAAGAGAAGTAGATGATGAAGACCAGAGAGGACATGGGGGGCAACCATAGACTGTAAAAAAATATGGACGTAGTGTCCGTGACGTCACCCGTAGGTTTCTGAAGAGCATTTTTGAAGCCTAAAGTGGGCGGAGCCGGCCGTCGCCATCTTGGCCTTGCGTCACTCCCGGATAACAGAAAATAGACAAACAGGCGGGGCGTGAGTGGAGCTGAGGAGCCTGGCTATCTGAAATCACCTAGCTCGACGTGATCGAGTTAGCTGATGATGTAAAGCCAATTAAACGTTCCTATTTTTGCCCTTCGAAATATTATAATAGTTAAAAGACATGGCTACAAGTGAGACTGTGTATTACTTCGAGAGTGTTTGTGTATGACAGTGATTTATGTGCATACATGTCCGTCACTCTTTCGTGGTCCGTCAGCGCGGCATCGCTCAAGTTCGTAGAGATCTTATTCAGTCCATTTTAAATTCTGATGTTGGCCGTCTCTCAAATGGGTTATGGTTTAACCGTTAAACCATAGATATATTGCCTTTGAAGTGCAAATAAATGCGCTAGAAAATCCGCGCTCATTCATATGCATTTATTGCACGGACGGAGAAAGCGCCGACGCCTGCATGATTTCATCTGACGGTAACTTACATAAGCATATTATAATCCATCTGTTCCATGGGAGCAGAACGAACGAGCATTTATTGACGTTTTAAATTTGAAAACCCCAAAAAGCAACGAAATTGTCAGACATCCATTAGTGCATGTTCACAGAGGAAAACAACTGAAATACAGCGCTGGTTGTTCTCTCGAACGATAACGACGGAATCCAAAGACGTGGGCTTTGTAACGTTACCCAAGTATTAAATTGTATGAAATAATAATCCCGAAAAAAAGCACAAACACTGCAGAGATGGCAAGTTCAGCAGCTAACATTGCTGAGGTGAAGTGACGGCTAGTAACAGCAGACAAACGGCTAGCACTGACAGCGGCAATCCATCTGTCACTCAAGTGGCTTGGCCACACCCTTAAATTTAAATATTAATCAACTAAACGGACGAGTTATAAAATAATTCACCCCCCTCACAGTTGTTATGAAGGGCAAAATTAGCTGTATAGACCAAATCCACATACAGACACCAGGCTTTAAACACGTTTTTTTCTGCTGTAAAATTTGGCATTTTAACATGGGGGAGATACAGATTTGACTCACTTCTGACAACAGCCTCAAGCGGCCAGTCAACGAATTGCAGTTTAACTCACTTCCGTGTTGGTTTCAAGAGAGAGACGGGGAGGTTGCCGCTTGGGGGCAACGTGAAATAGGAGAGACTGAGAGGAGGGACATGCAGGAGATGGAGATAGCGGCACAGGAAGACAGAGTAGAGAGTGAGAGAGTGAAGAGAGGAGAGATAGAGGTACAGGAAGAGAGAGTAGAGAGTGAGAGAGGAGAGATAGAGGTACAGCAAGAAAGAGTAGAGAGTGAGAGAGGAGAGATAGAGGTACAGGAAGACCAAGTGGAGAGACGAGAGATGGAGGGACAGGAAGACTTCGAAGAGCTGGGACTGATGGAAACAGACAAGCAGAGAGAACAGGCAGAGGAAATGGGGAAAAAAGAGATTGAGGCGAAGAAGAAAGTAGTAGCAGCAAACAGGTAAGTGTCAATACAGAATAGAAGAGGCAGAGCATTAAAGGCAATCTTGACTATGTAGAATATGAGATACAGAATGGTAAATAATGTGTCCATGTACAAAAAGAAGTAGCACACCACACTAGACTCAGAAGTCAGATGGTATTTCATAAGTTGCTCTTTTTCTACTTTTTCTTATAACGTGGAGTTATTTGTATGGCAGCAGTTTGGCATCCGGTGTGCCATAATGCAATGTGACAATGCCCAATGGTGAAGTCCTCAGAGAAAGTGTCAACAGATTGTCCTGCATTGCGGTGTACTCGCAAGTATTCACCTGGTTTGCAAGGCAGACACCACACACATCTATTGCAATTTATACGTTTTTGGTTTCTCTATTCAGGAAGTTGGCTGTCAAAATTTCAGCTAAAAGGAAAAGTAAAAGAAGCCAAAACAATGATGATGGTAGGAAAATGCTATGAAGTATTTTTAATTCAAAATTAATTAAATAATAAGTCCTAAACTCTTAAATAATCCTAATCTAATAGCTTTTTGGCCCACAATATAATATCTTCTTATTGCTAGTTTAGTACATTACAGGCCTGATAACAAATTAATAATAATAATACAAAAAACTATTAACGTAATATTAGTTGAAAATTTCTTTTACTTGCTTAATTGACTCATTTTACATTGGAGTTTTTGGGGCTTCGGAATAATCCAGGGAAATTATGATGTGCATGTGCATTTACTTCTGGTCATATATTTCAAAGAGAAATGCACACAATACCCTTTCTGTGGGTTTATACGGTTACATTGCAATGGTTTGTACTTACTTAATTTGTTCATTTTTCTTTATAGCTTCCCAGTATCACAGCACATTGGACATTTTCCCAGTGCAATATGTGTCCAAGACACGTGAAAAAAAGGTGAGCAGCTATACGGAGAACATTCTGTACGACTGTAGGTGAATAAATTGATACTATACTACACCAGGAGAATAGTGATGAAATTGTTGCCTTTTGTCAGAAAAGTCTAAATAAAAAGTAGTTAACATGCTAAATCATTTGCTGTTAGAGCATTCTAAATATTAAACCAAACCGTTGATGTTTTGGTAATTATATGGCAATTGATTTTTAGAGGCTAGGAGGAAAAAATAAATGAAATATTTAATTATGAAATAAAAGTATGACTTAGGTTTGTCTTTTACCCTCTTCCCAAGGGCTGTAAAGAAGTCTTGGTCCATTGGCTCCCGTGTCCGTCATGGTGACATCAGCTTTCTTGTTTAACTGACTTATGAGTTGTCCTTAAAAAAACCTAATTAAGAAACCTGTCTGATTTACCATGAATTGAGAGTTATTTAAGTTTATGTAATAAGCGCCTGGACCAGTGTTACATTTCTTTTTGGAAAGTCAGATGGGCTGCTTAATTCGGATGAACTAAGACCCCTCCACATGTGGCGTCTGTTTTTGCCTACAGAGAGATTAAGCTACACAACTACAACATACATGTACAGTTTAAAATGTCATTACAAAGTGACAATAATATAATTTGGATATAAATATATTCTCTTCTGCTTTCTCCACCTCATTCTGTCAGGGAAATATGTAAAGCCTAACAGGGTTTATAAACCATTGCCATTTTTGTGTGCAGAGGCTGAGGGCTCGGAGGTGGACTCGTCCATCACCCAAGCTGAAGTCAGCGAGGGAGTCAAGAAGCTCCTCGGTGGCAAGGCTCCGGGGGTGGATGAGATCTGCCCTGAGTACCTCAAGTATATGGATGTTGTGGGGCTGTTTTGGCTGACATGCCTCTGCAGCATCGCGTGGCGGTCAGGGACAGTACCTTTGGGCTGGCAGACCGGGGTGGTGGTCCCTCTTTTTAAGAAGGGGGGCCGGAGGGTGTGTTCCAACTACAGGGGGATCACACTTCTCAGACTCCCCGGGAAAGTCTATGCCAGGGTACTGGAGAGGAGAATACGGCTGATAGTAGAACCTCGGATTCAGGAGGAACAGTGTGGTTTTCGTCCCGGCCGTGGAACACTGGACCAGCTCTAAACCCTCTACAGGATGCTGGAGGGTTCATGGGAGTTTGCCCAACCAATCCACATTTGTGGATTTGGAGAAGGCATTCGACTGTGGACCTTTGCGGCATCCTGTGGCGGGTGCCCTGGGAGTACGGGGTCTGGGGCCCTTTTGCTAAGGGCTGTCTGGTTTCTGTACGACCAAAGCAGGAGCTTGGTTCGCATTGCCGGCAGTAAGTCAGACTTGTTCCCGGTGCATTTTGGACTCCGGCAGGGCTGCCCTTTGTAACCGGTTCTGTTCATAATTTTTATGGACAGATTTTCTAGGCGCAGCCAGTGGCCGGAGGGTGTCAGGTTTGGGGATCACACGATTTCGTCTCTGCTTTTTGTGGATGATGTTGTCGTGCTGGCCTCATCAAACCAGGACCTTCAGCATGCGCTGGGATGGTTTGCAGCCGAGTGTGAAGCGGCTGGGATGAGAATCAGCACCTCCAAATCCGAGGCCATGCTTCTCAGTCGGAAAAGGGTGGCTTGCCCGCTTCAGGTTGGTGGAGAGTTCCTGCCTCAAATGGAGGAGTTCAAGTATCTTGGGGTCTTGTTCACGAGTGAATGAAGGATGGAACGGGAGATTGACAGACAGATCGGTGCAGCTTCTGCAGTAATGTGGTCGATGTACCGGTCTGTCGTGGTGAAAGGCGAAGCTCTCGATTTACCGGTCAATCTACGTTCCTACTCTCACCTATGGTCATGAGCTGTGGGTCATGACCGAAAGGACAAGATCCCGGATACAGGCGGCCGAAATGCGCTTTCTCCGCAGGGTGGCTGGGCGAGCCCTTAGAGATAGGGTGAGGAGCTCGGTCACTCAGGAGGAGCTCAGAGTAGAGCCGCTGCTCCTCCACATCGAGAGGGGTCAGCTGAGGTGGCTCGGGTATCTGTTCCGGATGCCTCCTGGACGCCTTCCCGGGAAGGTGTTCCGGGCATGTCCCACCGGGAGGAGGCCCTGGGAAAGACCTAGGACACGCTGGAGGGATTATGTCTTCCGGCTGGACTGGGAACGCCTCAGGGTCCCCCCGGAAGAGCTGGAAGAAGTGTATGGGGAGAGGGAAGTCTGGGCATCTCTGCTTAGACTGCTGCCCCCGCGACCCGGTCCCAGTTAAGTGGAAGAAGATGATGATGATAATTTGAAATTAATATAGTAAAAGATAAGTGAAATATCTTAGAATGAATATATTGGTTTACTTTCTTATAAACATTCACACTGGACTTTAAATGTTGAAAAATTGCTGCAAATTAGAGGATGAAAACACTTGCATGATGAAATTTTTTATCTCATATTACAGAAATAATGTTTTTAATGGGCGGTAGTGGCTCAGTGGTTCATGTAGGTTGTCTACAAACCGAAAGGTTCCACTTGACCGAGGTGTCCATGAGCAAGACACCTAACCCCAGCTGCTCCCAACGAGCTGGATGGCGCCTTGTATGGCTGACACCGCCGTCGGTGTATGAATGACTGAGTGAATGGGTGAATGTGAGGCAATGTAAAGCGCTTTGGTGGCCATAGGTCTGTGAAAGCGCTATATAAATGCAGTCCATTTACCATTTAATAAAATAGGATGGAAAATATGCAGATTCTGCCAGATTTGAATGACATTAGATTACTTGTTGTTTATTCAATCCTCATGTAAAACAAGCTTTATTAAAAAAACAAGCTATTTCAAATGCATCCACTTTATCAGCAACAGGGATTGTGATGTTGACTGCAGATCGCTGGTCGACAGCTTGTGTGTTTCAGGGTCCTAATGTTCTCCATATTCAGGGTCTGTTAACACACATTAAAGGGGGGGTGAAATGCTATTTCATGCATACTGAGTTTTTTACACTGTTAAAGAGTTGGATTCCCATGCTAAACATGGACAAAGTTTCAAAAATTAAATTGTACGTTTGAAGGAGTATTTCTGTACCAAAAATACTCCTTCCGTTTTGTCACAAGTTTCGGAAAGTTTTTTTCGAGTATGGGCCTGTGTGACATCAGATGGGGCGGAATTACCTTCTATGGGTCCTAAGGGCACTTCTCCCGGAATAGCGCGGGCGCGTGGCACTCGTAGACCAGAGAGAGAAGAGAGCGAAAGCAGTGCCTCATCTAAGCGCTGTGCTCGGCTTTAGGGAAGTCAATGTCACCAAAGAAGTGGGTTTTTGGTTGCCAGGGCAAGACAACCATGCACAGATTCCCAAAGAACCCGGCGTTAAGGTACCAGTGGATGGAGTTTGATTTTGAGGAGCATCAATGGAGTTGTGCAAGTGTTCTTGTTTGTTACCTGCATTTCGACGATGATTGTTTTATAAACAAAGCCCAGTTCGACGCCGGATTTGCAAATCTAATGCTTAAGGATGGAGCAGTCCCGATAAAGGTTCACGGTGGTGTGTTGGAACCGCAGGCGGTGAGTAAATATGCTTCTGTCTTTGTGTTGTTAGCTATCGGCGTGTAAGCACAGCTTTAGCTTCGCTCACACGGCCCGCCTCCAGCCACTCGTTTTTTTTTTCCGGAAAGACTCGGTACAGCCTATCTTTCTTTTATAAATATAATAAAACTAAAGACTTTTTGGAGATATGAAGGATGCAATACTACTCTATAGGTACTCAAGATTAACATGAGATTGACTGAAAATGAGTGTTTCACCCCCCCCTTTAAGGAAACTTTTTAAAAGGTCAGGACTCATTTTCCAAAAGGGCCTTGTTCACTTTATTAACTTGCTACTACTAACCCTAACCCTAACTTAAAGAAGCTCTGGCCTTTTGTGATTTTGTTTTTCCAACCATCTCTTCAGCTCCATCGAGTCGAGGCCTGTTATACTGAGAGCCGAAGCGCTGAGGAACAGAAAACACCTTTGACCAGCAGCATTTTAGTTTTTATGGAACGACACTTGATATAAAAGGCTGTATATTTCATTCACTGATATGTTGTAGAGTTACATTAGACACACATTAGATGTCACGTGGTGATTTCACTTTAATCACTGTCTGTCTTCTATGTGTGACTGTGAACGAACACAATAACAGTGAGAACAATCTCCATCAGAACTGATCTGGAAAATATGATTTTCAAGTAGATGAACAGAGCTGTAACAACTTGAATAAATTAGTAACTAAATATCTTAGACTGGATCTCTTTTTTTCTTTATCTGTGTAGAGTTTATCTCCGCCCTCATCTCTTCTTTTAAATACAGGAAGTGTGTGTTTTAACACTCAGCGCTGTAACACAGTCTATTAATGTGACAGTATGGGCTCCGGTGCACTGCCTCTCATCTGTGAGTATAAGATCATATTACTATACTATCTTATTTTTTTCTGTTCCTAATGCATTGTATTCAGCTGAAGATGGGATATAATAATGATTGTTGTGTTGGAGAATCTATGAATCCACAGTCTCACTGCTTATTGTATTATTTATTGATTAGATTCAATGTGATGATGTTACGTGTTAATCAGATACAGAGGTTTATGATGCATTTATCTGTGTGATAATGTGTGTGAAAGATGGAGGCAATGTGTGCATGTACTTTTGCTTAGTTTTGTTGTTATATCTTTCCTCCTATTTCAAGTAGTTTAGATAAATCTGATTTAATTGAGTTAGTGTTGAATGATGCTGTATCTTTAAATAATCTCTCCATCAGAGACTCAGAGAGTTTGAGAACAGAGACCGAACACACACTCATCTTCTCTATCACTTCTCATTCTCTCTGACTCTCTGAATTATTCTCATATTAAGAAATAATTGCAAAAAATATTTGGAAACGTACATTTCATTGTCATTCTTCGGATAAACAGTTTATCAAACAAAGTAGAGCTTTTCTCAGAGCTAACTTCTCTTTTCCGAGACACGTTTCAGTTATTTTTAACCAGTTCACCTGAACTTCATATTTAGTTGTTGAATGATGTCAGTTCACTCAGTTCACAGGTTTCCAGAACAAGTTCATTATATTGTGTGAACTGACTTCATACAGAAACTAAATATGAAGTTCAGGCGAACTGGTTAAAAATAACTGAAACGTGTCTCAGAAAAGAGAAGTTAGTTCTTAACCAGTTCGCCTAAACTTTATATTTAGTTGTTGAATGATGTCAGTTCACAGTTGTGTCAGAATAACCAGGTTTCCAGAATAAGTTCATGACGTCGACATATGAACATGTTCCACCAATGCTTGACAGTCAGAAAGTACCTTTTGTTTTGTCCTTTTAAACATATTTATTTATTCATATTTTGCAAAGGTATTTATTTATATATTGCAAATATATTGATACATTTTTAAATGTGGTTTAAGGGCTTTTTCACACTAGTTTGTTTGAGACACTCTAAGTGGTCAACACATTAAAATACTGTGGTCTGAATATGGTTTGGTTTTGGGTCCTTTTAGGAGGAACTGAGATCATTTAGTGTTGACATATGAATTATTTCTGACGGAGGTGAGAGCTCTTGAAGTGCTGAAACAAACGAGATGTTAAAATACTCTTAGAACATCAGAAGCACGAGGTCACTTGCAGCAGGTTTTCTTTCTGGTTTTGGTTAATTTCAACTGTAGGCAACTATTTCCACATTATTTTACTATAAAGTCACAATTAGGGGTGTGCACGAATATTCGAAACTGTTAATATTATTCAAAAAAGAAAATACTATGCATTTACGGCCAGCAAAGCAACGTAGTAAAATTCGAAGTGAATCAATGATAAATCCCAAGCACCAACTCACAGTTATAATTAAATGCACTGGCCACTGGGCGGCGTTGTGGAGCGTGTTAACAAATGGATTGTATTTGATCACATCAGTGAATCAGTGAATCGACTCACGAGTCCTGTGACGTCATTGTGTGTGATGATGTTAAATGCTGGAGAATATACCATCAGTTCTCACCTGAATGAGCATCAGAAAAAAAGAAGAAAAAAAACACACTTTCAGTGTGTTGAATGAATGGAAAAGCTTCATATCTGTGTTTCTTCTGCTTTTAGTGATGATGTCACTCATCCACTCGGGACTTAATCAAGATGATAAAGGTACTGCAGTAAATTATAATTATGTTTTAACTAATGTGAATTGTGTTGTAGTATTTATTTGTCTACATGGATACATCAGGATCCCACATTTTTCTCTTTACTGATATTTTATGTTTGCATATATTTCACAGAATTATCTGACTGTAGTTCCTTATGCTGCAAAACATACAACACAGAAATCTGCTATGTATTCAATCAATCAATCAGTCATGCTTTGTAAAATAGTTCAGTCAGGGTGTTTTCTCCGTCCAAGCATACGCAGACCAAAGTGGTTCTCTTGCTACTGTTTTATTTGAAGACTTTTCTCCAAATCCACCGTGAAACTAACACAGTATAAACATCAAAATACAGAAATCACATCAGCTTGACACACAGCAAAAGCAAAAAAACTTGTTGACTGCATTTTGTGAGAAAGAGAAATAGACTTTGAATCTTTCAAGACCTTTCAAGTCCTTTGTGACGAGGATATATGAGCATAATGTCCGTGTGTAGTACCCCAGAGTGCCGTCTGGATGATGGGGCGGGGCGGGGCAACACGTGTTAATTGTACTTTCTTGAGTAGTTTAAAAATGTTGTACTTTAACTTGAGTACATTTCAAGTGATGTATCTGTACTTTTACTCCGCTATTTTCCATAGACTGTAAAAATTATGGACGTAGTGTCCGTGACGTCACCCGTAGGTTTCTGAAGAGCATTTTTGAAGCTAAAAGTGGGCAGAGCCGGCTGTCGCCATCTTGGCAGCGCATCACCATGCGTCACTCCCGGATAACGAGTTTGCTCAGGCTAAGGAGCTAATGCTATTATGCTACTCAGTACTGTGCAAGTTCTGTGCCAAGTGTGTGGTTGGGGCCTCGCGCTAAAGTGACAGACTTGATGATGTAAAGCCAATAGAGTCAATACAGTTCATGTTTTTGCCCTTCAAAATACTATAATTGTTAAAAGACATAGCTAGAAGTGAGACTGTGTGTCGTGATGCTGTATTATTCTGCTAGCTTAAAATGTATTATGCACTAATTTACAATATTGCTCTGAGAGTGTGTGTGTGACAGTGATTCATGCGCATACATGTCAGTCAGCGCGGCATCGCATGTCAAGTTATGACATGTCACCCCTGACAATGTACTAACCAGGACATCATTCATGCTGTTTACCATTCGTTCATTAAATAACAAAGCCCTCCTGATCCATGGCCTCATCTTGGAAAAATTACTGGATTTTTTATGTCTTACTGAGACATGACAGAATCAGCAAGAGTTCATAACTCTCAACCATGCCACTCCCCCAGGTTATGGCTATATCCAGAAGCCTCTCAGCCTTAGTCGTGGTGGCGGACTTGCTGTTATCCATCGTGCTGACATCCTGGTCAAAGAGATCCCAGTGAATACTACCTCCTTTGAGTGTGTTCACTTCATGTTGACTGGGCACATGCAGTTACAGGTTGTCCTACAGGTGCCCCCTGGTTCACCCCTGAGCTCCACAGGATGAAGACCATAGGACATAGGCTCGAGAGACGATATAGAAGTTCCGGCCTCACTGTCCATCGTGAAGCAGGATTCTCACAACTCAGTTGCCCGCTCACTTCATTGCTGCCTATCCGCCTTCTCTCCACTGGATGCCGATCAAGTAACAAAACTGGTCATCTCAGCCAAGACTTCAACCAGCAGTCTTGACCCAGTGCCCACCACCGTGGTCAAGGCCTGTCTTCCCATCCTCTGCCACCCACTGCAAAACATCATAAATGCCTCTCTTACCTCTGGTGTGGTACCATCCAGCTTTAAAATGGCGGCAGTCATCCCCACTCTCAAAAAGCCAGGCTCAGACCCAGACGACCCCAACAACTATTGTCCAATCTCCAACCTCCCTTTCCTCAGTAAAATCCTGGAAAGAGCAGTGACTGCTCAGCTTCAAGATCACATGTCCCACCATGAGCTCTTCGAACCCCTCCAATCTGGTTTCAGAACCCACCATAGCACTGAGACTGCCCTTATTAAAATCACTAATGACCTCCTGCTTGCTGCTGACAATGGCCTCATCACCATCCTCATCTTCCTTGACCTTTCTGCAGCTTTTGATACAGTTTCCCATACCATCCTTCTTCACCACCTCTCTGAGCTCATCGGCCTCAGTGGCACAGCACTGTCCTGGTTCCCGTCCCGACCTCACAGATCGGAAACAAGTCATCACCCTAAATGACTCAAACTCTGATTCAGCACCTGCCAACCATGGCGTGCCCCAGGGCTCTGTGCTTGGTCCTCTGCTGTTCACCATTTACATACTACCCCTAGGTCATATTATCCATAAACATGGACTCAACTTCCACTGCTACGCCGATGACATTCAACTTTAATTCAGCACAAACACCTCCTCCCAGCTCCCATCCACACAACTTGTCAACTGCCTGCACGAACTCAAATCATGGATGACCACAAACCTACTCAACTCAACAGTAATAAGACAGAACCCATGGTGGTGGCCCCTGCACCACTGCTCAGGAAAGTTAGAGACCTGGCCCTGGTTGTGGATGGCTGCTCCATTTCCACATCTCCTGAGGTGCGCAACCTGGGCGTCATCCTGGACTCAACTCTCTCCTTCCGGTCCCACATCAACAACATCACCAAGTCTGCCTTCTACCACCTCAGAAACATCTCACGATTCCGGCCTTCACTCACACATTCAGTAACTGAGACACTCATCATGCCTTTATCACCTCCCATCTACTGCAATGTTGTCCTGTCTGGACTGCCCACAAAGGCCCTTAGCAGACTCCAGTATGTCCAGAACTCTGCTGCCAGGGTTCTAACCCACACAAATCCCCGGCAGCATATCACTCCCATCCTCCAACAACTCCACTGGTTGCCAGTCAAGTCACACATCACCTACAAGATCCTCCTGCTTACTTACAAATCTCTACATGGACTCTCACCAAAATACCTCACAGATCTCCTCCACCCCTACACTCAGTCATGTTCCCTGCGGTCCTTCTGACATGCTGGACACCCCCCGCATCAGGTTGCGGACTTTTGGGGACAGGGCTTTCTCTGCCAATGCTCCAACACTCTGGAACAGTCTACCACTTTACATCTGCTCTGCCCCATCCCTGCCCATGTTCAAAATGCACCTCAAAACATTTATTTTCACTAAGTCCTTTGACCCCTAACCTTGTTGTAGAGATGTCTACTTTTGTATGTGTCCACTTACAATCAAAACAAAACATTGTGCTTTTGTAAAATAAAGAAAATAAACAGGGTGTGCTTTCTTTTTTTCCTCTCTATCTCGGTGAACTTTTTTTTCTTGAGCACTACTATAAGCTGAAACAAAACTCAGCGAATACTTGTCACACATTTATAAGCCATATCTTTATACATATTTAAGTGTGTACTTTTAAATGATCAGATTCAAAAGGAAAACAAATATTCTCTGATTAAGTAATTCGTATAAAACCAACAAGATGTCCAGTTTCTCAAACCCTTGCTCATTATTTTAATATGACCACGCGCGCAAAAAAAGATTGACATGCAAATCTCCACATTAAGGAACGCGAACACGCTCATTACCTCAAAAACAAAGCACCAAACTTCATCAGTCTCTGCTTTTCGTCGAGTTTAGAAGACACGCTGTGAGCTTAGTCCGGTCACTTATTCAGCTTACATTAGATTTACCTCAGAAGAAGAAGAACGCGATTTGAAGACAAGAAAGATGTAAGGTAAGAAATGTATTCTGAATTATATTAGTTCATTGTTGCATAAACTTCACATTGCAGTTGAACTGTTGCTAGATATATGCTGAATATTAATGTTTAGACCCGTGCTCACTGTTAAATACTGTGTCTGTGGATATCTGCTTAAACGTAGATTATGTATATGGTAACAATAATGATTCATAGTTTGGAGCAGCTCAATCGCTTCAGTAAATAACGCGCTGTGCGTTTGAAAAGCAAAACGCACCAAACATTAGGCTTCATGGTTTTACTCCAATCTCATTTCATAACGTCATAATAATTGGAAACATTTGAAGTGACATATGATAATCAATATATTTTTATCTAGTGTAGTGTTACTGAAGTGTTCCTTTTTAACGATTGATAGGCTGCCTGCTACGGAAGAGGAGATTAGGGCCAAGCAATAATAAAAAAAATAAAACCATCTCGAGATTAAAGTCATTCCCAGCAAACAATATGACGTTGTGACGACGTCACGTGCTGGTCATTTTTAGTCACGCTTACGTTAGCATATGACGTCGCCACAACCGTCAAAGTGAAACACCAAAAGAGGTCGCTACGACGTCGCCAACCGACGTCGTGACAACGTCTCCAGTACGTTGCGACAACGTTATTTAATTAAGGTCGCCGATTGGTCATTTGATGACTTTTGATAGTTTTTCATATATTCATATATATATTCATTCTGCAGTGGATTTATTCACATCCATTTATACTAGCATTTACCTGCCACTACTGTCACAGCAACATCGATAATTGTGGTTCTTGTTCAGAACTTAAGTTTGTTGTTTCAACTAGCATTACTGTTCAAATCTTGACATTTTACTCAAACAATTGGTAAAAACATGTTTAAACATTCACTAATGTAAACTGTAGAATAATTGTAGAATAATTGAAAGAACTGAAAAGTGTTTTTGCAGATTTTATTTAACAGAATTTAACAGACACTATAATAACAAATGGGGAAAAAATTAACACAACTATACATTAAAGCAAAAAAGGAAAAAAATAAACATCACTATGTAAAACACTTTAAAAAGCTCTTCATCTGAATCTTAATCTGTGTCACTGAATTGCTGGTTATTGATCTCTTGTGGGACCGCCACTTCTGAGACTGACTGCACCTAGACAAACAATTTAAATAAATCTTAAATAAATCTTGTAGTCTGGAAGCTCTTTCAGTTTTGCCTCCAAGACAGCAAGTTCTTCCAAAGACTGGGCCACATCGATTTCTGTTGGAGTCTCCGGACCCTGGCTGGCTCCTCCAGTCTGGTTTAACCGGAGGAGGATCTCCTGGATTTTTTTTGCCATCACATCCTGGTGGGTCAACATTGCCTTAAGTGTCTCTGTTTCAGAAATGCAAAATGTTTCAAAGACATTAAAATGAAGGTCAGAAATGTACAAAGTGCAAAGATAACACATTGCAGTTATTACATGACTGAAATTTACCCACAATAAAAATGAACATACCTTGCATTACTGTAACCGTTTGGGTTAAGGCGGAGATAGAGTCTGACACACTTGAGGAGCAGCTGGCAGTTTCTGTGTGCACATATGCAATACAAAATGCAAGCGATTAAACTCAACACTTAGGTTCAGCATGTTATAAAACAAGAACTACCAAAGTTCAAATCACCAGGCTACATTTCTTGTGTCACCATGTTGATAACTGTAACACTTACAAATAAACAATTTTCAAAGTCATTAAACCAACAATAAAAATATAATCATACCATCAGACATCTCAGGCTGAATAGGACTTACTGGATCAAGGTCTGTGTAAATCAGGGGTGTCAAACTCAGTTCCTGGAGAGCCACAGCCCTGCAGAGTTTAGCTTCAACCCTAATTAAACACACCTGATCAGGTAATCAAGTCCTTCAGGCTTATTTGAAAACTGCAGGTGTGTGTGTGTTGAAGCAGGGTTGGAACAAAACTCTGTAGGGCTGTGGCCCTCCAGGAACTGAGTTTGACACCTGTGGTGTAAATAAATAAAAAAATGTCAACATAAGGTATATTTTAATATAGATCCGCACAACTTGACAAAGCTTATGCAACAATTGTTAACTTACTGTTCATAGTGTTTGTCTAACTCATCTTGTTGGTTTTATACAAATTACTTAAGCAGATAATATTTGTTTTCAGTTTGAATCCGATCATTTAAAAGTACACACTTAAATGATTATAAAGGTATATGGCTCATAAATGTATGACAAGTATTCGCTGAGTTTTGTTTCAGTTTATAGACGTGCTCAAGAAAAAAAAGAGGCAGAACGCACACCCTGTTTATTTTCTTTATTTTACAAAAGCACAATGTTTTGATTTGATTGTAAGTGGACACATACAAAAGTAGAAATATCACAGATTCTTTTTTTATATTTCTTTTTTCTGTATGACTATAAATTACGGAGAAATTTAAGTTTATAGTGCTACAATGTGAAGAAAATCAAGCAAAACGCGCGGGCGCGTTTGCCGACCATTTTAACCTACATTTGAAACAGAGATCTTGGTTAAAATGTAAAATTCGGAAAATACTTTAGAGAATGTGTGGGACCCTTATGGCGGGTTGTATTTACACTTACCTGTGTTTCGTCGTGAAGGAATGGTGTATTTCTTCTTTCTTCGATTCAACACAACCAGCAGCGGAAGCTCTTCTTTTGTGGATATGGGGAGGCTGCAAGCGTTTGAGAGTTGCATATACTGCCCCCTACTGTACCGAAGTGAAATTGTTGAAATCTGTATGACTTGAATGAGTCTTAAGTGAGACACTACAGGTGAATAGGGTAACATTTTTAAATAATAATAATAATAATAATAATATATATATATATATATATATATATATATATATATATATATATATATATATATATATATATATATATATATGTGTGTGTGTATATATATAATTAAATTATAGTTTCACTTTTTGAATGAAATTACTGATATAAATCAACTTTTTGATGATATTCTAATTATATGACCAGCACCTGTACATATAAAACATCTGAAAACAAATTCTTCTATTAAAATGTACATCTGCTTAAAGTCAAGAAATGACGTGGCTAAGACGTGGTGAGGAGGTTAGAAAATGACCAAAATAATTGGTCATCAGCTGGTCTTTAGACAACGTTGTGGGAAGGTAAGGAAGCGACCAAGAGCTGTGGTCACGAGACTACCTTGTGATGACGTTGCCACAACGTCGTGGCATAGTCTTTTGGTGACGTGACGAACCCACGACCAATACTGACGTCACTTTTGGTCGCCGTTACGTCACGTGTTTGCTGGGTTATAATGCGAGATTAAACTCGTTAAATTTCGAAAAAAAAGTCGAAATACAATCTTGAGAATAAACTCATTAAATATCAAGAATAAAGTTGTTGTGTTTCGAGAAATAACTCGTTCAATTTCGAGGAAAAAAAACTCGAAATACAATCTTGAGATTAAACATTACTCAGGGTATCTTCCGTCCATTTCATTTCCTATTTGAAATGAAATAAGCAGAAACGAGAAATGGCGCCTTTATCCGTTTTTTCGTTTTTTCCAAAAAACGAAAAACGAGATTTTGGCTTGATTTTTAGTTTTTTAGTTCACAGGCAAAAAACGAATAAATTACTTCGTTTTGCACATGTGGACGGTCATGAGGCGCCCCTGTCAGCCGATTGGTCAAGAAAATCTGAGCATATGACGTCATCGGTAGTTCCCCAGGTTTATTCAACAAAATAATAGTCCTATGGCTCCGCATACCGCATATTAAACTGTTCAGGGCAGGTCCTGGGCTTACTTATGTGCAACTTAACGCGTTTCAGAGAAATATTTATATATCAGAAATATTAAATATTAATCTGCACCCAGACGGTTTTATTAGCTGTGCGGAGTTAAATCTGTCTGGTGCTGCGCTAGGCAAGCAATGTTCAGTCAAGTGTAGCATACGCAGCTGTCATAACTCTTCTTTTAGACAATACGCTCAGTTTTGGACAAGGGGTGGTTATTGCAAATACTGTAGGTCTAATGCAAAACTGCTGATGGTGGTGGGTACCGCGATAATGGTAGGCCTACATAAAATTGTACTGTAACTGTAGCTAATCATAGCCGCGAGAGTGAGACAGCGAGATTATTGACAGGACGATAGCGGAGGAAAAAGCGCAAAATTTTGTTAGTAAAAAAATATTTATTTGTTTAATATAAGTGAGTTTGTCTTTGAAAACAACAACAAAACAGTGAAATAACAGTGTGATCACAAAACGTACTCGGTTACCTAATGTAACCTCGGTTCTCTCTAGAAGAGGGAACGAGTATTGCGTAAGTTGCTTACGCTACGGGAAAGTCTTCTTTCTTCGAGATCTGAAGCCAAAAATTATCCTTAATTTTGTATTCATTGTCAACGCAGTGCGGCAGCCGGCAGACCAAGGCAGGCTGTATAAGCGTGCTCATTGGCTGCTCGGCGGCAACTGCTTAAGCCTATCAGTGAGCCTCGTGAAACGTGGCCTCCAATGAGGGCGCTTCGCGCCCTCCACACCCTTCTAACCGTCAAGATGGGTGTGGCCAGAGTGTATATAACGAAGGCTCACAGGCTGAATATCTGGTTTTCGTAGTCTGAAGCGCAAAAGCTCGTGGCGCGACACGGCAGGTTACGCAATACTCGTTCCCTCTTCTAGAGAGAACCGAGGTTACATTAGGTAACCGAGTACGTTCTCTTACGAGAGGTTCTCTCGTATTGCGTAAGTTGCTTACGCTACGGGAACCCATTGTCAACGCCGTGCGCGCCGAGCATCCAGCACTTGAAACCCAGGGAGACCGGGGAAAACATTCTGCTGGAACAGGTGGCCGGTCGGAGAGACGGGCCAACACAGTACAAAGCACTTCACTCAGTGTATAAAATAGAGCGGCGCCGCCGGTCTATAAGTATATATCAGTGCAAAACAGTGGGGCCGGCAGCGCAAGCCCACACAGTACATAAGCACACATTAGGGGAAGAAAAGAGCGACATCATCGGTCTTTTACGAAGAGAATAACCCCCCGCGCAGCAGAGTGGAAGACGGGCGGCCAGCAGCGCGGGCCAGCACCGGTAAACAGCGCGTAACGGGGAATGATAAACAGAGCGGACCAGCCGGTCTGAGTATAAAACACTTCACCCTAAGTAACATGCCAGAAATATCGTCAGCATCAGGGTGGGAATTATACCGCGGCCACGCGGCCATGGCCGCCGTTGCCCTACACTTTGGCCTTCATGCCCCGTGAAAAAAAAATCATCGTACGGCCACAGTGGCCTGTGTGCCCTGGCCCTGTCCAAGTTCCACCCAAGTAGTCTCTGAACTTCAATTAGTTTGTGGATTCGCGCAGGTGCAGTGTCATAATCACATCGATGATCTCACGCATCAAAACAGCAGTGCAAGAATCATGTAACGTCAGCACCAACAGAAGAACGACACTCTGTTGTCTACACTGGTGCATAGATATATACACTAGATTTCGCCTTGGCTACGGCTGTCGTTCATGAACTGCCGTAGCCAAGGCGAAATCTATATGTCTATCTATGCACCAGTCTGCGCACACGTCACACAGCAGGAAGCGCGGGCGCCCTCAGATCACTTGGACGTCGCTGTGTTATAAGAGGTAAAAACGATATAAATACTGTTCGTTTTCTCACACAAACCGCTCGTTTCGTGTCTTAGGCCATCAATGTGTACTTACGATGGGGAATTGTTTTAATTTGGACTCTGTGGATGGCTTCTCTTTGAGACCGTGACCATAGACCTGCATTATATGACTGACAGACAAGAACGGTTTGACCTAAAAATATCAAAATCTATTTGCTAGTAACTTAGATAAGTGCCCTTTTCAGAAAAGGGCCCTATGCAAGGTTCCAGAGGTAACGGCGTCGGCGCACTGAAGCGTTTTTTTTTTTTTTTATAGTTCAAAGTTACTATAAGATTTAATGTTATTACCTTGACAAACTATAACTTACATCATTAAAAAGATATAAGACTCACGTTTCAGTATTTGACCACTATTGTATTCTGAGAAATTTATATTGACAGTTATGTCTTAATTTGTGTCAGGAGTTATGAAATGCAAAAATGAGTCGATACCTTTAATATGAATTATGAGCGTCAGACGCTCCCATTCATAAAAAACTCCTGTGCTGTCGTCATGAAAGCGATTCACAAAACAACGTCCCTCACGGCTCTTAGCTCAAAAGTGTGCAGATTTGGAGAAATATTGATATATTCTCAGTTTACATCAGATTTCTATTGACAGGAATAATATTTTATTGAATTTATAGCCAAATGCGTCGATGTAATCATTATGAGCGCTGTATACTGATGTGCTGTGTTTTCAATTCATACCAGCAGCCTGAGGGCGCTCTACTGAACATTATAGTCCATATTTGAAACGCATGAAGAAGAGCGTTCGACAATGCAGGAAATTATTAATTTATTGGCATTTGGGTTGTTTCTGAATGCTTTTATTGGCATTTGTGTTGTTTCTGAATGCTTTTATTGGCATTTGTGGTGTTTCTGAATGCTTTTATTGGCATTTATGTTGTTTCTATTGTTGTGTGAGGGTGTATACCTTCTGGATGTAATGGCGCTCTCTCTCTCTCATTAAAAAATGTTTTTTTTTTTTATTAAAAAAGTCATAATCCATGTCTTATTCCAAATTAGGATGTTATGGTATCAATCTGAATGGGAAAACCATCGAATTGTACGATGGCCTTTGTGCCCTGTCATATGGCCTTGGTGCCCCTAAAAAAAAAAAAAAGGTGGAGGCCAAATGGCCTTGCCCCTAAAATTACATAATTCCCACCCTGGTCAGCATGTGAACGTAGTCTGCACATGAGCGACTGGGCAGAGCATACATGTCACTTATACTGACAGCAATTTAGCCTGTAAGGCGGGAACTTCCAGGTTATAAAACCTCACGAATGTCGATGGGGAGGCCCAGCCCGCCGCCATACAAATATCGTGGATAGAAATTCCACTGGACCATGCCCACGAAGAGGCCATGCTTCTAGTAGAGTGGGCTCTGATACCCAGAGGGCACTGCAGGTGCTTGGAGGCATAAGCTGCTGCAATCGCGTCCACTATCCACCTGGACAGGCTCTGTTTTGAGGCGGCGAGACCCTTGGTGCTCCCGCCGAAGGAAACAAAGAGCTGCTCGGAACGCCTGAAAGCGGCGGAGCGCGTGATGTAAACTCTCAGCGCCCTGACAGGGCATAGGAGGTTATCACTGTCCCCATTATCAGATGCTGGCAGAGCCGAAAGGGAAATAATTTGTGCCCTAAAAGGGGTTCCAATCGCTTTGGGGATGTAACCGTGTCTCGGTCTGAGAATGACTTTCGAGTCGTTCGGTCCGAACTCAAGACATGCAGGGCTAACAGATAGCGCGTGCAAATCCCCCACGCGTTTTACTGAAGACAGAGCTATCAGAAAAACGGTTTTGAGCGACAGGTACTTTAAATCCACAGATTCAAGCGGTTCAAAGGGAAAAGCCTTCAGGGCCTCCAGGACCAAGGACAGATCCCAAATAGGAACCGAGGGGGGCCGCGGGGGATTCATCCGTCTGGCTCCTCTGAGGAAGCGGATAATAAGCTCGTTCCTTCCTAATGTCTGGCCGCGCGTCGTCTCAGCGAACGCTGCAATAAGCACATACACTTTGAGCGTGGAAGGGGACCTGCCCTTGTCCAACAGCTCTTGTAGGAAGGAGAGCACCCGTGGGACCCCACATGCACGTGGATCTAAGCTCTTAGTAGCGCACCATTTAGAAAACACCGACCACTTAGAAAATTTCGGGCAGTGAGCGTTGTCTCTTGACGCAAAGAGATTGACCTCCGCTCTGCCGAATAGGCGCCAGAGAAACTGGACTGTCTGGGGGTGCAGGGACCATTCTCCCGGGGGAATGATGTCTCTGGACAGTCTGTCTGGACCGACATTCAGGTGGCCCGGCACGTGCGCGGCTCTCAGCGAGCGCAACGAGCGGTGAGCCCACACGAGAAGGCGTTCTGTCAGCTTGCACAGGTTTCTGGATCTGACGCCGCCCTGTCGGTTCACATAGGATACCACTGACATGTTGTCCGAGGGGACTAGCACATGGTGATCCTGTAGAAATGGGAGGAAGCGCTTGAGCGCGTTCTCGACCGCTATCATCTCCAGTTTATGTGGAGGCATTTCTCCTGGTCTGACCACAGGCCAAAGACCGGTTTGCCCTCGAAAAGAGCGCCCCAACCTGAGGTGGAAGCGTCCGTCGAGTTAACTTTGCGGTGCGAGATGGCTCCCATTGTCACTCCCCGCTGGTACCAGTCGGCCGCTAACCAGGGCTTCAGTGCTGAAACGCAGCTCTGAGTCACTCTGATTCGAATGCCGCCGGAAGCCCAGGCTCTGTGAGGCACTCGGGCATTCAGCCAGCGTTGTAGCGGGCGCATACGTAACAGACCCAGCTGAAGCACTGCTGCAGCTGAAGCCATACAACCCAGCATCCTCTGAAATGTCTTGAGAGGTGCGGTGCTGCCCGGCTGGAAAGACGCGGCTAGGCGTCGAATGCAGCGCGCGCGCTGTGTCGACAGGCGGGCCGTCATTGCCACAGTGTCCAGATCCAAACCCAGAAAAGAGGTTGATTGACTGGGCACTAATGAGCTCTTGGTCCAGTTGACCGTGAGCCCCAGGCTGTCCAGGTGGCTTAGAAGCACTGTTCTGTGGGCGATGAGTTCGGCCTCTGACTGTGCTAGAATTAGCCAATCGTCCAAGTAGTTCAGAATTCGCATTCCCCGACCCCTCAGGGGAGCGAGAGCCGTGTCCATGCACTTCGTAAATGTACGGGGTGCCAGCGACAGGCCGAAAGGCAGGACGGTGTACTGATATACCTGACCGTCGAAGGCGAATCTCAAGAATGGCCTGTGACGGGGTATTATCTGGATCTGAAAGTATGCGTCTTTTAGATCGAGAGATATAAACCAGTCCCTCGGGCGAATTTGCGCGAGAATTTGCCTGGTTGTGAGCATTTTGAACGGTCTTCTCATAAGAGTTTTGTTCAAACGTCTCAGATCCAAAATTGGTCTGAGAGCTCCGTCCTTCTTGGGAACGAGGAAATAACGGCTGTAAAAGCCCAACTCGCTCATAGAAGGGGAAAACTGGTTCTATAGCCCCTTTGCACAGAAGTGTAGCTATTTCTGCTCGAAGTAGATGTGCTACTTCCCCATTCACTCTGGTCTCGGTACGCGCTTGAAAGCGCGGAGGGCGGCGAGCGAACTGCAGAGTATAGCCCTGTTTTACTGTGCTTAGCACCCATTCTGACGCGCCTGGAATAGCTTCCCACGCTTTCGCGTGTGCAGCCAGGGGCAGAATGGCCTCCGAGCTCTGATTGCCGGCGTCGCGGGCTCGAGAGCTCGAGATGACCGAACATGACCGGTCGTGAGAGGCCGTGTGACAGAGCGGGCAGTGAGTAGGTGTGGGCACGGGGAGGTGGACACGTGACCTACTTTTAACACTCGAGCGGCTTCTGCCTGCTTTATGAGAGTGGGCTCTGTGAGAGACACGGGATTTATAGTGCTTGTGTGCAGGGGTGAACACGGAAACGTGGGCACATTCACTGCATTTGAAACACATACGGCGTGAGCCGTGCAACCAGACATTATGCTCATTTGAGATTTCTCTGGGTCACCGTGAGAACGGTGGTTGCGCGCAGGCGAGCGGGTAGATATACCGGCTCGTTGGCTGCGAGGTAAACATCTGCAGTAGCCATGGCAATGGGGACTGACAGAGCGTGAAGCTTTGACGGTGGTCCAACCGCAGCGGGACTTAACCGTCTTTTCTTCCCTCGTGTATAGAGGCTCAATAATAATCGAGCACCATGAGTAGGAGGGGTGCGAGAGGCGGGTTCGCTTTCTGTATGTAAGAAAAGCTGGCCGCGAGCTCGGAGAAGCGAACAGCATAAATTTTATCTGTTGCGAGAGCCGGAATCGAACACGGGTCTCTGGTGCGAAAGCCTATAATTCTGCCACTGTACCACA
This sequence comes from Abramis brama, assembly GCF_963993115.1. Classification (NCBI taxonomy): domain Eukaryota; kingdom Metazoa; phylum Chordata; class Actinopteri; order Cypriniformes; family Leuciscidae; genus Abramis; species Abramis brama. The sequence goes on from NC_139965.1 coordinate 9,763,055, forward strand.
GGGGAGAAGGCAATAGCTTTCGGTTAGCGCGAGCATATAAGTGAGCGACCTCAAGTTTGTTTGCAGGCGTGCGTGTAATAAAAACAGGCTCGTTTACTGCAATAGTAATATTTCCAGCCGCCTGAACTTAAGAGCGGACTGAGAAATGTGTGAGAATTGGCGGTTTGTCCGGCCACAGCGGGACGAAAACACTCTCTCTCCTCTTTTCGCCGGTGAGTGAGGCGCGCGCGCTGAACGTTGCTCGTGACCGTCCGCTCTGTCATCCCTTGTGAACGGCTCAATCTGCGCGGCCCAACAAGGGGGAGAGCGGGTTCGCTTTCTGTAAATAAGAAAAGCTTGCCGCGAGCTTGGAGAAGCGAACAGCATACATTTTTATCTGCCGCGAGAGCCGGGATCGAACCCGGATCCCTGGCGCAAAAGCCTAAGATTCTGCCACTGAGCCACAGGGGAGAATACATTTGTTTTTGGTTAGAGCGAGCATATAAGAGCGTCATGTCTTGCGACGGCGTTTGCTTGCAGGCGTGCGTGTATTTATAACAGGCTCGTATACTGCAATATGAACAATTCCAGTCGCCTGAACTCAAGAGGGGACTGAGAAATGTGTGAGGAATGGAGGTAGGTCTGGCCAGGGCGGGACGAAAACACTCTGTTCTCCTTTCGCCGGTGAGTGACGTGCGAGGACGGAGTAGCTTTCTTGTAACGTAAAGAGAGCTCCAGGACCGTCCGCTTCTGCCATCCCTTGTGAGCGGCGCAGTAGCGCGGCTCGAACAAAGGGAAAGGAAGCTCGCTCCGAGACCGTCCACTTCTGCCATCTCTTGTGAGCGGCGCAGTAGCGCGGCTCGAACAGAGGGAGTGTATCTATCTCATTCGCCTCATCCCCTGACGCGGCGGCGGTGTGGGCGAGAGCCGGCGGTTGAACGGCCGGGAGGGGTGGCGGAGAGAGCGAGCGAGAGAGAAGCTCGAGGGAGAAGTTCCAGCGAGCTCCTCAGTCACATCAGTGTCCGGAGGTCTCTGCGAGCGGCGCTTCTTCTTGCGCGGCCGGCAGGGACAGGCGGAACGACAGCTTGGTCGAAAACTTCAAGTCGAGCCCGCAGGGTCGACATTGAAAGTTCTTCGCACTCGGGGCAGCCGCCCGTAGAGAGTGCGGTGGCGGCGTGCTCGCGGCCCAGGCAGAGAGCGCAGATGAGGTGGCGGTCTCCGTTGCTGAGCGGGGCGCGGCACAAGCCGCAGGAAAAAACGAGGCATTTTTAGAAAAACGCCTCGTGCTCTTTTAGAATGAGAGAAAGTATGTGTCGCAGTAGGCGAACACACACAGCAGTAAAAGGATATGTCGCCGGATAGCGTAGCAGGCACGGATGGCTGAAGGCGGCGAAGGTGGCCGGCTTCTTCAGGCGCTGTCCTAGGCTTGCTGGTCGCTGGTTTCAACGGCGGCGGCTCTCAAGATCCAGCGATGCGAAGAGCTTCGCTGAAGACAAGAAAATCAGATATTCAGCCTGTGAGCCTTCGTTATATACACTCTGGCCACACCCATCTTGACGGTTAGAAGGGTGTGGAGGGCGCGAAGTGCCCTCACTGGAGGCCACGTTTCACGAGGCTCACTGATAGGCTTAAGCAGTTGCCGCCGAGCAGCCAATGAGCACGCTTATACAGCCTGCCTTGGTCTGCCGGCTGCCGCACTGCGTTGACAATGAATACAAAATTAAGGATAATTTTTGGCTTCAGATCTCGAAGAAAGAAGACTTTCCCGTAGCGTAAGCAACTTACGCAATACGAGAGAACCTCTCGTAAGAGAACTGAGCGTTCGTTTTAAAGGGAAAATTTCCAAATATATTTTATTTATTTGTTATTTATTTGTTAGCCTATGCTGTTGTTATTCTGTCTTAATCGTTTTGTTAATTCAAGTTTAATACTATGCAGGAGGTTTTTTTTATTGTAGCCTACTATTTTATTGTTGTTGTGTTTTCATTAAAAAATAACAATGAACCGCATTCGTTTGAAAGGTTAATCCATAGGTCAGGGAACCACAACTGGCGGCCCGCGGCCATGAGATAAGTTGTGTTATCTCATCCGTCTTATTCGCTTTGCTAATAACGAATAGGCTAATGTTAATTAAAATTGTTCAAAGAGTGGAGGAAGATGTTGTCAAACATTAAAAAAAATCTAAAATAAGCGCTATATGCTGAACGTACCCTCGTGCACTGTTCGATTTCCTTAGGCTAGGCCTACTTACGGAGCGGGTCAAATTGACAAATTGGTCAAATTGTTTTTTAACCATTTTTAAAACCGTTTTCTTTTTATAAACAGTATAGGCCTACTGACTTTTTTTGCATAATTTTTTTTTACGTTTTCATTTTTTCTTATACATTTTATGCTTATAACATCATAACTAAACAATTAAATGTAGCTCTATAATGAAAATACTTATTTAAATGTCAATCTTTGGGAGCTCATTTTTCCTGCTGTCTATGCCAAAGTCTTGTGCCACACTAAGCAAAATTGTGGGAAAGCTCATTATTCACTCACATGGGAATGAGAAACAAAACATAACAAAAACATACATCAAATAAATGTTTTTTATTTATTTATTGGCTCTGTAAAGCTGCCTTTGAAAATCATAAAAGGTTAAAAGCTAGGTATTTCAGATATCTTGAATATAGAAATGAGAGCTTATTTGTCTGACAAAGATTTTCATCTGTAATTTGCAATTAATTCTGAACAACGTGATTTAGCTTTTTCAAGTGTGTTTGGATAGGGTTAGATCACTTTTAGACACTTGCACTTTAGAACTGGAGTTGAAGTGCCCTGTCATACAAACACATGTGTCCATACAGTTGCTTTTGAATAGCTGAGGGACAAATTGACCCGGGCGGGAACATCACAAATGTGTGGTGTGAAAACGAACCAAAACGCCTGAAAAATGCTACAAAGTATAATTTTTCTCCCTTGGTCCGGAATGAACGGAACTACAGATGTGAAAGCACCCTAAACGGTTCAAATTGACCCACAACATAACAAGGGTTAGGGGTGCTGAGGGGGACCTCTGGCGTGGAGTCCGGAAGAAAAAAAAATATGGATGGTAAAAATCAAGTTTAAACAAACTCGTGTAGTGTTTTGGCTATGCATACATATTACGTGTGTTTGTGGTTGTATTTTACGCTGTAGGCTACAATTACACTGGGTCATCAACATAGCCCAGCACAGTTTTAACTCCCGCATCCGCATAGTATTAAACTTGTAGAATAAAACAACAGCATTAGGCTAACAAATAAATAAAATATATTTGGAAATTTCCCTTTAAAACGAAAGCTCAGTTTTGTGATCACACTGTTATTTCACCGTTTTGTTGTTGTTTTCAAAGACAAACTCACTTTTATATTAAACAAATAAATATTTCTTTACTAACAAAATCTTGCGCTTTTTCCTCCGCTATCGTCCTGTCAATCATCTCGCTGTCTCACTCTCGCGGCTACAGTTACAGTACAATTTTATTTACCATCATCGCGGTACAAAACCACCATCAGCAGTTTTGCATTACAGTATTTGCAATAATAACCACCCCTTGTCCAAAACTGAGCGTATTGTCTAAGAGAAGAGTTATGACTGCTGCGTAGCCTATATGCTACACTTGACTGAACATTGTGCAGCACCAGACAGATTTAACTCCGCACAGCAATTAAAACCGTCTGGGTGCAGCAGATTAATATTTAATATTTCTGATATATAAATATTTCTCTGAAACGCGTTAAGTTGCACATAAGTAAGCCCAGGACCTGCCCTGAACAGTTTAATATGCGGTACGCAGAGCCATAGGACTATTATTTTGTTGAATAAACTTAGGGAACTACCGATTACGTCACATGCTCAGATTTTCTTGACCAATCGGCTGACAGGGGCTCCTCATGACCGTCCACATGTGCAAAACGAATTTTGAAGTCATTTATTCGTTTTTTGCCTGTGAACTAAAAAACTAAAAATCAAGCCAAAATCTCGTTTTTTCGTTTTTTGGAAAAAACGAATAAAGGCGCCGCTTCTCGTTTCTGCTTATTTCATTTCAAATAGGAAATGAAATGGACGGAAGATACCCTGGTTGTAGCACAGGGCGGGGCCGTGATAGCAGTGTTTGTAGTCTGTCATGCTCATGTAGGCCTATTGCTCATCCAACTGTTCAGTAAAACTCCAGATAAATGCTACCTCGCTGTCCATTTTACTTTTACTAGTCCACAGGATATACTGCAGTAATGTTTTCTATATTTTTTAATTGTAGTGTACAGTGTTTATTATAAGGGGGTAGCATCCACAGCTCAGTACTCACTACTTTCACTACTCATGAGTAGCTACTTTTAAATAAGCAACTTTTTTAATCTTACTCAAGTTGTTTTTGGACAAGAACTTTTTTACTTTACTCACACTACATTTTTTTTAATGTAACGGTACTTTTACTTGAGTATATTTTTTCAGTACTCTTTCCACCACTGGCTAAACCTCAAACAGTGTATCACTTATTTCAGCAACATATTAAGTGATAATGCCCAGCCCTAAAACTGCTCAATGTTAAAGCTTACAGTATTACTTTTTGTAAAGCTGCTTTGAAACAATGTGAATTGAGTGCTGCTCATGCCTCAAGCGTCTTCGCCAATAAGATTGCTGCATTACAAATGAATAAAATCGGATGTGGGCGGAGCGACACGTGTTTCCCCGTCTTAATGTGTCGCCCTGCCCCAATCATCCAGACTGCACTCTGGGGTTACTCTGCCGCTTTCGTGCATGATCTAAGAATCAGACATGAAGTCCACATAATCCTTGAAAATAAAGGTACTGTTATAATAAATAAATAATGTATAACAACTTAAATTATAAATTATGAAAGTGATTTCAGAAAATGTAAACAAATTAGATATAAGTTATATAAACAATATAATTGCAGCATTTACACAGACCTTGATTTAACACACACACAAAAAAATCATAATCCACCGTATAAAACAGAAATGAGTTCTGCTCAGTGAGTTTTGTTTGCATGTTTCTGAGTTTTTGCTGCAATTGTAATTATTGACTGTGTGCCATTAAGATCTTGAGCACCAATGCTTTATTCATTCAGTGTGGTTTGGTTGGAAGGGCTGGAAGAGAAAAGGGCTTGAGAACAGACAGACAGAAGTTAGTAAGTTCAGTTCAGATCTTTAAACACTCAGACTGTAAACAGCATCATCTACTGGTCAGAACTGGAAGAGCAATAATACAAAGGACATGCAGACTGGATAAATATATCAATTTCATACCAATATATATATATTTTTATGTTATCATTACAATTTACAAGCAAACTAGATTTTTAATTAAAGTGTTTTTTTCTCCTGAGGAAGTTTTAAGTTCATGACAGAGATATTGATACTGCAATGTTTTTCAATATTTACTTCTATGTTTCTCAGTGAAACCTGTATTGACGGTGAAGCCAGATCAGCGTGTGTTCAGAGGAGAGACAGTCACTCTCACATGTGACATACAGAGAGGAAGAAACATTCAGTGGAGATACAGCTGGTTTAAAGATGGAAACACTCTCTGTTCATGTAAAACAGCAGCCGAGTACAGTTTCACGGCTGGTGTGTGTAGCAGTGGTAAATACAGTTGTAGAGGAGAGAGATCAGGCTCACACACAGACTTCAGTGATGCTGTTACACTGACTGTATCAGGTGAGTCTTCATATTCACATCTGTTTACTGATCATTTCAATTAATATTTCAACACTTATAATCTTCAGCCACATCATCTGTTGTTATAAGAGGACTGAAGAAATTCACATTTAGTCATTATTCAGTAACTGCACACGTCTTGTGTGTGTTGTGTGTTTTGTGGAGGTTTTGGTTTATTATAAAATCATGTAAATTGTGACTTTCCAGTGTTATAGGCGTCTCCATCTTTGATGTGTACTTTAGTCACTGTCACTATGGTTACAGGTTATATTCAGGTTTATCATGACAATAGAAAATGAGTTTTGTACTGAAGTCAGAGTGAATGGCGTGAATGGCATAGTGTTGAAGTCAAAACCACAAACTGAGACCAAGACCAAAGTTTTCCAAACATTCTTTTTTTGATGAAAACGTTAAAATGTCCGGTTTTCCTAGTGATGAGTTAAACATCATTGTCCTCCTAAACTCTCATATAGAGCACATAGATTATATTATCTATTTCTTATGTGAAACAAATTCAAATTCAAACTGTCACAAGACATCATCACATTGCAAGTTTATATCAGCACTATTTTTTACTGTCTTATATTATGTGAATATTGTACAACCTGCAGTTGTGTAATATGTGAATAACATACATAACATGTAGGTTGGATATGAATATTAGAAGTTGAACGATTCATTGGTTTTGCGATATATCGGTATCGATAGTTGATTGGTGGAGCTATCGGTTATCGGCAAAATCCATACCGATAGTTTTTCTGGGTTGTGTCTGTTGCTGGAGCGGCTGAAAAGACTGTGCTGTCATTATACAGTACGAGAGCAGCTGCAGCCCCGCAGCGCCCACACACGCTTCAGGACACACACACCAGGCCACACCTTTCAGGACACACAATCCAGACCACAGCTTTCAGGACACACAATCCAGACCACACATTTCAGGACACACACACCAGGGGTGCTTCTCAATTCTTATTTGTGCATCCTCGTTTCCTTTCCTTGCTTCCTTTCCTCGCGTCTCAGCTCCGCCCCCTGTAGGATGCGAGGGAAGGCTGCAAGGAAAAGACGCGAGGATGGAGGAATCGAAGGAAAGTTTATTTATACATTGGAATACTTGATCACTCGAGCGTCAGTTCACAGTGTCATCAGCTGCGCTCAAATGATCTGCCCTTATGTTGTTTAAGTTTGGTTATTTAAGAAATTCATAATAAATAATAATAAAGCAAGATGTCCTGTTGAAATATGTGAGATGTGGTTTATTTATACTGCAGAGGTAAAGTATAAATTAAAATGATTGTGACCGATGTGAAGGGGAGGAGAATTGATACGTGTGTCACGTTTAGTCGATAATACTCTTCTGCATAGGACACACCTGTGTATCGTCGCTCATGACTCCTCAGGAAGCTCCTCACTCCTCAATCCTCAACTCCTCATGGTGCAGTTAGAGAATTGAGATGTCCTTCAAGATGGTTGAGCTCAATCGGTTTCCGGGTCAAAGGATGGAGGACGGAGGAGAGAGGAGTCGAGGAGGGATATTGAGAAGCACCCCAGGCCACACTTTTCAGGACACACAATCCAGACCACACGTTTCAGGCCGGAAGCGGAGGTGAACCATATATGGTTTAGAGCGGGTCTTATTAGAGTCACGCCACCTACAGTTTATTTTTTATTTTTTTAGCTCTTTTGTTAATACAAGCTATTTGATGGATATATCATGGATTTCATAGAATAAATACATGTACAATATTCAATATTATCTTAATTAAAAATAATACATGATATGATTATTTATTGATATTAATTTAAAACAATGTAGTTAACTAATGTAATATTATGGTATTTTTGACAGTAGGCTACTATGAGGTAATATTCACTTCATGTTCATTTTGTAACACATACTTAAAGTCACAGAGTATGGATATTTGATGGCAAATATACTTTTTATTTTAAAATTCAAGATGAATATTAAATTTAAAAAAAACATATGCAACATGTACTTATTGATGTACTTATGTACTCATTTAAAAAGACGATGGTAACACTTTAAGGTTTCATTTGTTAATATTAGTTAACTACATTATTTAAAAGCATAGTTCACCCAAAATGTAAAATGCTGTCATCATTTACTCGCCCTCAAGTTGTTCTGACTAAACCTGTTTCTTTGTTCTGTTGAATACATACACAAAAAGTTATTTTGAAGAATGATGGTTAACAAACCATTTCTGGTCCCCATTGACTTTTTTCAAACTATGGAAGTAAATGGGGACCAACAACTGTTTGGCTACCAACATTCTTTCAAATATCTTCTTTTGTGTTCAGCAGAAGAAAGACACTCTTACACGTTTAGTCAGAACAACTTGAGGGTGAGTAAATTACATAATTTTCATTTTTGGGTGAACTACCCTTCAACATGAACTAACAATGAGCAATACTTCTACAGCATTTATTAATCTTAGTTGATCTCAGCATTTACTAATGAATTTTAAGATCAAAATTTGTATTTGTTAACATTAGTTAATACACTGAACTAACATTACAGTTTTTCTCGATTGTTTACACACATTTTCTGGTACTTGAGACACAATGACCACAACATGTAACTCATTCACCAACCCCCTGAACCAATTCTGCTAAACTACAAGCACAATTCCTGCTTTACACTCAAATTGCAGTTCTAAAACACACTTTTTTCAAAACACTACACACAATTCTCTGCTTTTGGCACAATTTTCATGCAGAAAATCTCTTGTTTTCACAAGGAACACACTGCCATTCAAATATGCACACTGACTCATCACATGGGCAAACACCCGTCACACAGTTTTACAATTAGCAATCAGAGCTTTAGCATAAAAGGGCAACAGGTGAGCTCTTCAGTGGAGCAATGGATGCCAACATTGGAATTTTCTTTTTTTACTGTAACTGTATACAGTCAATTCTTCTGTTGTTTTGTATGTAGACCACTGTATGTACAACTTGGTGTTGGTTGGGATGTACACTGTGTACATTGTTTTTGTGGGAAAAATAAAATATATTTGTTACCGTGTTTTTGTGTGTTCTGGGTATAAAAACAATATTCTCAAATATTTTACAGCACACTTATATATGTACTGTCTGTAGAAAGTGAACACTGAAAAAAAAAAAAAAAAGGCCTAAGTCATTATGATGAATGGAGAAGAAGTGTTTTACATTGAGCACATCAGTGTTCAACTGGTTCTTATAAATGTCTATTCATATGATGGTTTGTGTGTGTCATTTGAAAACAAAATACCATTTTGAGAAGAAATAACATTGTTTTGAATGTAAAGTTTCATTTTGCAGGAGCATTGAGGGGTTTTGCCCATTGTGTGTGTTTTTTTGGATTTGTGTGTAGAGTTCTGAGAATATGAGGCATGTTTTCAGAAAATGTGTGTAAACAATCGAGAAAAACTGTAATATAAACATTTTCATTAACAAATGGCTAATGAAATGTATTGTTCATTGTTAATACATGTTAATGCATTTCTAAATTAAAATGAGTATTTCATCAATCAGATCTAAAGATACTGCCCCTTCACTTCCTGTGCGTTAAAAACGTGTGCCCTGGTGTGTGTGTGTCCTGAAACGTGTGCCCTGGTGTGTGTCCTGAGAAGTGTGGTCTGGTTTGTGTGTCCTGAAATGTTTGCGTGTCCTGAAACGTTTGCCCTGGTGTGTTTGTCCTGAAACGTGTTCCCTGGTGTGTGTGTTCTGAATCGTGTGGTCTGGATTGTGTGTCCAGAAACGTGTGGTCTGGTTTGTGTGTCCTGAAACGTGTGGTCTGGTTTGTGTGTCTTGAAACGTGTGGTCTGGTTTGTGTGTCCTGAAACGTGTGGTCTGGTTTGTGTGTCCTGAAACGTGTGGTCTGGTTTGTGTGTCCTGAAACATGTGGTCTGGTTTGTGTGTCTTGAAACGTGTTCCCTGGTGTGTGTGTTCTGAATCGTGTGGTCTGGTTTGTGTTTCCTGAAACGTGTGGCCTGGTTTGTGTGTCTTGAAACGTGTGGTCTGGTTTGTGTGTCCTGAAACGTGTGGTCTGGTTTGTGTGTCCTGAAACGTGTGGTCTGGTTTGTGTGTCCTGAAACGTGTGGTCTGGATTGTGTGTCCTGAAACGTGTGCCCTGGTTTGTGTGTCCTAAAAACGTGTGCCCTGGTGTGTGTGTCCTGAAACGTGTGCCCTGGTGTGTGTGTGTCCTGAAACGTGTGGTCTGGTTTGTGTGTCCTGAAACGTGTGCCCTGGTATGTGTGTCCTGAAACGTGTGCCCTGGTGTGTGTGTGTCCTGAAACGTGTGGTCTGGATTGTGTGTCCAGAAACGTGTACCGTGGTGTGTGTGTCCTGAAACGTGTGGTCTGGTTTGTGTGTCCTGAAACGTGTGGTCTGGTTTGTGTGTCCTGAGACGTGTGGCCTGGTGTGTGTGTGTGTCCTGAAACGTGTGGTCTGGTTTGTGTGTCCTGAAACGTGTGTGGGCGCTGTGGGGCTGCAGCTGGATACTATTGCTGAGAAGAGACATTGCTGTTGCTGACATTGTACAGAGAGAGAGAGTGGCCTCTAGAGGCAAAATAAAAACTATCACTGGTGACTTAAGTTGTTTAATTTATTTCAACGCGTAAAGCCCAATTTATACTCCTGCGTCAAACTCATGCCGTAGCTACGTCGCAGGTTGTGTAGCGCACGTACCTTTCAGGCTGATTTATACTTCTGCGTCGGACCTACGGCAGAGCCTTTACGCTGTAGACTACACGTCGGTTTCCGTTTATACTTCTGCGTCGTTGACCGCATTGACCCACAATTCCACATGCAGAGGAAGCATGTGAAACCTGAGGGAGGGGTTCTAGCAGACCAATCACAGTGCTTGCATCTGCGTAGAATTGACATGTTGTTACATTTTTTGAGAAGTGCACATTAGGGCGCGCTACACAGCCTACGAAGTAGTTGTCCTGAAATAAGACATCCTTTATGATGTTAAGAGGACGCAGCCTTCGAAATGAGACACAGATCCATGGATGCCTTCACACTGGCAGTTTAGTTTGGAACTTTTTTTTTAAAGTGCTGGAATTTTCTGTTTGGTGTCACTAGTGGGAGCAGAAAAGACAAACACCCCTTTAAATCAAAATAAATTTCATAGTTTACTGTTTAAAAAGAATGACAATACAGAAGACTAGTGAAACATATGACCAATAACACTATAAATGAGCTCAACACTGCATCACTGTTCACTTCCAGATAAACTGATTCTGACTGTAACGCCCCAGAGTTCAGTGTTCACTGGAGACACAGTTACTCTCAGCTGTGACGTGGGAAGCTCAACTGGATGGACGTTTCTCTGGTGGAAAGACTCAAACTGGGAATCCAGTGATTATGCTGGAACTAAAACAATCAGTTCTGTGAGAGTCTCTGATGGAGGAACATACTGGTGTAGAGCACAGCGAGGAGAATACTACACAGACCTCAGTCATACAATAAAAATAAGAGGTAAGTGCCCTTTTACTTTGTAGTTTTTTTGTTTGTTTGTTTTTTTATGTTTGTTTTTTTATGTTTGTTTTTTTGTTTTTTATTGAAAGCTAATTTTGAGTTTTAAAAATTCAAACATGAAGTGTGTGTTTGCTCATTTCACAGAGAGACCCAAACCTGTAGTGAAGGTGAAGCCTGATGTCCGTGTGTTCAGAGGAGAGAGAGTCACTCTCACATGTCACATACAGGAGACAGGAGTCTGGAGGTACAGCTGGTATAAAGATCAAGATAACAGCAGAGGACAAGACGATATCTATATAATCACATCTGTGGATCCGTCTCATGCTGGTCTGTACAGATGTAGAGGAACTCAGACTGAAACCCCACAGTACTCAGAGATCAGTGATGGAGTTACACTGACAGTATCAGGTGAGTGTGTTCATCATTTCATCACTTCACTTTAACCTGAAGACATTGAGAATATCACCAAGTAAATCTGAGCTTACTTTCTATATACAGTGACAGGGTGATTAGGATCACAGATCTTTTCAGAGTTCATTATCTATATCCTCCAGACATGTTCAGTTCTCATGGCCTGACAGTGTTATCAGTATTTCAGACTAAAATACTGTAGTAAAACTGACGCCAGATCAGCGTGTGTTCAGAGGAGAGAGAGCCACTCTCACATGTGACGTACAGAGAGGAGGAAACTTTCAGTGGAGATACAGCTGGTTTGGAGATGGAAACATTCATATGAACAGTTCAGTTTTACGGCTGATGTTTCTGATCAGTGTTTGTCTGAGATCGTGACTGTAAGGCGGGTGCCAGTAAGTCTGGGCTATCCCGGGAGAAAGCAAAAGGCTCTCCTGAGAATTAACATTTGAACTCTCTCTTGCATATCGTCACCTTCCTAAAATGATTGGCCAAGCAATTTTTGTCAGGTTTCTCAGAAGACACACACACAAAAAAATCTTTCTTCTTGATGCAGCTGCCATCTTGAAAAGCTTGTAAAATTCTCAGTCTCATTGTCTTTTGACTTAGGCAAAATTAAACGGCCTAAGTCACACTCTTGACATTTTACTACAGGGGTAGAATTGCATGATCTCTTCAACTGAGGATGTGGGCGATTTTACCAAAGGTGGCCAGCCAGCATCATGAGGAGATTACTTATGCAAAAAAAAAAAAAAAAAAAAAAAAAATTTTTGTCAAAAAATAACATTATTTTAGGAAGGTGACGATATGTATCAGAAACATCAAAGATGCAGCACACAGTGCAGCTCACACCTCACTTTTACAGTCTCATCATCTCCCCCTGCTCCCCCTCTTCTCCTCCTCACCTAAAACTCACTAAAAACCTATGCAATGTTAAATGTGTACAATAAGTAATTATACATGTTTGGAATCATTTGAAATGTCTCAGTGCGACTGGTACAAAGGGTCTCATTCCCAAAGAAGTAAAACAAAAGGTAATAAAGTTTTTAAGAGTTTAGAGATAACTTGCACACAGAGGAGGGTGCGTCTTCCAGGCAAATGGCCTCCTGCTCTCAAAAGGTGTAAACTCTGAATGCAAATTCCCATTGTTAGCAAATGTTTCTATGTGAAAGAAGTTTCTGTCTTGGTCTGGGTATATAATGAATTGCAACAAGAGGCTCGTGGTGATTTGTGTTCCAGAATGTATGCAGGCACTCTGCATCATGTATTTTATAATGTCAGGTTGGCATCTTCTCTCTTTACTTTAGAGCATTTGATGTTTTCTATTTATTATCTTTGAACTGATTATGAAATTGGCATGATACATTTACCTGACATAATAAAGTGTGACATTTTATTTTATTCTGAATTTTTATTCTGAAATTGTTTTCCCAAGTAGATCAAATGGATTTGTATGTTACCGCAAGTTTTGTGCCATATTAGTGATGACTAATATTTGGCATTAATTCAAGTGTAAGTGTTTTGCAAAGACAAGATGTGGATTTTCGTTTAGGTAAAAGTGCTGCTTGACCAACCTAAATCTGGGTGTGTCTTACCTCGGTTTTAATTTAGATTAGTGTAGTGTACATGGGGAAACCACTGCATGGCCAATCCAAAGCTATTACAAGACAAGTAAAGTTGGTTTACTTCTGTAGTAGTGGCCATACCTGTACTGAAGTAAACGTTACTTTAATTTCAAGTGTATGCAATCACGGGGGCTATACCAAAGTATCTTTGATTGTTTAAGCGTGAATGCAACCGATCTCGGGTATACAGTATAGCAATTACCATGTTTAGTGACTGGAGTTGACGAGCTTGTGAACGTGAGACCCATGTTAAACAAGGTGTGAGGACCTCAGAGCAAAATAGCTTCCTAATATAAACGGGTACAATATAAGTAAAGAGTTAAATAGAATAATCAAATGTATTGCTAAACTATTATATAATTGACCAATAACCAATTGGCAGTCTGAGGTCTTGCAGAGACCTTCACCCGTTATCGGAAACCGGCTTTGGGACGAACTAGACGGGCTTAAATGATGGAGCCGAGGCCTCAAAATGTATGAGAAAACGTCTCAGGTTACCTATGTTCCCTGAGAACAGGGAACGAGACACTGCATCGATGGACGCTATTGGGGAATGCAATGATCATTTGTCCTCTAGTCAGTGTGTTTTGTCTCTCTTCTCAGATTTACCCACATCTACAGTGACTGTGACACCAGACAGTCCTGTATTCACTGGAGAAACAGTCAATCTGAAGTGTGTGATAAAGTCTGATCACAGTAACTGGAGATCCGAGTGGTATAAAGACAGTGTAATGTTACAGACGTCTGATTATCGTTACACTGTTAACAGAGACACTCTCACTATCAGAGGAGCTACTGAGTCTGATCAGGGTCAGTACTGGTGTAAAGGACAGAGAGATGGAAGACCAAACTCATCAACATCAAGCTCTGCTGTTTCTCTCTCTGTGAAGGGTGAGTTGAACATCATTGTCCTCTTAAACTCTCTCTACATGATCATGAGAGACTTTTACTCTCATTCACACTGCTGATAAATACAGTTGTCACTCCTCTGTTCCTCCTCTATCTTTGTTTTTGTGTTACAAACTATTTGAAGGAGAAAAACAATGAAACTGAATGCAGAGGTCTGAAATGCATTTTAAAGCTAAAGTGTTTTTAACTTTAAGTGTAATCTTAAAAACACAACACTCATGTAGTTCTTATAAAACAGAAACAAAACAAATAAAGTCGTCTGTCTGACGCATGTGAACACAGATCTGAGAAACAGCTAAAAATAGTTCTGTTAATGGCTGCTAATTACACGTCAATTCCATCTGTTCAGTATTTTTTTTTTTTTTAACAAAACATTTTTCTGTATGTAATTACTTTTTTTTCTGCTTACACTTTCTGAGAATCTTTGAGTCACAAATGCAGCTTTGCTTTTCAGACGATTCTGTCATTGACTTGATTATGATTTGCAGTTCATCAAACATTAGATTTAAGATGCGTTTTATCTGACACTCACACCAAAGTTTCAACATTAGCTCACCTGAGTATGAAAATTCTGCCATCATTTAATCTCCCACACCCCTGTGTTGTTTCAAATCTATATATCTTCCCTGGAACAAAAAAAAAATAAAATAATAATATGTATATATATATATATATATATATATATATATATATATATATATATATATATATATATATATATTTATTTAGTAATGTGCTGATCGCTATTATAATGAATTAATATTATAAGACTTCAAAAAGGACACAAAAGCACCATAACTGTATCATAAAATGAATCCTATGATTTCATATGAATGAAGTAAAATGACTAAGAAGCGTATTTTAGTCTCCATCATCCTGATCACTTCAGTCAGTCTTTCTAACCAGCATGAAGCTGTTGATCACGAGTAACATACTCGGTTACTATCATAACCTTGGTTCCCTGAGAGTTAGGGAACGAGTATTGCGTAGCTATACGCAGTGGGAAACTCCTTTTCCTCGAAAATTCTGAAGCCTAAAATGTAAAACGCATTTGCAGCTGCACAGGTGGCACAGTGAGTGTCTGGCTCACTCATTGTCTGTGCTGCGGCAACTGCACATCCAATGGCACGGGCACGCCCCCTTGGGCGTGGCCTTAGCCAATATTAGTCCCCAAATCCACCATTATAGCAGGTTACATCGACTGAAGCGACATACTTGCCATGTTACTATAGTGCGGCTAGCTACGCAATACTCGTTCCCTAACTCTCAGGGAACCGAGGTTATGATAGTAACCGAGTACGTTCCCTTTCGAGAACGGTCACTTCGTATTGCGTAGCTATACGCAGTGGGGACGCCATGTAAAACGCTGCACTAAGTAACTGGTTGTCTACTGCGGCTAGAGATCCCTGAGCTCACAGAAACAAGTCAGAACCCAATATATATTGAAAAACACCGAACACCGTCGGGCCTGAAAATATATATGTATATATATGTCCATACATCCATATCCAACCTAGTATACCAATAAGACCGGACACCGTCGGGTCTTTTATGTATAAGGAATATCATGTTGCCCCGTGACAGCATATCTGCACCTGTGTTCCAAATGCCAGGGATATGTGCTGCTCTCAGAGAGCTCAGATTGACTTGCGCCCAAATAAGGAGGTCTCTCGCCAGGGAGTACAGGCTGTCCGACCTGACACCGCCCTGGTGATTTATATACTGTATGACACCACTGACGTGTTGTCCGTACGGACTACAACCTGGTGTCCCCTGAGGTTTGGGAGAAACGCTTTGAGGGCCAAACAAACTGCTTTCATTTCCAAACAGTTGATATGTAAGCTCTGCTCCGTGCTCAACCAGAGGCCGGAGACAGGCTTGCCCTCGTGCAGCGCTCCCCAACCTCGGTTAGAGGCGTCTGTGAAAACCACTTTCCATGTGGAATTCCCCCCATGGTCACGCCCTCGAGGTACCAGTCTTGAGCCTGCCAGGGAATCAGGGTCCATAGACAACCGTGATTCACCATGATGCGCAGGCTGCCTGACCGCCATGCATGGGCTGGCACACGGCGCTTGAGCCAGTGCTGCAGTGGGCGCATATGCAGTAATCCCATACGGAGTACTGACGATGCGGCTGCCATGAGACCGAGAAGTTTCTGAAACTTTTTCAGGCGTGAGCACTTCCCTGCCTTGAAGGAGGCTGCCAGCTGTTGAATAGAGAGCGCACTCTCTGGTGTGAGCCGCGCTTTCATAGTTGTAGAGTCGATAACTGTGCCCAGAAAGATCACACTCTGGCTGGGACCCAGTTTGCTCTTGGATAAATTGATTTTGAGACCCAGGCATTGCAGATGGCTAAGAATCAAAGCTTTGTGTTGTAATAGTTTGGTTCTCGACTGGGCTAGAACCAGCCAATTGGCGAGATAGTTCAGCACGCGCACTCCCTGATGCCTCAGGGGAGAAAGCGCCGCGTCCATGCACTTCGTAAACGTACAGGGTGCTAGGGTCAGACCAAATGGTAGAACTATGTACTGATAAGCCTGCCCCTTGAAGGCGAATCTCAAGAATGGCCTGTGACGAGGGGCTATCTGAATGTGAAAGTAAACGTCTTTCAGATCCACAGTAAAAAAACACAAAAAAAACAAATTTGCGCAAGGATTTGTTTGGTAATCAACATTTTGAATTGCCGTCTCATGAGAGCCTTGTTCAAATGTCAAAGATGGTTCTGATACCGCCGTTTTTTTTTCGGAACTAGAAAATAGTGGCTGTAAAACCCAGAGTGCTGTAGTGCGGGGGGAATAATTATATCGCCCCTTTTGATAACAGATTCTGTATTTCGGAACGAAGCACGTGACACCCGCTGCTTTTCACCGAAGTCTCGACAACTGCCTGAAACTTTGGGGGTCTGCGAGCGAATTGGAGCAAGTACCCTCGCTTTATTGTGTTTATAACCCAACTTGACACACAGGGAATGGCTTGCCAGGCCAGGGCTTGTGTGGCTAGGGTTTGACACATGTTTTGGGATGGCCGCCTAACACAGGGGGACCTGATACCCTTATATTGTGATTTGTGCACATACTGAGTGTTGGGCTGACTATAAAGGCTTTCGCCTGGGGCAAAGTCAAAGAAACTACTGGGAGGGGGCCACCTAATGAAGGGGGACCGTGAACCCGTGTGTTGTGTGAATGGAAAATACTCTTTTTGTGCTTTATTTGGGTCGCCGTGAAAATGGCGCTTGTTTGCAAAGGCGCGCACAGTGTAGCGGGCCTGTTTACAATACTAAAATCTCCAGCCGCCTGAGCTAAACAGGGAGCTTCAAGAAGATTCCTGGGCCTTTTTGAGGGTAGTCCGGCTAGCACAAGACACAAGCCCTCCCTTTTCACTCCCGAAGTCGTCGGAGGCCTGGGATCCGACGTGCCGCTGGGACGAGGGCCCTGGCGCCGGGGCAGCAGGTAGCACTTAGCTGCTCGCGAATGGCGGCGGGCATCAGCTGCAGGGCGAGGCTGAGAGGCCTGCTTAGCTGGTTTCACTGGCTGGGGAGAAGGCAGCACAGTCTTGGGCCTGCTCGAAGTCGAAGTGTCGCATAGCTTGGCACGACTTTTGCGCTTGGGTGTACCTCTCCGAAAAACCCTTTACCGCCAGGCCAAAGAGGCCGGAGCTGGAGACGGGGGCGTCGAGGAAAACAGTTCTGTCCGCGTCCTTAATCTCCGTGAGTGTCAGACAGAGGTGGCGCTCGAGCACGACTAGGTTAGCCATGCTCCTCCCGATAGCTTGCACTGTAGCCTTGGTAGCACGCAAGGATAAGTCCGTGGCTTTTCACAGGTCACGCTGGTCTCCCTCGAACAAGACCGGAGACGGTGTCTGAGCAGGAGAAAGCGATGCATGCGGGGACGTGGCCGGCGTGGACTCGCTAACATCCATGCTCTCATTGGCTGCAGCGCTTCTTTTTCCTCTGCAAAAGTAGAGCGGAAAAACGAAGAGTGGGAGAAGCAGCGTTGCCATCTCGTGAGAGAGCTAGCCACGTCCGCAGCATAGAGACAGGCATGCTCTCACAGACCGAGCAGCCCCCGGCAGAAAGTGCAGCTTGAGCATGGGCGGGTCCCAGGCATGAGATGCACTTAGCATGCCCGTCGGCCTCGTGCAGAAGGCAATTTGAAACAACGCTCGCGCTCCTAAGCAAACAAAAGCAAAAATAGCAAAGGATATGCGTTGGTCGCAGGATAGCGACAGCAGAGCGGTGACAGGGGAAGACCACTTCTGATGTTGAAGGTGTAGTCCGCTGTAGAACTGCACGCTCTAACCGTATAATGCTGGTTTTCGACAGCGAAGGCTTGCAGAGGACTCAGAGACGTGAAGTATGTTGTTGAAGGAGATGAATCTGCTATAATGGCGGATTCGAAGACTAATATTGGCTAAGGCCACGCCCCCTTGGTGGGCTCTGACGTGTGCAGCAATTAGCTTAAGGCTTGGTTTGTAGGGAATTACAAACTTGCGCACATATATATTTAAATGCGCATAACTATAGAATTCATTTTTGATGCGCACGTGAGCGCCATCAGCGTTTCTCAAAGGTTCAGGTTTAAAGTCTGTGTAGAGAGAACGATGTTGTCTTAGTGGCCTCTAATTTAATAACTAATGATCCTTGCGATGGAAGTGAATCAATCAAAACTAACTTTAGCTGGAAAATATCTTTATTCAAGAACCGCTATAAAGCCAAAACAATCTCTGTAACCTTAAATTATCAGTTTGTTAATGTAAAGCCGCTTTGAAACAATCTACATTGTTAAAAGCGCTATATAAATGAAGATGACTGTCAGAGCCCGCCAAGGGGGCGTGGCCTTAGGTGCCACCGCCATTGGATGTGCAGTTGCCGCAGCACAGACAATAAGTGAGCCAGACCCTCACTGTGCTAGCTGTGTTTTACATTTTAGGCTTCAGAATTTTCGAGGAAAAGGAGTTTACCACTGCGTATAGCTATGCAGTACGAAGTGACCATTCTCGAAAGGGAACTAAATCTGAGCACAACCCAACATTACTGTTCAGAGACAAACACTGTTTATAGAAACAAAATATTCAACCTCTCAAATATTTATTCATTGTTTAATCACATCACTTTAACCTGAATACATTGAGTAGATAACCAAGTAAATCTGAGATTACTTTCTATAGGCTACGGTGACAGGGTGATTAGGATCACAGATAGTTCATTATCTATATCCTCCAGACATGTTCAGTTCATTCATTAGTTTCTGCTCTTCAGGTTATCTGAGATGAATGAAACCGTCAGTGTAGCAAACAAGCCTAGAGATTTGTTCATTTCTCCTCAGTCAGACTGAGGTCAGGATAGAAATGATGTTACAATAACTTACAGAGCCGCAGTTTATCTGTTTTCATGGCCTGAGAGTGTCGGCAGTTTTTCAGACTAAAATACTGTAGTAAAACTGACGCCAGATCAGCGTGTGTTCAGAGGAGAGAGAGTCACTCTCACATGTGACGTACAGCGAAGTGGAAACATTCAGTGGAGATACAGCTGGTTTAGAGATGGAAACAATCATATGAACAGTTCAGTTTCACGGTTTATGTTTCTGATCAGTATTTGTCTGAGATTGTGACGGAGCCGAAGCCTCAAAACGCACGGGAAAACGTCTCAGGTTACGACTGTAACCTATGTTCCCTGAGAACAGGGAAAGAGACACTGCATCGACTGACCCTATTGGGGAACGCAATAATAATTTGTCCTAGTCAGTGAGTTTTGTCTTTCTTCTCAGATTTACCCACATCTGCAGTGACTGTGACACCAGACAGTCCTGTATTCACTGGAGAAACAGTCAATCTGAAGTGTGTGATAAAGTCTGATTACAGTAACTGGAGATCTGAGTGGTATAAAGACAGTGTAAAGTTACAGACGTCTGATTATCGTTACACTGTAAACAGAGACACTCTCACTATCAGAGGAGCTACTGAGTCTGATCAGGGTCAGTACAGGTGTAAAGGACAGAGAGATGGAAGACCAAACTCATCAACATCAAGCTCTGCTGTTTCTCTCTCTGTGAAGGGTGAGTTCAACATCATTGTCCTCCTAAACTCTCTACATGATCATGATCACATAACCAATCGAGAGACTTTTACTCTCATTCACACTGCTGATAAATACAGTTGAAGAAAACAATTAAACTGAATGCAGAGGTCTGAAAATGCATTTTAAAGCTAAAGTGTTTGAAATATATTGCCCAACAATGCCCCCTGGAGGTATATTTATGTACGTGACTTTGTTGGTGCGTGCACGGGCATGGACAAGTTGGTGCTTGTCTGAACTAGTATCAGAGGGCAGTTCATATACATAGGTTGAGAGACAGACTTGCTTTCTTCTTACACATAGCTGATGCATGTTTGTTGTTCCTGTGAGTGATTGATTAAGTAAGTTATCTGTTTTACATTCTATGCTGTTCGAACTTCAATATTCTGTGTATTCATTTACTGTCATCTGTGCAGTGTACTAGTTCAAATAGTAATTTGATTAATTATATTTCTGTGTGAATTGCACGCTATGTCTATGTAAAGTTAAAAAAGGACACAAAAGCACCATAACTATCATAAAATGAATCCTATGATTCCATATGAATGAAGTCAAATGACTAAAATATTTTAGGGTGTTTTTACACTTTATGTTTCAGGGGTCTGAGCGCAGTTCGCGTGATTTTTTGGCAGGGGGTGGTCCCTATTTCATATTATGGTACGGTTCGCTAAAAACACGCAATCTGAACACAAACCTCTCTGGGATTTGCAAAAAAAAATAAAAATCAAGTGAGCCCAATGTAGGTTGGTCATCAGATGCCTCCGTACAAATCGTCTTCTCTTCATGGCTGCTTTTTCTGGCGGATCTCTTCAAATTATTTGTTCACAACGTATACTGTTTATTACACTTGTTTATTGTCATTTCAACCACTTCCAAACTGTGAGACGCGAATGAGCGCTTTGCCAGTTTAAAATGTTTTTAGGACTGCACACTGAAACCAGCTGTCACAGCTTGTGTACTGAATCATCTTTAGCACCTTATTGCGTTTAGAGAGTAAAAAAAAAAAAAAAAAAAAAAACAGAGTTTACAAACAGGTGGTTTTGTCTTAAGTGGGCCCGGGGAAAAATCGTGTATGCCTAGTGAAAAGAACCTTTACCAAAATGTATTTAAAATAGCCTACTTTTAAAGAGGTTTTATTAACAAAGTTTGGGAGGAGCACGTTCGGTTAAAGGGTTAGTTCACCCAAAAATGAAAATTCTGTCAGTGATTACTCACCCTCATGTTGTTCCAACCCTGTAAGACCTTCGTTCATCTTAGGAACACAAATTAAGATATTTTGGATTAAATCTGAGAGCTGATCACTTCTCCATAGGCTTCTAAGTGATTGAAACTTGCTGGCCCAGAAAAGTTATTAAAGAGGTCGTTAATGTAGTCCAAGTGACTACAGTGGCTCAATCTTAAGTTTATCAAGCGACGAGAATACTTTTTGTGCGGAAAAAAACAAAACAAAAATAACGACTTTATTCCAATATTCATTTCCAAATATTGAAGGCTAGCGTCAGCCATCAAACACTGAACTGGACTAGATCCAAAAAGCAACAGTATGAACTAAAACCAGTCTGTGCTTGCAAATATAATGGCTGAATACGTTTATTTGTTTATGTTAAGCCTTTTTCCTTCAGCATTTGTTGTATGGTGATTTTTATCATATTTTATTATTAATATTAAAAAAAAAAGTTAAAAAGTTGAGATCATCCTCTTACTTATCTGTAAACTTACCCGGGTCTTTTGCATAACCTGCTTAATACTCTGAACTATAACTAATATTCCCTGATCTTACCTGATGTTGTCTTTAACATAATTCTTTGAAAGTGCTGGAATTTTCTGTTTGGTGTCACTAGTGGGAGCAGAAAAGACACACACCCCTTTAAATCAAAATAAAATACATATTACTGTTTAACTGCTTAAAAAAGAATGATAAAAACCGAAGAATACTGAAAGATATGAGCAATAACACTATAAATGAGCTCAACACTGCATCACTGTTCACTTCCAGATAAACTGATTCTGACTGTAACGCCCCAGAGTTCAGTGTTCACTGGAGACACAGTTACTCTCAGCTGTGACGTGGGAAGCTCAACTGGATGGACGTTTCTCTGGAGGAAAGACTCAAACTGGGAATCCAGTGATGATGCAGGAACTAAAACAATCAGTTCTGTGAGAGTCTCTGATGGAGGAACATACGAGTGTAGAGCACAGCGAGGAGAATACTACACACAGATCAGTAATGCAATAAAGATAACAGTGAGAGGTAAGTGCCCTTTTACTTTGTAGTTTTTATTTTTATTTTTATTGAAAGCTAATTTTGAGTTTTTAAAAATTCAAACATGAAGTGTGTTGTTCTCTTACGAGAGGTTCTCTCGTATTGCGTAAGCTTGCTTACGCTGCGGGAAAGTCTTCTTTTCTCGAGATACTGAAGCCAAAATTATCCTTAATTCATATTTTGTCAACGCAGTGCAGCTGCGGGCAGCTGAGCTAGAGCGGCATACTACACGCTCATTGGCTGCCGCGCGGCAACTGCTTAAGCCTACCAGTGAGCCTGGCGTGACGTCACGCCCAATGAGGGCGCACGCGCCCTCGCGCGTCACAGCCCGCCAGAATGGGCGGCGTCAGAGCGTATATAAGGAAGGCTCGTAGGCTATATTCTCTGATTTCTGTCTTTTCAGCGAAGCACTCGCATCGCTGAACTCGGAGAGGAAGCCGTCGCCGTTGTCCTGCAAGGAACAGCTAACGAGCCAGCTTAGGACAGCCTGAGGAAGCCGGTCGAATCTTCGCCGCCTTAAGCCTGCCGTGCCAGCTCAGCTATCCGGCGATATCCTTTTGTTAAGCTCTTTCTGTGTGTTTTGCTTCCGCAGCACTTTCTAAAAGAGCGGAGGCGTTGTTGCAAATGCCTCGCACCACGTGCGGCTCATGCCGCTCTACGCTCAGCGACAGAGACCGCCATCTTATCTGCGCTCTCTGCCTGGGCCGGGATCACGCAGCCGCCGTGCTTTCCTCGGGCGGCTGCACCTTCTGTGAAGAGCTACCGATGTCGACCCTGCGGGCTCGACTCGCCCTCTTCACAGAGCCTGCTCCAACTGTCGTCGGGCCGCGTAAGAAGAAACGCCGCTCTCAACGACCACCGGAGCCCGAGACTCGAGCCAGGGCCTCGCCGGAGCCTCTCCCGCGAGCCTCGCTCTCTCCTTCTCCGCCCCCGCTTCCCGACGCGCAGCCGACGGCTCTCGCCCTCGATGCCGTCGCCTCAGGGGATGAAGCGGATGATAACGCGCTACTGGACACGTGCTCGTTAATGGCGTCGGACAGCGAGGGATGGTCCGGTTCTGTCCGCTCCGCCTCCTCCACCAGAGCGTCCAGCAGGACTCACGCCAGTGTGGACGCCGAGCTTCTCCGCCTCCTCACTTTGGCAGTCGAGCGCCTGGGCCTCGAATGGTCTCCGCCAGCGGTGTCCCCGCCCAACAGGCTCGACGGATGCTTCCTGCCCGCCAGTCGACAAGCTCCAGCGTCCAGACCAGCGCCTTTTTTACCGGAGCTTCACGAGGAGCTTGCTAAATCGTGGAATGCTCCGGTTTCGGCCAGACTCCGCTCTCCGGCCTCAGCAGCTCTTTCCCGCGTGGATGGAGCCACGGAGAAGGGGTATGACCGGATCCCACCGGTCGAACAGGCGGTTGCAGCGCATCTTTGCCCCCCATCTGCTAGATGGCGTTCAAAGACTGCCCTCCCGTCTAAGGCCTGCAGGACTACTTCGGCGTTTGTCAGCCGCGCTTTCTCCGCCGCTGGGCAAGCCGCCTCAGCCCTGCACACAATGGCGGTCCTTCAGGTTCTCCAAGCCGACCTCCTCCGCCAGCTCGACGAGGGAGAACTGGATAAGTCTGCCTTGACCGACCTGCGCAGTGCGACGGATCTCTCCCTTCGCACGACGAAGACAGCGGCCCAAGCTATCGGGCGTTCCATGGCTTCGCTGACCGTCATAGAGCGCCACCTCTGGCTAACGCTAGCCGACATGGGGGATCAAGAGCGGTCCGTGTTTCTCAACGCCCCGCTCTCACCCACCGGTCTCTTCGGCCCTGCGGTGAGTGGCCTCGTGGACCGCTTCTCTGAAGTACAGAAGGCGTCACAGGCCATGAACCTCTTTCTGCCTCGCCGCTCGAGCTCCGCTGCAGGCCGCTCTAACACTCAGCCTCCTGCACGCAGCTCCACGCAGCGCCCGTCTCGACCTCCAGTTTCGCAGCAGCGCCAGCGCGGCCGACCTAGGTCCCGCTCCACCAGCCAGCACAGGCCGCTACCCCCGCGGGGTCCCCGGCCTAGAGTTTCGCTGAAACCCGAGCCTGCGAAGTCCTCCTAGCACTCGTCGAGAGGAAAAGACGGTTGAGTCCCGCCGCGGCCGGACCGCCGTCAAAGCTAACTTGTATCCCTCTGCCAGTCCCCTTGATAAAGGCTACTGCAGTAGTGTCCACCGCAGCCAACGAGCCAGTTTCTCAACTCTCTCGCCTGCACACAAACGCCGTTTTTACGGCGACCCAGATAAGTCAATTAAAGAGTGTAAAATCTGGTCATTCGGCTCACGCCGTCAGTGTTATGAGTGTAGTAAACATGCCCACGCCCCAGTGTTCATTGCTACACACAAGCACAATCTCCCCTGTGTACCCCACAGAGTGCACTCACATAAAGCGCGCTACGGCCGCTCGAGTGTTAGATGTAGGTCACGTGCCCGTGCCCCAGTGCTCACACCTACACAGTGCTCGCTCTGTCTCACACATTCGGGGTCCAGAGCAGCCCGTCACCGACTGTGTGTTAATAAAGAGCCCTGTGCCCGCTACACAGCACGCACACTCTCATGTGAACACTCACGAGCCCGCCCCGCTTCCGCGCCGCGAGCCGTCACACACAACGCTCTCTCACAGCGTCACTCAGCCGGCTGCCGCTATCAGCGAGCCCCCGTCTCCCATCACTGCCACTGCGCGACTCGCGCACATACCGCCACAGGCTCCTTGTCCCGCGCTGTACGGCGGGCGGGACCCGGAGGCGATTCGACCCCTAGCTATGAGTGCGAATGCATGGAAAGCTATTCCGGGAGTGTCGAAGTGGATACTAAACACAGTGATAAAGGGCTATTCGCTTCAATTCGCTCGCCGCCCCCCGCGCTTTCGTGCCCGGGTCGAGACTCAAGTGAAGGCGGATGCAGCTCATCTGCTTCACGCAGAAATAGCGAATTTGTTGCACAAAGGGGCGATAGAGCGAGTTCACCCGCCGGTTACCGAGGCAGGCTTATACAGCCGTTATTTCCTCGTACCCAAGAAAGGCGGAGCGCTCAGACCTATATTAGATCTGAGACATTTGAACAAAGCGCTCATGAAACGACCGTTCAGAATGCTCACGACCAGTCAAATCCTCGCGCAGATTCGCCCGGGGGACTGGTTCATCTCTCTCGATCTGAAAGACGCGTATTTTCAGATTCAGATTATTCCCCGTCACAGGCCATTCTTGAGATTCGCCTTCGACGGTCAGGTATGTCAGTACACCGTCCTGCCGTTCGGCCTGTCCCTGGCACCCCGTACATTTACGAAGTGCATGGATGCGGCTCTCGCACCCCTGAGATCAAAGGGAATGCGAATTCTGAACTATCTGGACGATTGGCTCATTATAGCGCACTCAACAGAGGAACTAGTTTCTCACAAGACAGCGCTTCTCAGTCATTTGGAAAGCCTGGGTCTTTTCCGTAAACTGGGACAAGAGCTCTCTAACCCCCAGCCAGTCTATCACTTTTCTGGGTATAGATCTGGACTCGGCGGCGATGACGGCCAGATTGTCAACTCAGCGCGCGCGCTGTGTTCGACACCTCGCCGCTTCCATTCAAGTGGGGAAAGTTTTTCCCCTGAAAACTTTTCAGAGGCTTTTGGGCCACATGGCGTCAGCCGCAGCGGTCCTGCAGCTGGGCTTACTTCGAATGCGCCCGCTTCAATGCTGGCTAAAGTCGGAAGTGCCCCGCAATGCATGGTTCTCGGGCCGTGCACCAGTCAGAGTGACTCAGCGCTGTGTCTCAGCCCTGCAGCCCTGGCTGGCGGCCGAATGGTATCAGCGGGGAGTGACGATGGGGGTCATCGCACACCGCAAAGTGGTCTCGACAGACGCGTCCAACATGGGTTGGGGAGCGACTCACGAGGGCAGTCCGATTTGCGGCCCATGGTCGAACACGGAGAAAAGCCTTCACATAAACTGTCTAGAGATGCTGGCGGTCGAGAAAGCGCTGAAGCACTTTCTACCGCTTCTACGGGGACACCATGTGCTAGTTCGCTCGGACAACATGTCAGTGGTGTCTTACGTGAACCGCCAGGGCGGAATCAGATCCAGAACCCTGCGCGCTCTCACAGAGCGCCTCCTATCCTGGGCTCAGGGCCCGCTGCGCTCCCTAAGGGCAGCTCATGTACCCAGTCGTCTGAACGACGGCCCGGACAGACTGTCCAGGGACAACGTTCCCCCAGGGGAATGGTCTCTACACCGCCAGACGGTACAAACGCTTTGGCGTCGTTTCGGCGAAGCGGAGATCGACCTCTTCGCCGCGAGCGAGAACGCTCAGTGCCAGAGGTTTTTCTCAAAACACGAGGACGCGCTGGCCCAGACCTGGCCCAGCGTTCCGCTGTATGCGTTCCCACCGATCTCGATGCTGCCTCAAGTGCTAGCGAGGATCAGGGAGGCGAACTGCGCGGTGCTCCTCATAGCTCCGCGCTGGGAAAACCAGCCGTGGTTCCCCGAGCTAATGAGACTGGCAGACACAGCCCCATGGCCGATTCCGGTGAGGAGAGACCTTCTCTCTCAAGCCCGAGGATCGATTCTGCATCCCCATCCAGAGCACTGGTCTCTGCATGCGTGGGAGATCAACGGATATTCGTTGATCTGCCAGAAGGGGTAATTAACACGATCACGCAGTCCAGAGCCCCCTCGACGAGGCGGCTCTATGCGTCTAAATGGTCGGTGTTTAGCAGATGGTGTGTGGAAAAGGGTTCTAATGCTCAGTCCTGTGGAGTCCCACAGGTGTTAAACTTCCTTCAAGAGATGTTGGACGCGGGCAGGTCCCCCTCCACGCTCAAGGTGTACGTCGCGGCCATAGCAGCGTTCGCCGAATCGGCGCGCGGCCGCTCGCTGGGCAGGAACGAACTTGTTACCCGCTTTCTGCGCGGGGCCAGGAGGATGAACCCTCCTCGGCCCCCATCAGTCCCTATTTGGGACCTGTCTCTGGTCCTAGAGTCCCTAAAAGTGCATCCCTTCGAGCCTTTGGACTCTGTGGAGTTGAAATACTTGACGCTTAAAACCGTTTTTCTGCTAGCTCTGGCTTCAGTCAAACGAGTGGGTGATTTGCATGCGCTGTCCGTCAGCGCGTCGTGCCTCGAGTTTGGACCTAACGACTCGTTAGCCATTCTCAAACCGAAGCACGGTTATGTCCCCAAAGTGTTAGGTACTCCCTTTAGGGCTCAAGTCATTACCCTATCGGCCCTGCCGTCATCCGGCAGCGAGGAGGGTGTTAACCGCCTTTGCCCGGTCAGGGCGTTAAGGTGTTATGTCATGCGTTCTGCAGCCTTCAGGCTCTCAGAGCAGCTTTTCGTCTCGTTTGGAGGGCGCGCTAAGGGTCGAGCCGCCTCGAAACAGACGCTATCCAGATGGATAGTGGATGCTATTGCAGCAGCATATGCATCAAAAGACCTGCAATGTCCGTTGGGCATACGGGCTCATTCCACCAGAAGCATGGCCTCATCGTGGGCATGGTCCAGCGGGATTTCCATTCATGACATTTGTATGGCGGCGGGCTGGGTGTCCCCCTCTACATTTGTTAGGTTTTATAACCTGGAAGTTCCCGCCCTGCAGGCTAAACTTCTGTCAGTCTAGTCGTGTTCATGTCCTGCTCATGTGCGCAGGCTGTATTATCGATTAGCTTGTCTGTTGAGCTGCACGCTCAGGGTATCAGTATGCATAGACCGGCCGTGCCGTTCTTGTGTTCCCTGGGTGTGCTTATGAACATGTGTTGGCCCGCACCGCTGGCCACCTGTCATTTCACCTCTATGCTTTTCATAAAGAGTCATATGTGATCGTTAGGCGCGCACGGCGTGGACAAGGGGTTCCCGCAGCGTAAGCAAGCTTACGCAATACGAGAGAACCTCTCGTAAGAGAACGATACTTGGTTACTCACGTAACCTTGGTTCTCTCTAGAGAGGGAACGAGTATTGCGTTCCCTGCCGTGCTTAAAGCCTATAGCTCGTGTCGCTTCATTCGACAGAAAACAGAGAATATAGCCTACGAGCCTTCCTTATATACGCTCTGACGCCGCCCATTCTGGCGGGCTGTGACGCGCGAGGGCGCGCGCGCCCTCATTGGGCGTGACGTCACGCCAGGCTCACTGGTAGGCTTAAGCAGTTGCCGCGCGGCAGCCAATGAGCGTGTAGTATGCCGCTCTAGCTCAGCTGCCCGCAGCTGCACTGCGTTGACAAAATATGAATTAAGGATAATTTTGGCTTCAGTATCTCGAGAAAAGAAGACTTTCCCGCAGCGTAAGCAAGCTTACGCAATACTCGTTCCCTCTCTAGAGAGAACCGAGGTTACGTGAGTAACCAAGTATCGTTTTCTCATTTAACAGAGAGACCCAAACCTGTAGTGAAGGTGAAGCCTGATGTTCGTGTGTTCAGAGGAGAGAGAGTCACTCTCACATGTGACATACAGGAGACAGGAGTCTGGAGGTACAGCTGGTATAAAGATCAAGATAACAGCAGAAGAACAGACCAGATCTATATAATCACATCTATGGATTCGTCTCATGCTGGTCTGTACAGCTGTAGAGGAACTCAGACTGAAACCCCACAGTACTCAGAGATCAGTGATGGAGTTACACTGACAGTATCAGGTGAGTGTGTTCATCATTTCATCACATCACTTTAACCTGAAGACATTGAGAAGATAACCAAGTAAATCTGAGCTTACTTCCTATATACAGTGACAGGGTGATTATGATCACAGATCTTTTCAGAGTTCATTATCTATATCCTCCAGACATGTTCAGTTCATTCATGAGCTTCTGCTCTTCAGAATACTGAGAAGTAAATCTGAGGATTTCACCAAGTAAATCTGAGCTTACTTTCTATATACAGTGATATATGATGTTACAGTAACTTACAGAGCCTCAGTTTATCTGTTCTCAGTTTTTCAGACTAAAATACTGTAGTAAAACTGACGCCAGATCAGCGTGTGTTCAGAGGAGAGAGAGCCACTCTCACATGTGACGTACAGAGAGGAGGAAACATTCAGTGGAGATACAGCTGGTTTGGAGATGGAAACATTCATATGAACAGTTCAGTTTTACGGCTGATGTTTCTGATCAGTGTTTGTCTGAGATCGTGACTGTAAGGCGGGTGCCAGTAAGTCTGGGCTACCCTGCGAGAAAGCAAAAGGCTCTCATGAGAATTAACATTTGAACTCTCTCTTGCATAACAGCAACATCCGAGATGCAGCACACAGTGCAGCTCACACCTCACTTTTACAGTCTCATCATCTCCCCCTGCTCCCCCTCTTCTCCTCCTCACCTAAAACTCACTAAAAACCTATGCAAAGTTAAATTTGTACAATAAGTAATTATACATGTTTGGTATCATTTGAAATGTCTCTGTGCGACTGGTACAAAGGGTCTCATTCCGAAAGAAGTAAAACAAAAGGTAATAAAGTTTTTAAGAGTTTAGAGATAACTTGCACACAGAGGAGGGTGCGTCTTCCAGGCAAATGGCCTCCTGCTCTCAAAAGGTAAACTCTGAATGCAAATTCCCATTGTTAGCAAATGTTTCCATGTGAAAGAAGTTTCTGTCTTGGTCTGGGTATATAATGAATTGCAATAAGAGGCTCAGGGCGATTTGTTACTCAAATTAGCCTGTGATGCAGAATGTATGCAGGCACTTCGAATCAGTGTATCATTCGTTCAGTCGTTTTTTTGTTGTTTTTTTTTAAATATTGAAAGTAGAAAAATGACTTTCCTCTGATTTCAGTTCCGTCATCAGTTCTTCTTCAGTTCTGCACAGCAGAATAAGAGTCCTCCGCTGCTGCAGTTGTGCGGATTCTTAATTAATTTCTTTTTTTATCATGAAGCACGCTGTCATTTATTTCTAAATGACTTAGGTCTATATAATGCATGTTACTTCAAATAATCTAAATGTTGACTTACAAAAGTATCATTTTTTTCATTTTTGGTGCGCTAAGAAAGATGTTCAAGGAGACAGAGACGTGCTAAACCAGCGCACCATGTTGTTTTCTTTATTTTTCACAGGCATGACATTTTGTAGTCATTTTGAATGTACACAAATAAAATTATAGGCTACATTTTACTGTTTCGAATGACAGAGTATTAAACGACAGAGTATTAAGTTATTTCCCCTGCTGAGAAACAAATCCAAGTGATGGCGCTGGCGCATCGCGCTTACACAACATAGGCATCAGTTCACTTCTGGGATTGCTAACTTGACATCACAGCCTGTTCATTATTAAAATAAAACAGTCAACTAAACATATAAAAAGTTATTCTGCTTAATTTAATTCGTCTTTTGTACAATATAAAGGCTGTGCTGGTCAGTCATAACTTGCTGTTATTCCGATCATTTCTCTTGAAGATGCTGATTTAGCCTTTGTGTATATTAGGACTCGACTGAAGTAGCCTACGAAGCCTTCTTTACATTAATAGTTAGCATCCAAATGTTACATTGCAAATATGGAAACGTTGGACCGAATGAGAGAATGCGCAAAACCAACGTAGGTACAGTTTCAGTTTAGATTCAATAAATTCGTTTAAGCTTGGCGTATTGCGTAAGTAGCTTACGCTATGGGAAAACTCCCTTTCTCGAGAATATTGAAGCCATTTTTTTTAAACGCAGTGTAGCTGCACAGCACACACAGATGAGCGGCGAGCACGGTCATTGGCTGTGCTGCGGCAACTGCACGAACCTATGACAGGGCGGCTCAGATGCGTAGTCCAATCAGGGCAACTCAGGGCACGCCAAGATGGGCCAGAAGCTATAAATTGAGCCCATCATACGTCAAGTTTCTGTAGATTTAATCTCCGTATCCTTACTAAAGCTTGTGTTCGCCGTCGCAACACATTCTAAAAGAGAAATTTCCAGCGAGGCGTTGTTTCAAATGCCACGCACCAACTGTGCCTCGTGCAGAGGCACTCTCGTCGGTGGAGACCGTCACATACTCTGCGCTTCCGCTAAGGGCGGCTGCCCTGAGTGTGACGAGATGGATCTCCCCACCCTGCGGGCTCGACTGGCTGATTTCGCCTTTGACGACCCCGCTTCCCGCTCTCTCTCCCTTTGCTCGAGCCGCGCAAACTGAGCCGTTCACAAGGGATGTCAGAGCGAAAAGTCACGAGCAATGTTCAGCACCCGTGGCTAGCTTTCTTTACGTTCAAGAAAGCCACCCCGCCCTCGCGCCCTGTTCGCGTGCGTCACTCACCGGCGAAAGGAAGAAAGGGAGTGTTTTAGTCCCGCCGAGGCCAGACCAACCCCCATTTCTCACACATTTCTCAGTCCCCTCTTAACTCAGGTGGCTGGAAATGTCAATATTGCAGCAAATGAGCCTGTTATAAAACATGCACGCCTGCAAACAAATGGCGACACAGAACATGTCATTTCCCCCTGTGGCTCAGTGGCAAAATCTAAGGCTTTCGTGCCAGAGACCAGTGTTCGAATCCTGGCTCTGGCGGCAGATAAAAATGATGCTGCTCTCTTCTCTGAGCTCGCGGTCAGCTTTCTTATGTACAGAACTCAACTTTGACCCCGCTTCCCATGTAATCCCAGCAATATATGCTCCCCTGCAAATATAAGGTGTTCCACATTACCCAGTACTCTTCTCAGGTGGCTGGAAACGTTGATGTTGCAGTCAATGGGCCTGTTACAAAACACGCTCACCTGCAAACAGACGCCGGTTTTACAGTGACGCAAATAAAGCACAAAAAGGAGCTCTTTTTTCTCTGTGTCATATGTAGGTTACATGGCCACTACAAAGTATGCATCCCTACACACAAGCACTGTTCCCACAGTTTCAGGCTTTTTCCCTAGCTCACGCTGGAAGTTTAATAAACGTAGCGCGTTTGCCTGCTGTGATGTATGCACCCCTACACACAAGCACTGTTCCTACAGTCTCAAACATTCCCCCAGCTCATGCTGGAAGCCTTTATTCAACCCCGACATATCAAAATGGGTGTTGAACATAATAAAACACGGCTACTCGCTACAGTTTGCTCGCAGACCGCCACGCTTTTCAGTCGTGGTCGAGACGAGAGTGAGAGAAGATGTTTCTCACGTTCTTCGCACCGAGGTGCTCAAACTGCTGGAGAAGGGTGCTATCAAAACAGTTCCCCCCTCACTAAGCGAGTCGGGTTTATACAGCTGCTATTTCCTCGTCCCGAAAAAGGATGGCAGTCTCCCACCCATCCTAGATCTCAGGCACTTGAACAAAGCGCTCAGAATGCTGACGACCAAACATATCCTTGCGCAAATTCGCCCGGGAGATTGGTTGTCTCACTGGATCTGAAAGACGCTTATTTGCATATCCAAATATCACCTCATCACAGGCAATTTCTGAGATTCGCTTTCGAGGGACAGGCCTACCAGTAAACGGTTCTACAGTTCGGCCTATCATTGGCTCCCCATACACAAAGTGTATGGATGCAGCACTTTCCCCCCTGAGACAGCGGGGAGTGCGAATACTGAACTACCTCGTCGATTGGCTGGTTATAGCACAATCAGAGGCACAGTTAATAATGCACAGATTTTGGATCATCAGCCATCTAGAATGCCTGAGTGTAAAGATCAACTTTTCCAAGAGCACACTATCTCCCAGCCAGAATATCTCCTTTCTGGGTATAGTAATAGACTCTACGCATATGAAAGCGCGCCTCTTTTCGGAGTGCGCTCTCTCTATTCGGCACCTAGCGGCATCTTTCAGAGCGGGCGCCCGAGCCCCCCTCAAAAGATTCCAGAGGATGTTGGGTCTTATGGCCTCAGCATCAGCGGTACTCCAGCTCGGATTACTGCACATGCGCCCTCTCCATCGCTGGCTAAACAGCCGTGCCCCAGCTCGCACATGGCGCTCCGGCCACTTACTGATCAGGGCGAATCGTGGCTGCATCAAAGCCCTGACTCCCTGGAAAGCTATCGACTGGTACCAGTCTGGCATGAGTTTAGGTGTGATTTCAAGGATAAAGGTGATCACGACAGACGCCTCCAACCTAGGTTGGGGAGCCCTCTACGAGGGCAGGCCCGTCTCTGGCCTTTGGTCAAGCCCAAACAAGTGCCTACACATAAACTGTCTGGAGATGAGAGCGGTCTCTTTAGCGCACAGAGCGCTGCTCCCATATCTAAAAGACGAACACGTCCTGGTCCGAACGGACAACATGGCGGTGGTGTCTTACATAAATCGCCAAGCCAGCTTCAGGTCGAACACCTTGCACGCCATGGCCAGGAGTCTCATTTTATGGGCTCAGCACAATCTGCGCTCGCTGAGAGCAGCGCACGTGCCAGGCATTCTGAACCAAGGTGCGGATATGTTATCCAGAGACAATGTTCCCCCAGGGTAATGGTCTCTCCACCCTCTGACGGTTCAACTAATATGGAGCATCTTCGGCGAGGCAGAGGTCTACCTCTTCGCCTCCGAAGACAACGCTCATTGACGATTATTTTTCTCAAAGAACACGGACGCACTCACCCACGAATGGCCGATTTGTCCGCTGTATGCTGTTCCCCCGGTCACGATGCTACCTCAGGTCATCAAATGGATCAGGGAGAGAAAATGTGCAGTGCTTCTTATAGCCCCTCTCTGGAGGACCCAGCTCTGGTTTCCCGAGCTGACACAAATGCTGAAATCAGTCCCATGGCCATTTCTGCTGAGGAGAGATCTCCTCAGGCAGGCGAACGGGAGGATCTGGCATCCCCATCCCGACTTATGGGCCCTTCACATATGGCCCCTCAACGGGTACCCGGGTGCCTCCCGGATAGGGTGCTGAAAACCATCACTGAAGCAAGAGCGCCCTCAACCAGGCGCCTCTACGCTCAGAAATGGAGGGTGTTCTCTGGCTGGTGTACCACTAAGAGCCTGAACCCCCACTCTTGCGAGATACCGAGTGTACTTACCTTTTTAAAAGAGCTTTTGGATGCGGCGATCGCCTCCGTTAAAAGAGTGGGTGATTTACATTATTCGAGCGCGTCCTGTCTTGAATTTGGACCTAACAACTGCTGAGCCATCCTTAAGCCAAGACACGGGTATATTCCTAAAGTGCTCTCCACTCCCTTCAGAGCACAGGTTATTTCCCTTGCAGCTCTTTCCTCACCAGAGGACGAAAGAGACACAAATTTACTCTGTCCCATCAGGGCTCTCAGAGTGTATCTATAGCGTTCTGCCTTGTTCAGACAGTCAGAACAGCTTTTGGTTTTATACATTTATCAGATTTTATAACCTACAAGTCCCTGCTCTGCATTCCAGGGTACTGTCAGTATGAAATGTGTAAGCACAAAACCCCCATAAAACGTGGGCCCGATACTATCCGGTCCTGTTTTTACACGAACTATGGTTCATATATTATACCATTCATCATCATATAAGGGTCCGGTCCTGTTTTACACAAACTATAGTTCATATATATTATATATACATACATTACACATCATTATTAGGTTTGGCCCTCATTAGGCCCACTCCTCCTTTTTCCCTTATGGAGCCTGTCACTGACCGGCTTATTGGGTTCATGCTTTACTCTTAAGCTTCAGGCAACTTGCCTCAGGCTTTTATTAGAGCGAAGTTAAGCACGCACAGAGTTTTGAAGGGAGTTCCCATAGCGTAAGCTACTTACGCAATAGGAGAGACCTCTCGAAAGGGAACGTCTCGGTTACTAACGTAACCTCGGTTCCCTGAGATCAGGGAAAACAGCAATGCAAGTTTGAGAGGAGCGCCCCCGACAAATCTTGCAAGAATCACGACTTGCTTTACAGCAACAACATCACACACATCAACAACATATGAAGCACGAAGACACATTTCAGACGTGATTCTTGGAAGACTCAACGATGGAAAAAACAAGAAAAGAAAAGAAAGCGCAGTCGGAAGAATGTAGGAAAGGGAAAAGAGAATCTGACCAATTTGCAAACTATTATGATAAACTGCAATAATCATGTCTAATGACATCATAACGGCCAATGTTATGAAATAATGCGACGTACATTTAACTTTATTGATGTCATCTGGCATTTTGTAATGTTTACATTACAATCAAAAAACACAAATTAAATTATACAGTAGGCCTAGACTATAGGCTATTTACTTGTGATTTAGCTGCAATCATGTAAAAATGTTATAAGCCAGCAAACGCGGTAGGCTACTTTATTATTATAAAGTAGTCTAACACTTGACATAAACTTGCTATCGTATTACCATCATCAGTAGTTCAGTAGACTATGCAGTATGCAGTTAGCCTAATATTTGTATGAAATCGTGAAACATTACCTGGTCAGTATCTTCTGAGTCTATCTGTGCCTGTTCCATGCCCGACGCTTCTAGCCTACCGAACAGGTACCGGTGTACAGGCTGGGGGTGGGTATTTACAACAGTGCAAGTATTCCACAGCGACTCTAGGGGTCACTGTTTGACAAAAACACAATTTCTACATAGTGTGCCTTTAAAGGTGCCATAGAATGTGAAATTGAATTTATCTTGGCATAGTTAAATAACAAGAGTTCAGTACATGGACATGACATACAGTGAGTCTCAAACACCATAGTTTTCTCTTTCTTATTTAAATCTCGTTTTTGAAAAACACCCCTGAAAAACGGGCGAATCTCCACATAACACCAACTGTGACGAAACCGATGGGATCATTAATATGTACGCCTCTAAAAATTTGCATATGCCAGCCCATGCTCAGTGCCAGGCGAAACTGCACAGCCGAATCATCAGAAGTTCTGCAGGTGAAGAAACAAGCAGGAGGAGGATCATAGGGAAAATGGCAGATCTATCTATAATCTATCTATCTATAATCGGATACCGCTACAGTTTAATTCGAAGTTGTTTAGTTGCTCTGCCCATTTCACCACGGACTGTTACAACAATATCAAGCAGCCAGGCTTCTCTCGGCGTCTCAAACGGACGAAGGGGGCAATTTCAACTAACGTTATATTCCCGCAAGCGGCAAGTAGGGATTTTATTAACGATAATTTACATTGTGTTATCTAGATCCAGCGCGATATTGTTTTTTCCTCGAGAGACATCATGGCTTGCAAACGAGCGAACGAAGCATGGCAGTTGCTCAGTGTTTGGTTGTACAAATGAACACAAAAATATTTTTTTGCTCCTTCATCTGAGCCTCTGGAGAACCAGTGGGTTATGTGAATTTCTGATGTGTAATTGTTCAAATTCAGACAGATAATCTTTCTTTCAAAGTCGTTCAACACTGTTTATGCATCAGTAGGCTATATCGCGTTGCAGTGATAAGATCTTCATTCACGCGATCAACAGGCTGTCATCTGCTCAGTGCTCATCACTGAAACCTTTTATGTGATGGGAATAGATCTAAATACTTAAAAAAAAACTTCTCATGATTCGTTAATCCCGTTAGCTGTAATAGTAAAAACATATAAAAGCTGTAATAGTAAAAGTTTTCCAGATAGCTCTACATGTAATGCCAGATATTTCATATGCAAGCATGTCAGCCAATCACAGCAGTGGGCAACAACACTGAAGTCTCACAGCAGACACGCCCCTTCAAACAGAGTGTTCAAATCAATGGATGAAATCAGGCTAGGAAATATGCCTTTTATTTCTAAATTATAACAAATTTTGATCTAAAAAACATACTAACATTATAAGGGCACCCCAGGAAACATTATAAAATAATAAAATAATCCATTCTATGGCACCTTTAAAGTGAAAGCAGCCTGATATAAGAATCAGTAGAGTATACGTTTTATTCATACATGCAGTTTTATTTTTTCATTTGATTATTCAATTGCATACTTGAACGCTGCTTTTAGGTAGCCTGGATGCTAGCCGAACTTAGCCCGGCCCACATAATTTTTAGGTCGGGAAGTTCGGTCTGGACTTGATGCGTTGTGGAGCCATTATGCCCGAACAAAAGCTGTTCAGACCAATCAAATTGTCAGGGCGGGCTTTATACGATGATGGACAGATGATCAACAGTAACGTAATCATCCACGTCATCAAAGAGCGCTTGGGTTGAATTCGTTTACAACAAAGATGGCTGCCGCTGGAGAATTGAGATTTCACTTATTAATAACTTAATAAGTTAGAATAAATGCATATTTGGCGTGCTGTCCGAGGAGAGGGCTCCGTGCTCGGTATTCGGACCGAACCCAAAGTAGCTTACTTCCCCCGTATTCCTGGCTGTGGAAGAACAAGCCAAGAGTGAGTGGAGGGATGCTGAAAACTGTCAAGGAATGTTAGGTGAGTTGACAGAGTGAATAAATATATGCTTCCTCTCATGCTGATAGACATGTTTGATGACAAGATGATTGGATTGATTATTTGAACGTGCTCCTCCCGAACTTTGTTTATGAAACATCATGTGTAGATTCCGCCATCGTGTCTGTTATAGAAGATATTGACAGCGCATTCATTTGAAAAGAGGAACAGAGGCATTTGTCGATCGGAGACATGAATAAAAAACACACGTCACTCACTCCGTTGCTCTGATTGGTTGTAGGTCTATCCAATTGAGTGCAGAGGCATTTTCTTTCCTCATTCGTTGAAACACGCCCCATAATCACAGCCCAATGGAGCAGTATCAGACTCATATTCTGACTAGAATCTGAGTATGACGACGTCAGGCTAGCTTTTAGCATAGACAGTATAAGAAATGGACACAGCGACCCCATTGGATTCAATGGGAAAAGTGAAGTCAATTAGAAGCACTCACTTACTGATGGCTGAGCGTACTGCTCAGACTCAAACTGAGCTTGATGACGTAGATGTGACGTGAGCAAACTCTCTGTCTTCTAGTAGCTGTGCCAAGAGAAATCTGAATCATTCCCTTCCGAAACTTGCAGAGACGGAGAGTGTGAGTAGAAGGTGTCCATTAGCTAGAAGCAGGAGCAACTTTTGCTAAGTATTCTGATTAATTACTTTGTCATTTTGCCTCCACGTCCCCCCGATTGCCCGCGAGCTTCTCCTCCTGTCCATACGGTAATCTTTCTACTGTGCGAAAGAGAGTTGCGTGGTTATGATGCAATCGTTAGCCTATTTTTTACAAAAAAACTGTTTCTACTGGGCCATAACGTAAGATACAAGGTAATGAAACCTTTTATACATTTTCGTGTTTCTTTAGAAATAAATAATGGACAAATGGAGTCTTTAAACGCCTCAGATGTAAAGTTATTCGCTGTCAAAGTGACACCAAAATGAATGGGAGTCAATGGAATGCTAACAGCAGGTGAGGGTCTGCTAATCAATGGTGGCGCCCGGGGAAGCTTCAATGTTTTCTGAAACACTGCCCCCTTGGCTTTTAGGCATACCTTTACCTGGAAAATTTAAAGCAGTTTATTTTATTTGCATCTTCCTATTATTGTATTTGTCCTATACTGCCGTGCAAAGGCAAAAGACCGTAACTTCGTTTTTGGTCGAAAATGAGTTATTTATATTTTTGGCACATTCAACCTCCTTTATCATGTGGATAAGTATCTTGAATCAATTCCGTTGTTTTTTCGAGAAAATAATGAATTGTCTTAACAGTAACTTCCAAAAGCCCATGAGAAACAAAGGCAGAACACCTTAACATCAGTTACCGCTCTTTGGCTTTGTTTTGGAACGCTCGAAATGGAGTTACGGTACTCTGCCTTTGTTTAGCCGCGCGTCAATATGAAGTTACTGTGCCGGTGTTCTATCAGATAATGCTACCTACCAGATTGTACGCTTATCAGTCCCTCTAACTTCTGATGTCCTCAGAGCTTTGTCCTGCACAGTTGCGGTCAGAACATTTGGTATGGTCTGAACCCGCCGTCGACAAACGCAAGAAGTCCTCGCTGCAGCCTGTAGCACGATGACGTAGTTGGATGATCCAATACGTATTGGATCATTTTGCTGACTCTCTTGTTCGATCTCGTTCATCAAAATGAATGAATCTTTTTTCGAGTCATTTCGTTCATTTAAGGGGCTTTAAATGTTATACTTTTAACTGGCAAATTCCCCGAACACATCCACCTACGCAATCTTGATCATATTCTGAATTAAGAAATCATTATAATGCAGTCAAAAATAATTTACAGGGAACATAAATAATTACTTTACCTTCCGAGTCTTTCGTTCATTTGTCACGTTCATGAACATAATTCGCATGCGCTGGTCTTAGGTGAGATGACGTTCTAACCTGTGTAGTAGTAGCCTACTGATAAATAGTAATAAGTAATTATTGATGAATAAGTAATTATTTACATAAATGTGATGCTTTCCTCTCTCTCTACATACATGCAAAATAGTTAATTTTACAACATTTTAAATCACATGATTTTAAACCTAAATGTGATGGATTTATTGCGTGTATACAGAACATTTTAAAATAAAGCATTTTATTTTATTCAGGTCATTTGCTGTTGAGTGAGAGCAAGAAATAATAACAGCTAAACTAAATCTTGTCAGAAAAAAAAAGTTCTTAATGATATTTTTCCACAGTGCTCTGTACATAAGGTCCCTTACGGAATCGTCCCGTATTTACAAGTAAGATGATGCGTCCCGTATCAAATCAATAAGGGACGGGATTTGTCCCGTATTTTTCATAGGCCCACACATAGTTGAATACAAACATAAGGATTTTGCAGTATGGATAATACTAATAGCAAATATAAAAATATCAATTTCACAATTAGTAGAGAAGCTCATTGCATGATTGCATTTTAGCGTCTTTGTTTCTATAGCGACGGAGTTTTATATAAAAAAAACAAAAAAAAACTGAATTTAAGTTTAATATACAAACTGATCACAGCAGTCAGATCACGCAGTTGTCACTCAAGTGATCATTTATATTTAACTTAAATTCAGGTTTTTAATTTTTTTTATTTGTACAGACCAAAACGCACCACCGCGCATGCGCGTCCAGTACGTATTGAATCATCCAACTACGTCATCGTGCTACAGGCTGCAGCGAGGGGTGTCTCGACAAACGTGCAATATCGATCGCGAAGGATTATGAAGAGTTGACAGAAAAACGTTACACATTGCCGTATCAGATGAATACAACCAAGAATTAAAGCCCCGCCTCACTCAGTTCGGGTACAGGACCTGGTTGAAACACTCGTGCATCTAGCTGGCAGAGTGCCAAAACTTCGCCGGCGCCTTCAGCCCCGCCCTAAACACGGTTGAGCCAATGCTGGACTAATATATCTATGGAAGTATTTTGTCATGTCAAATGTATTAATAATGCCATCAGAATGCAACCAAAGCCCATGCTAGCAATAAGTAGATGGCTATAAATAATTGTAAATCATACAAAATAGATGCCATGATCACTAAATTTTATACAGGTGTTACTATAATGATTTTGTTAATGGTGATCAGCAACCAAATATTGATAATGTGGAAGTTATTGCCTTTTGCCTTGGCATGACTTCTCACTTTTTGCTGACAATACAAAGGCAGAGTACAGTAACTTTAAAATAGTGGTCAAAAGTCAAGTTTGACCTCAAGATTTTTTTATGTATATAATTTCCATTACTAAAACATCTATTTGCCAGATTTCCAGTGTCCTACCTATAATTAATTTGACGGGACAACTAAAAATCTTTAAAGTCATTTTTCTCAGTTCCACACTCTAACGACTTAAGGTCTTTTGCCTTTGTAGGGCAGTATAGACCTTTTGTAGCCCTGCCCCTTTTCAGCGCTGTGCTCGTTGTCTTTTGACTTCCGGCCTGTATTTTCACAGCGATTTTGCGTGTTTATTAATAAACGGCTCATTTTAAAATTTTAATTTGTCATTTGACATTTGTTAAGTCATCTGCTTTAAACATTACAGTCCTCATGATTACTTTTGTTAACTTTACATCAAGTAAATCCACCTCAAAAGCTAATTACTCCTGGACAGCAATGCCATAGAAATATAGGCTACAGAGCGAAGGCAAAAATGGAAGTTAAAAGACAATTATCTAAAGATAGCGGTGCCCTCGTTTCTCTGGTGCATAAGGTCTATAGGCTATTGTTTGTTTGCATTTTGTATGCTGATATTACCATTGCCTTCTGCAATAAAACAAAACAAAAACAATTCAAAAGAAATGTTATTAACAAAGGTGGATGTACAGTGCAAGAATATGGATGTACTGCAACAAAATGTATGTTTTTGTGTCAAATATAAACCACTTAGAGTAATGCTTATTTAACAGCATTTGTAGCAATGTTATTTTACAAAATAATATAATATAATAATTCATAATCCATACAAACAAATATCTTGGCTAGTTAGGCATATATGTAAGTGAATGAGATCAAATATTGAAGGCCATAGCGTCAGCCATCAAACACTGAACTGGACTAGATCCAAAAAGCGACATATGAACTAAAAAGTCTGTGCTTGCAAATATAATAGCTGAATACGTTTATTTGTGTATGTTTAGCCCTTTTCCTTTTGTTGTATGGTGATATTTATCATATTTTATTTTTAATATTAAAATTAAAGTTAAAAAGTTGAGATCATCCTCTTACTTAGCTGTAAACTTACCTGGGTCTTTTGCATAACCTGCTTAATACTCAGAACTATAACTAATATTCCCTGATCTTACCTGAGGTTGTCTTTAAAATTTATTCTTTGAAAGTGCTGGAATTTTCTGTTTGGTGTCACTAGTGGGAGCAGAAAAGACAAACGTCCCTTTAAATCAAATTAAAATACGTAGTTTACTGTTTAAAAAAGAATGATAAGAACAGAAGAATACTGAAAGATATGAGCAATAACACTATAAATGAGTTCAACACTGCATCACTGTTCACTTCCAGATAAACCGATTCTGACTGTAACGCCCCAGAGTTCAGTGTTCACTGGAGACACAGTTACTCTCAGCTGTGACGTGGGAAGCTCAACTGGATGGACGTTTCACTGGAGGAAAGACTCAAACTGGGAATCCAGTGATGATGCAGGAACTAAAACAATCAGTTCTGTGAGAGTCTCTGATGGAGGAACATACTGGTGTAGAGCACAGCGAGGAGAATACTACACAGACCTCAGTCATACAATAAAAATAAGAGGTAAGTGCCCTTTTACTTTGTAGTTTTTTTGTTTGTTTGTTTTTTTATGTTTGTTTTTTTATGTTTGTTTTTTGTTTTTTATTGAAAGCTAATTTTGAGTTTTAAAAATTCAAACATGAAGTGTGTGTTTGCTCATTTCACAGAGAGACCCAAACCTGTAGTAAAGGTGAAGCCTGATGTTCGTGTGTTCAGAGGAGAGAGAGTCACTCTCACATGTGACATACAGGAGACAGGAGTCTGGAGGTACAGCTGGCATAAAGATCAAGATAACAGCAGAAGAACAGACCAGATCTATATAATCACATCTGTGGAGCCGTCTCATGCTGGTCTGTACAGCTGTAGAGGAACTCAGACTGAAACCCCACAGTACTCAGAGATCAGTGATGGAGTTACACTGACAGTATCAGGTGAGTGTGTTCATCATTTCATCACATCACTTTAACCTGAAGACATTGAGAAGATAACCAAGTAAATCTGAGCTTACTTTCTATATACAGTGACAGGGTGATTAGGATCACAGATCGTTTCAGAGTTCATTATCTATATCTTCCAGACATGTTCAGTTCATTCATGAGCTTCTGCTCTTCAGATTATCTGAGATGAATGAAACCGTCAGTGTAGCAAACAAGCCTTGAGACTTGATCATTTGTCCTCAGTCAGACCGAGGTTAGGATAGAAATGGTTACAGTAACTTACAGAGCCTCAGTTTATCTGTTCTCATGGCCTGAGAGTGTCAGCAGTTTTTCAGACTAAAATACTGTAGTAAAACTGACGCCAGATCAGCGTGTGTTCAGAGGAGAGAGAGCCACTCTCACATGTGACGTACAGAGAGGAGGAAACATTCAGTGGAGATACAGCTGGTTTAGAGATGGAAACATTCATATGAACAGTTCAGTTTTACGGCTGATGTTTCTGATCAGTGTTTGTCTGAGATCGTGACTGTAAGGCGGGTGCCAGTAAGTCTGGGCTACCCTGCGAGAAAGCAAAAGGCTCTCATGAGAATTAACATTTGAACTCTCTCTTGCATATGTAACAGCAACATCCGAGATGCAGCACACAGTGCAGCTCACACCTCACTTTTACAGTCTCATCATCTCCCCCTGCTCCCCCTCTCCTCCTCACCTCAAACTCACTAAAAACCTATGCAAAGTTAAATTTGTACAATAAGTAATTATACATGTTTGGTATCATTTGAAATGTCTCTGTGCGACTGGTACAAAGGGTCTCATTCCCAAAGAAGTAAAACAAAAGGTAATAAAGTTTTTAAGAGTTTAGAGATAACTTGCACACAGAGGAGTCTTCCAGGCAAATGGCCTCCTGCTCTCAAAAGGTGTAAACTCTGAATGCAAATTCCCATTGTTAGCAAATGTTTCCATGTGAAGGAAGTTTCTGTCTTGGTCTGGGTATATAATGAATTGCAATAAGAGGCTGAGGGCGATTTGTAACTCAAATTAGCTCGTGATGCAGAATGTATGCAGGCACTTCGAATCAGTGTATCATTCGTTCAGTGTTTTTTTTTTATTTTTTTTATTTTATATTGAAAGTAGAAAAATGAGAAAACAGTTCCTTTTACGTTTTTTTTTTTAATTTTTTCGTTCTAAGGTAGAAAAATGAATAAACAGCTTGAATATTCGATTTCTACACGTGGGCGGGAATGAAATGCCCCTTTCCTCTAATTTCAGTTCCGTCATCAGTTCTTCTTCAGTTCCGCACAGCAGAATAAGAGTCCTACGCTGCTGCAGTTTTGTGGATTCTTAATTATTTTTTTATTTTTTTATTTATTTATTTTATCATGCAGCATGCTGTCATTTATTTCTAAATGACTTAGGTCTATATAATGCATG
The DNA here is from genome assembly GCF_963993115.1 of Abramis brama. Classification (NCBI taxonomy): domain Eukaryota; kingdom Metazoa; phylum Chordata; class Actinopteri; order Cypriniformes; family Leuciscidae; genus Abramis; species Abramis brama. Next base: position 9,807,332 of record NC_139965.1, read on the forward strand.
CTACTTCAAATAATCTAAATGTTGACTTTCAAAAGTAGGCGTGCCAAGAAGGCTATTCGCTGTATTTTGGTTCCTTTTTGGTGCACTAGAAAGATGTTCAGGAGACTGTGACACGCCATAGACAGTATATAAACTGACACAGCGACCCCATAGGTTTCAACGGAGAAAAGTGAAGTCAATTAGAAGCTTTCACTTCCTGATGGCTGAGCGTACTGCGCAGACTCAAACTGAGCTTGACGACGTAGATGTGACGTGAGCAACCCGTCTGTCTTCTAGTAGCTGTGTCAAGAGAAATCTGAATCATTCCCTTCCAAAACTTGCAGAGATGGAGATTGTGAGTAGAAGGTGTCCATGAGCTAGCAGCAGGAGCAACTTTTGCTAAGTATTCTGATTAATTACTTTGTCATTTTGCCTCCACGTCCCCCCGATTGCCCGCGAGCTTCTCCTCCTGTCTATACGGTAATCTCTCTGTGCGACAGAGAGTCGCGTGGTTATGACGCAATCATTAGCCTATTTTTACAAAAACTGCATCTACGGGGCCATAACGTAAGATCCAAGGTAATGGAGCCTTTTATACATTTTCGCAGAGGTGGACAAAGTACACAACTTCTTTACTTGAGTGAAAGTACAGATACTACTGGTCAAATATTACTCCGTTACAAGTAAAAGTTGTAAAGACTGATACTTAAGTAAAAGTACAGAAGTACTCGTTTTTAAAAGTATTTAAGTATCAAAAGTAAAAAGTAAATGTCAATGCATTGTTTTATTATTGTTGCATTGTTGAATACTTACAGTACCTTATGCCTCTGAATCTATGCCTGCCTGCCCTCATATCAATATCACATTTATTTCTAGAACACAGTTCGAGTAGTGGGATTGAATATGAGATTGAATAAGTGCACTCAATAACGTCTACAATGGTTTCGGACACCCAAATGGCTGTTCCCTCAAATAGTGCCATTGGCTTAGTTTTTTGGCTTTGATGTCAACCCGACTTTCATTTCCAACCAAAATCCATTGTCTGTCCGACGTCGGGTTCTGACGTAAATCTGACGTCGGGTTTTGACGTAAATCTGATGTTGGGTTTTGACGTCAACCCGACTTTAATTTCCAAACTAAAATCATCCCCTGACTGACGTTACTACTTTCTACTCAAGTACCTTGACAGAAATGTAGTGGAGTAAAAAGTATGATATTTGTCTTTCAAATGTAGTGAAGTTAAAGTAAGAAGTTTCCAGGAAAGATAATACTCAAGTAAAGTACAGATACTCAAAAAGTGTACTTAAGTACAGTACTCAAGCAAATGTACTTTGTTACTGTACACCTCTGCATTTTCGTGTTTCTTTAGAAATAAATAATGGACAAATGGAGTCTTTAAACGCCTCAGATGTAAAGTTATTCGCTGTCAAAGTGACACCAAAATGAATGGGAGTCAATGGAATGCTAACAGCAGGTGAGGGTCTGCTAATCAATGGCGGCGCCCGGGGAAGCTTCAATATTTTATGAAACCCTGCCCCCCTGAGACGCGCTAAAGCAGCGCACCATGTTGTTTTCTTTATTTTTCACAGGCATGACATTTTGTAGTCATTTTGAATGTACACAAATAAAATGATAGGCTACATTTTACTGTTTCGAATGACAGAGTATTAAACAACAGAGTATTAAGTTATTTCCCCTGCTGAGAAACAAATCCAAGTGATGGCGCTGACGCATCGCGCTTACACAACATAGGCATCAGTTCGCTTCTGGGATTGCTAACTTGACATCGCAGCCTGTTCATTAATAAAATAAAACAGTCAACCAAACATATAAAAAGTTATTCTACTTAATTTAATTTGTCTTTTGTACAATATAAAGGCTGTGCTGGTCAGTCATAGCTTGCTGTTATTCCGATCATTTCTCTTGAAGATGCTGATTTAGCCTTCATGTATATTAGGACTTGACTGAAGGACGAAGCCTTCTTTACATTAATAGTTAGCATCCAAATGTTACATTGCAGATATGAAACGTTAGACCGAATGAGAGATGCACGAAACCAACATCAGTACAGTTTCAGTTTAGATTCAAAAAATTTGTTTAGGCTTGGCGTTAAAAAAGGCTAAATGTTGTTTGTAATAAAGTGCACAAGAGGCTATTTTTATAGGCTAGGCTACTATGTATATTTTTATTATACGTGGCTACTTATTTTTCATTCTTGTTCTTTTCTGAATTCCATTCATTTAAGGATTTATAGGCTACAGTATGGGGAAGTAAAATAGGCTACGTATAGCGTATATGTTATTAATAGTGTTTATAATATCCATTTTGTATTTTATTTAACAGTCTTTTACAATATGTGCGTGCTTCTCAACATGGCCTGGTGCACCGCGCACAAGCGCGCATCCTTTAGATCTTCTCCTGTAATTTTCCTGCTCCCCCCGTAAAACCAGATCGAGCCAGTCTATCTCCCTGCTCCCCCCGTAAAACCAGATCGAGACAATGGTTCTTCAACCCTCTCTGTCTTTCCTGAATAGGAACTCGTTCATGCCAGGTGACATACATGCACACTGAGAGAGAATCACAAGCTAAATCATAGGAAAACCCACACAATATCTGAGAAGTAAATGGGAAAGAGTAAAATATAAAATTTCCATAACAGCTATTTACTTGTGATTTAGCTGCACTCATGTAAAAACGTTATAAGCAGAGGTGGACAGTAACAAAGTACATTTACTTGAGTACTGTACTTAAGTACACTTTTTGAGTATCTGTACTTTACTTGAGTACTATCTTTTCTGGAAACTTTTTACTTTAACTTCACTACATTTGAAAGACAAATATCATACTTTTTACTCCACTACATTTCTGTCAAGGTCCTTGAGTAGAAAGTAGTAACGTCAGTCAGGGGATGATTTTGGTTTGGAAATGAAAGTCGGGTTGACGTCAAAACCCGACATCAGATTTGCATCAAGACCCAACGTCAGATTTACGTCAGAACCCGACTACAGATTTACGCCAGAACCCAACGTCAGATTTACGCCAGAACCCGACGTCAGATTTACGCCAGAACCCGACATCAGATTTACGCCAGAACCCGACGTCAGATTTACGCCAGACGTAACGTCGGACAGACGTTGGATTTTGGTTGGAAATGAAAGTCGGTTTGACGTCAAAGCCAGAAAAACTAAGCCAAGGGCACTATTTGAGTTAACAGCCAATTGGGTGTCCGAAACTATTGTAGACGTTATCAAGTGCACTTATTCAATCCCACTACTGGAACTGTGTTCTAGAAATAAATGTGATATTGAGGCAGGCATAGATTCAGAGGCATACGGTACTGTAAGTATTACATTCAGCAATGCAACAATAATAAAACAATGCATTGACATTTACTTTTTACTTTTGATACTTAAGTACTTTTAAAAACAAGTACTTCTGTACTTTAACTTAAGTAAGAATCGGTATTTACAACTTTTACTTGTAACGGAGTAATATTTGACCAGTAGTATCTGTACTTTCACTTAAGTAAGGAAGTTGTGTACTTTGTCCACCTCTGGTTGTAAGCCAGCAAACGCGGTAGGCTACTTTATTATTATAAAGTAGTCTAACACTTGACATAAACTTATTATCCTATTACCATCATCAGTAGTTCAGTAGACTATGAAGTATGCAGTTAGCCTAATATTTGTATGAAATCATGAAACATTACCTGGTCACAGTGGCAGCTGCTGGTCTTTCAAAGAGGGGAAGCTCATTTTCGGCCTACATCATAAAAATTATTCATTTATATACGTAAATTATACGTTCCTTTTCAAGAAAATGCTCTGTGAAAAATGAATGTAATAATATAATAAAGGTAGAAATAATAATATAATAAAGTATAATAATAATGCTACTAATAATAAGATATTTTTTAATTATTTTTGAATTATTACTAATAATAATAATATAAAAAATATAATAAGTAATAATATAATAAAGGTATAAATGTATAATTGTGTGAAATGTATTATAAAAATTGGCTAGCAATTTCGACAAGCAAATACCAAGAAATAGGTTGCAGCAGTTTGTCTTTGAAAAATCCGCGATGGGACTGAGCTCGAACAGCTTCAACATCAGCGACTTTTTATTGTATGAAATCGCTGTCAATCAAAAGGAGACACAGCCTTTCGACAGACCCTCCAATCATCACGCGGAAGCCCGGAGTCCAGTCCAGCCCACTCCCCGTTCACCCCCAGAGAAGCTGAGCTTCCATGGGCGGGACATAATCGCAGCATTTATCCAATGACCGTCTAGTTTCGAAGCGCTGAAAAAAACAGTTTGAAGCAGCCCCATAGAAGTCAATGGAAGCTGGGCTTCAACGGGGAAATGCACTGTCTGTGACGCTACGGGAATGTATGAGAAGGAAATCAAGTCAGCCGACCTGCTGTATGTAACTGATTCTGAACGAACTCGTCTTTGAGACGAACGTTGTCTAACGCATTTTAGTCAATAAAATGTTAATACAATAACACATATTTGACCATTCATTTTTTTGACATTATAGGGGAAGCTGAGCTTCCCTTGCAGTCTTAAAGAAATCACCACTGCCTGGTCAGTATCTTCTGAGTCTATCTGTGCCTGTTCCATGCCCGACGCTTCTAGCCTACCGAACAGGTACCGGTGTACAGGGTGGGGGTGGGTATTTACAACAGTGCAAGTATTCCACAGCGACTCTAGGGGTCACTGTTTGACAAAAACACAATTTCTACATAGTGTGCCTTTAAAGTGAAAGCAGCCTGATATAAGAATCAGTAGAGTATACGTTTTATTCATACATGCAGTTTTATTTTTTCATTTGATTATTCAATTTCATACTTGAACGCTGCTTTTAGGTAGCCTGGATGCCAGCCGAACTTCGCCCGGCCCACATAATTTTTAGGTCGGGAAGTTCGGTCTGGACTTGATCCGTTGTGGAGCCATTATGCCCGAACAAAAGCTGTTCGGACCAATCAAATTGTCAGGGTGGGCTTTATACGATGATGGACAGATGATCAACAGTAAAGTAATCATCCACGTCATCAAAGAGCGCTTGGGTTGAATTCGTTTACAACAAAGATGACTGCCACTGGAGAATTAAGATTTCACGAGTTCACACTTACAAATAACTTAAGTTAGATAGAATCATCTATTCATCCATCATTTAGAATAGATAAATGCATACTTGGCGTGCTGTCCGAGGAGAGGCTCCGTGCCGAACTTTGTGTATTCCGCTATTGCGTCTGTTATAGAAGATATCGACAACACATTAATTTGAAAAGAGGAACAGAGAAACGCGATCAAGGCATTTGTCGGAAACATGAATGAAAAACACACGTCAATACTCCGTTGCTCTGATTGGTTGTAGGTCTATCCAATTGAGTGCAGAGGCATTTTCTTTCCTGGTTCGGTTGAAACGCCCCATAATCACAGCCCAATGGAGCAGTATCAGACTCACATTCTGACTAGAATCTGAGTATGACGACGTCAGGCTAGCTTTTAGGCATACCTTTACTTGGAAAATTGAACGCAGTTTATTTTATTTGCATCTTTCTATTATTGTATTTGTCCTATATTGTTTGTTTGTTTGTTTGCTTTTTGTATGCTGATATTACCATTGCCTTCTGCAATAAAACAAAACAAAAACAATTCCAAAGAAATTTTATTTACAAAGGTGGATGTGTGATATAGTGCAAGAATATGGATGTAGTACTGCAACAAAATGTATGTTTTTGTGTCATATATAAACAACTTAGAGTAATGCTTATTTAACAGCATTTGTAGCAATGTTGTTTTACAAAATTATATAATATAATAATTATTATTTTTTAATCTAGATTAATCTCACTGTAATCTTGGAATTAATCTAGATTAATCTAGATTAAAATGGCTCATTTGAATTCTGCCGAAGGCATTCAGAATATGTGTGCTACTGCTACCCAAATAATGACTAAAGGGCACGTGTTTCTTAAATACAAAGTGACATTTAAAAGAACTTGTGAAAAAAATGCCAGAGATTTTATTTTTTATTTTTATTTTTTATTAAAACTAACATAAAGTATGATTTTTTTTGTTATTATTATTTATTTATTTTTTTACTTTGAGCAATGATGGAGCTATGATAGACTCTTCTTATGAGCATATAAAACAAAACAGCTCCTTGAAAAAAATGAAATAGCCCAATATTGTAGTAGTTATAAACAAAGGTCTATTTTTAGTTCAGATTAACATTTGAGGGCAGCAATGTTATTCATAATGTCAAAATAAAACCAACGTAATGTTACTTGAAAGCATTATAGCCTACTATTCCTGCCAAACTTCCATGGTTGCAGTTAGTGTTACTACAGTAAATCCATGGTAAATGTTGCAGATCTGTGGACACTGGATAGTTCATTCATGGCACAATGTTTATTCCTGGTTTGATCCATTAATAACGGAGAAATGTGAATTGTGAGCAATGTTATTACTTAAGTAGCGAATTCAAATTATTTATTTACTGGATCTCTTGATCAAGATCGGCTCGTGCTGCTCTGGTCCAAACTGATAAACAATGTTGTGCAAACTACGGACCCGCCTACATTTGAAATAACGAAATTTTGGTCGGCAGGAAAAATGGTCCAACAAACCGTTCGGTTTGAAAATGTGTACAGAACATCCGTGCTAAAATATCAAGGGGAAAGTCATCATAGCTTGCGTAGTATAGACCCAGCTCCCAACCCAACTTTGAGAATAGATTAACGGCGATATTTTTGATAAGAGTCTCACGTTAACGCAGCACGTTAACGCCGATAACGGCCCACCAGTAATAATAATCTGTAATCCATACAAACAAATATCTTGGTTAGTTAGGCACATATGTAAGTGAATGGGATCAAATATTGAAGGCCATAGCGTCAGCCATCAAACACTGAACTGGACTAGATCCAAAAAGCAACAGTATGAACTAAAAACAGTCTGTGCTTGCAAATATAATGGCTGAATACGTTTATTTGTTTATGTTAAGCCTTTTTCCTTCAGCATTTGTTGTATGGTGATATTTATCATATTTTATTTTTAATATTAAAAAAAAAGTTAAAAAGTTGAGATCATCCTCTTACTTATCTGTAAACTTACCCGGGTCTTTTGCATAACCTGCTTAATACTCTGAACTATAACTAATATTCCCTGATCTTACCTGATGTTGTCTTCACATTCTTTGAAAGTGCTGGAATTTTCTGTTTGGTGTCACTAGTGGGAGCAGAAAAGACACACACCCCTTTAAATCAAAATAAAATACATATTACTGTTTAACTGCTTAAAAAAGAATGATAAAAACCGAAGAATACTGAAAGATATGACCAATAACACTATATATGAGCTAAACACTGCATCACTGTTCACTTCCAGATAAACCGATTCTGACTGTAACGCCCCAGAGTTCAGTGTTCACTGGAGACACAGTTACTCTCAGCTGTGACATGGGAAGCTCAACTGGATGGACGTTTGACTGGAGGAAAGACTCAAACCCTGATTCCAGTGATGATGCAGGAACTAAAACAATCAGTTCTGTGAGAGTCTCTGATGGAGGAACATACAAGTGTAGAGCAAAGCGAGGAGAATACTACACACACTTCAGTAATGCAATAAAGATAACAGTGAGAGGTAAGTGCCCTTTTACTCTGTAGTTTTTATTTTTATTGAAAGCTAATTTTGAGTTTTTAAAAATTCAAACATGAAGTGTGTTGTTTTCTCATTTAACAGAGAGACCCAAACCTGTAGTGAAGGTGAAGCCTGATGTTCGTGTGTTCAGAGGAGAGAGAGTCACTCTCACATGTGACATACAGGAGACAGGAGTCTGGAGGTACAGCTGGTATAAAGATCAAGATAACAGCAGAAGAACAGACCAGATCTATTACAGCGCAGGACAAGACCAGATCTATATAATCACATCTGTGGAGCCGTCTCATGCTGGTCTGTACAGCTGTAGAGGAACTCAGACTGAAACCCCACAGTCCTCAGAGATCAGTGATGGAGTTACACTAACAGTATCAGGTGAGTGTGTTCATCATTTCATCACATCACTTTAACCTGAAGACACTGAGAAGATAAGCAAGTAAATCTGAGCTTACTTCCTATATACAGTGACAGGGTGATTAGGATCACAGATCGTTTCAGAGTTCATTATCTATATCTTCCAGACATGTTCAGTTCATTCATGAGCTTCTGCTCTTCAGATTATCTGAGATGAATGAAACCGTCAGTGTAGCAAACAAGCCTTGAGACTTGATCATTTGTCCTCAGTCAGACCGAGGTTAGGATAGAAATGATGTTACAGTGACTTACAGAGCCGCAGTTTACCTGTTCTCATGGCCTGAGAGTGTCGGCAGTTTTTCAGACTAAAATACTGTAGTAAAACTGATCAGCGTGTGTTCAGAGGAGAGAGAGTCACTCTCACATGTGACGTACAGAGAGGAGGAAACATTCAGTGGAGATACAGCTGGTTTGGAGAAGGAAACAATCATATGAACAGTTCAGTTTCACAGCTGATGTTTCTGATCAGTGCTTGTCTGAGATAGTGACGGAACCGAAGCCTCAAAACGCATGAGAAAACGTCTCAGGTTACGACTGAGAACAGGGAACGAGACACTGCATCTATTGACGCTATTGGGGAATGCAATAATCATTTGTCCTAGTCAGTGTGTTTTGTCTTTCTTCTCAGGTTTACCCACATCTACAGTGACTGTGACACCAGACCGTCCTGTATTTACTGGAGAAACAGTCAATCTGAAGTGTGTGATAAAGTCTGATCACAGTAACTGGAGATATGAGTGGTATAAAGACAGTGTAATGTTACAGACGTCTGATTATCGTTACACTGTAAACAGAGACACTCTCACTATCAGAGGAGCTACTGAGTCTGATCAGGGTCAGTACTGGTGTAAAGGACAGAGAGATGGAAGACCAAACTCTTCAACATCAAGCTCTGCTGTTTCTCTCTCTGTGAAGGGTGAGTTCAACATCATTGTCCTCCTAAACTCTTTATTCATGATCATGATCACACAACCAATCGAGAGACTTTTACTCTCATTCACACTGCTGATAAATACAGTTGAAGAAAAACAATTAAACTGAATGCCGAGGTCTGAAAATGCATTTTAAAGCTAAAGTGTTTTTAACTTGAAGTGTAATCTTAAAAACACAAAACTCATAAAGTTCTTAAAAAAACAGAGAAACACAACAAATAAAGACGTCTGTCTGATGCATGTGAACACGGATCTGAGAAACAGCTAAAAATAGCTAATTACACTTTAATTCCACCTATTCAGTAACATATTTCTGTATGTAATTACTCTGCTTGCACTTTCTGAGAATCTTTGAGTCTATACCTAGGCGAGTGGTCCCTGAACTCACAGATAGTCAGTCTGATATGGAGTGTGTTCGGTGAGGCCGAAGTCGACCTTTTCGCCTCGAGAACCAACACCCACTGCGCAGTGTTCTTCTCGAAGAACAGGGACGCGCTGGCCCATCTCTGGCCCACCTGCCCCTTTTATGCGTTTCCCCCCGTTTCAATGATCCCCCAGGTCGTCAAACGGGTCAGGGAGAGTGGATGCCCAGTCCTCCTAGTGACCCCCCTCTGGAAATACAGGACGTGGTTTCCAGAGCTGGTTCAGTTATCGGACAGGGTCCCCTGGCCTGTTCGGCTGAGGAAAGACCTCCTCTCACAGGCCAACAGGATGATATGGCATCCGCGACCCGACTTATGGGCCCTCCATGTCTGGCCCTCAACGGGTACCCAGAGACCTTCCTGAGAAGGTCTTGAACACTATCACTGAGGCTACACTCTTAGAAAGAATGTGTCAAAAAGGACACAACCTGTGTTAAATTTTAACACATCTGTGGGTGAGCTCCAGGACTACTAGATTTGTGTTAATTTCAACTCATTCACTGTGTTAATGAGTTTAACACACTAAATGTGTCAGAAAGGTTAACATAAAGATGTGTAAAATATGTGTAAAAGATGTGTAAACATGTGTAACATTACCACATTGTGTGCTATCCTTGGCTACACACACTGTGTTAAGAAAGGTATCTAAAATCCTAAATCCTAAACAAAATAAGCATTTGACAAAATAAAGTCTGTGGTTGATTATCTTATTTATTATAATGACTGACATATCAACAATTAAATTCAATCCAGAATAGAACAATACAATTTAAAGCAGTCAAAAAGGAATGTCCAACATAGGATAAAACAGTTATTTTCTCAATCTCATTCTCAATCTCATGACACACTTCCCCACCTTCAAAATAATTTCACTTATTTCCAAAACATGTTTGGCTTGATGTACATTGGTGGCCAAGTTTAGAAAATATTAAGCATTTTAATGTTTTTGAAAGAAATCTCTTATGCTCACCAAATATTTTATCTGATACAAAAGTACAGTAAAAACAGTAAATATTGTGAAATATTACTACAATGTAAAACAACTGTTTTCTATTTGAATATATTTTAAAAATATTATTTTATTCACGTGATCAAAACTGAATTTTCAGCATCATTACTCCAAGTTTTCCGTGTCACATTTCCTTCAGAAACCATTCTTATACGATGATTTGATGCTCAAGAAACAGTTCTCATTATTATTATCAATGTACTCCTCCATCTTTTTCACAGCATTGAAGTAAAAGTGATCATAAAATCAGTCTTTAATAAGCCAATCTTTGGGAATAAGCATTTTGTTCACCTTTGGGAAAAATACATAAATGAACCTAAACCTAAATTAACTTATCCTGTTCAGAACTTAGTCTTGTTTAGCCAGACCTATCCCTAGACTCTATTGCAGCTTTTCTTGACCAAGTACCACCCAAGAGGACGTTTGACTGACATGTAACGCAACCAATCACAGTTCGTTTTGTTCTGCGTCATGTTTAGGGGCGTGATAATATATGATGTTGATGTCCCTACAATAACATACTGGCTGCATCTAATAAATTATTCATTCAAGAACGTTAAGCAAGTTTACGGCAACAATGGAGCGCGAACTTCAAATACTTTTGAAAATCCAGCGTTTAGTTGATCCTGGTAAGCGCTCATTGTCACAGTTGTAAGCACAATAGCATTCTTCTTCCACGAGGGGTTTTGGTGTCACGGCATTTGTTTCCAGGCGAACCGATAAAGAACACGACACTCACATCTCCCGAACATCCTGTAGAATTCAACCAATCAGATCGCGACTTTGAAACTCCTGAAGTGTTTCCAGAAAAGTGTGACATATGCATCAGTCCCCTGTTTCCTGGATGCAAACGTGTCCACCAACACAAATGTGCTCAGTTCTTCTTCAGAGAAGATCGCAGTTCCAACACTATATAAAAATATAATAGGGAGAGAGAGAGAGAGGAGAAAATTACACAAGCATCAAATTGTTTTTAATCTCCATCATACTATAATTCAGAATATATATATTTGTAAGTAACACCCTTTTGTCAGCACATTCAAACATTTCAGTTGAACTGTAAACTAAATTATGCCAGATTAAATTTTAATACTTACATTTCCTTAATTCTCTCCAAAAATGCTGAGATTCGTAGGCTTAACTGCAATCAGGGATTTAGGCTAGCCAATTTCAACTTGTTTGCAGTGAAGGGACAGCTGTTTGAGACAAACACACAGTAAGATACATGATGCAAGAAATCCCCATGTGATGATCTTTTTCTTTCCCTCAGTAGTTAACCTACCTGTGCGCTGATAGGCTATGCTTATTAGGCACCTTCCTGGTCGGGTCGGACTCCTTGGCCTAATAATAGATCAAAAGAATGCAAAAATAAAAACTTAAGTTGTTTAGAATGCTTGATTTGATATGAATTAATGATTTAGTGAGTTTTACTGCAATGCTTACCTGAATAAATTAAATCTGGTGAGACTGAACACGGTGGTCGGTGGAAAATGGTCCATCCTCTGATTGGTCCATTTGCTGTGTAATAAATATTAGACATAATGCAAAGGTCACTTATTTGATATAAAGTTAGCACATGTATTGTATGCTAACAGTTATATAGCCTGCACATCACTGGCTCAAGAGCACTTATGACATATTGCTAATCATTTCAGCAAACTTTCAAATACGACTACATTTTATACGTAACATTAATCAAATTAATAAAGAGTAGACGATTTTTAAAACACCTTTACAGATAACATTTTGTGTATTGTAAATTGAGTAGCACTAAGTTACAATCTAGGTGCGGTCACGTTTACCATTGCTTGGCGAAATTTTGCGTGTAAAATCCATTTATTAATAAAGGTCTCTTCGTTATCTGGAATTTCGTGTGAAAGTGGGAAAAAATTATGCCGATTTTGAACCGGAGTTTCCACGCAAATTCGCAATATTGATCAACATAAAGCTGCTTGGTTTAGCCGTGCTTCAGCTAACTTAACTTTAACGTTACACTATTGACAATAGTCGAGTTTTTTGCCCGGAAAATCTCGTTGTAACCTAGCTTTCAAACCAGTATTAAAATAACAGTAGCAGGAAATATTGTTTTTGTAAATGAACATGAGTGAAAAATATATAATTCAAGTACAGCGAGCTTACCTCAAGAACCTTGAGCATCACCGGCGTGATTCGGCGCGAATCATCTCCTCCCTGGTAAAGAGGTGGTTTTCACGAACAGTTTTGACGCGTTAAGGTAGGCCTATACATGTTTTATTTTCAACAATTTAGTAAAAACAGTAACAGCCCACAATAGTTGCTGTCGTTAACAGACTTTTATCTACTAACGTTACTGAACTGACTGGAACTGGATTATGTTCACTCAAAAGTCACCTTATTGGTTGGTTCAGTTCGACTAGCTAATTTAAATAACGGTCGCGTTATAAAAAATAACACATTAAAGTGTGTAAGCACATCAGTCTACTCATATTGTGTTAAATGCTTTGAGTAAATACCCAAGTTGTGTAAACTTTAAACTACACATGGATATGTGTAAAATAGATTATTTTTTTATACACAGTTTTAGTTAATATTGACACAAAATGTGTAAATTAGAGTGTTACACATAATTTGTGTAATTTTTCTACACATTCCTTCTAAGAGTGTAGGGCCCCTTCTACCAGGCACCTTTATGTTCTGAAGTGGTCAGTGTTCTTCAGCTGGTGCTCGGAAAAACTCTTTGAACCAGGGTCATGCAAGGTATCTGTGATACTCTCCTTCCTACAGGAGCTGTTGGACGCGGGCCCTTTCCCGTCCACGCTCAAAGTTTATGTGGCAGCCATGGCAGCTCATCATGCTCCAGTGGCTGGCCAATCGGTAGGAAGAAACGACCTGGTGGTATGGTTTCTAAAAGGAGCTAGGAGGTTGAAACCCTCCAGACCTCCATCTGTGCCGTCTTGGGACCTCTCCACGGTCCTTGGGGCCCTGAAGAGACCACCTTTTGAACCGCTCCAGTCGATTGATCTTAAACCTCTCTCGCTAAAGACTGCTCTCCTGCTGGCACTGGCATCTATCAAGCGAGTGGGAGATCTGCAGGCCCTCTCCGTGAGCCCTTCCTGTTTGGAGTTTGGATTGGATGACTCCAGGGTCATCCTCAAACCCAGACATGGCTATGTACCCAAAGTGCTCTCAACGCCATTTAGAGCACAGGTTATCACATTATTAGCTCTTCCCCCTTCTGCTCAGGATGGGGAGGCTAATCTACTCTGCCCTGTCAGAGCACTGAGAATCTATCTGGAGCATTCTGCGTCTTTTAGACAATCAGAACAGCTCTTTGTCTGCTTTGGTGGCCGATCTAAGGGTTATCCAGTCACAAAGCAAAGACTGTCTAGATGGATAATGGATGCCATATCTATGGCATATACTTCACTGGGTCAGTTTTGCCCTATAGGTATTAGAGCTCATTTGACTAGAGGCATGGCCTTGTCTTGGGCTTGGTCTTCTGGGTTTCCCATTCAGGATATTTGTGTGGCGGCCGACTGGTCCTCGCCTTCCACATATATGAAGTTCTATAAAATGGAGGTACCTTCCCTGCATGCGAAGGTACTTTCGGTATGATTAAGGCCCAATGGTGTCTGGTCTTGTCTACAAATTATGTCACTGTGCACAAACACATATCTATTTTATTATAAAACCCGCCTTTGGCCGGTTATATTTCCCCATACTAATAGACCCGACAGTGTCCGGTCTTATTGGTACATTATGTTGGCTTCAGTCATTTAAACCTGCTAAAATGGCGTTTTCGGGGACTAATATAGGCTAAGGCTGCTTGGCGGGCTCTGACGTTTAATGGCGTATCAGAGGCGCCACGCCATTGGATGTGCAGTTGCTGCAGCACAGATAATGAGTGAACCAGACACTCACTGTGCTAGCTGTGCAGCTGCAAATGCGTAAAAAAAATAAAAATCTTCAACATATTTACTTGACACATCGCTTGAGACTTACTGATATACAATTATAATTAACATTTATTTGGAGTATGGCTACTTATTTTTTGCACAATGCACATTTCTTAATATTAAGCCTAAAATGTGTTTTAATATAACTATTAGTAAGGATTGTATGATCTCTGTAAAATATCAGTCTTTAAATGCAAGATATTTAAAGTGTACCTAAAATATACTTGCAATAGTTTCACTTTAGCACAATCAAATATACTTAAATTTAGAAATATTTTTGTTTTTGTTCCACACAAGAAAGAAATTCAAACAGGTTTGAACAACATGAAGGTCAGTAAATTTAAGCAGAATATGAATTTTTAAATGAACTATTCCTTTAATACAGAGCTCTAAAAGGGAAATGATGGTGGGATAATATGATACAGGAGGAAAAATATTGCAAAGCTTTTATATTCACTCACAAAACTTTGTTGCTCAATAATGTGCTTGTGTTTCTGTTTTTCAGTGTCACGTTCAGGTCAGATTTCTGTCTTCAAAATCCTCAGTTTTCTTCTGGCTGTTTCTCCGTATCTGCTAGCGACAGTCGTGCTGCTTTACAAATGTTACAGAGCGAGAGGTAAAACTTAATTCTGACACACACACACACACACGCGCGCACTCTCTCTCTCTCTCTCTCTCTCTCTCTCTCTCTCTCTCTCTCTCTCTCTCTCTCTCTCTCTCTCTCTCTCTCTCTCTCTCTCTCTCTCTCTCTCACTCTCTCTCTCTCTCTCTCCAAATGGCTCACATATTTTCTCTGACAGATATGCATTTACTGCCTGTCTTTTATATTATATAAATCTATATTTTAAATAGATAATGGTCATTCATGAAAGCAATAACTGCAGTGAAAAAAAGAAAGAAAAAAAAGAAAAACAACATAAGACATGTCCGTTTAATTGTTGATTTTTTTTTTATGTGTGTATTTCACAGTCTCTACTGCTGAAGACTAAAGTCAGTTCACCGTAGCAGAGGAAGACACTCCAATATGATCTTAACCAGTTTAAAAAGTCTCGTACTGTTATTTCTGTCAACATATGGTTTGTAAATATTGTAGCTGGTTCTTCTTTTATAGACTTCAAATGTATAATATAATTGCAGGGATGCAGGAAGATTGGTAATCAGGGGGAGATGGTAATATATAGAAATAGTATATAGAATAAAGAAATAATATAAAAAACATGTCAACACCACCAAGCATAACGAAAATTCCCTGAGAACGCTCGTTTTATAGAGCTTACAGTAGGCCTGCATTTTTGACAGAACATAGTGATTCTTGCAATTGTAATTTATTGTGGAATGTATTTGTGATACAAACAAAGGCTATTGAGATATTTTTACAGGCAAAAACAAGCCTGACGAAATACTTTTTATGTTTTTTGGGCGTTTATTTACACGACAGTGGCGTTTGGGGGACTTTTAAAAATGTGTTCAGACGAGACCCTTATCATCTCTGTGTAAAAACAAAAATGCGAATTTGTGAAAATGGTGATGTCATGCACATTTGTAGGCTATTACGTGTTTAGTATATAAGCTTTTTTAAATGAAAGGTTCCTTACAACAGACTCAAGGATGATATATGTTTTCGAAGCCTTTGTGTTCAAAAGTTTTCTTAAAGGAAGTTAAAGTGACTTTATATCAGAGGAGAACATTCTAAGATTGGGATTACAGTGAATATTTATGGCTTTGTGAATATGAAATTAATCCAGAAGACAAAGTAATGATACAGTATTATCAAGATTAACATCCTTAGAATGACAATCGGACAAAAACATGATAGATTATGTCATTTGTGTCTATAGGCCTGTGCGCTCAGCTCGAGTGAACTATAGTAAAATAATGTGTGTGTGCGCAGTCCCGTAGTCTTCATTTACAAAGTCACATCGCCAACTACTTGTCTGGCATGCATAATACAGCATTATTAGTTGTTTTTTACGGATCCCTGAGAACAGGGATATTTTTGATAACGTTGTCATCTGTACAAAGAAAAAGAGTTTCTGTTTTTAGCACATCGTATTCATGTGAACGTATTGTTCTCCAGAGTGCAGTGGAAATCCTCCAGTAGGCGGCGGCAAATCACTGTCATTGAGTGAGTCATTGAACCTCATTCAAATTAGGGCTGCACGATTAATCGCGATTATGAAATCGCAAAGGCTGCAATTATTTGTTATGCGCAACTTGTCATTGATGTATGGCTCTGTAGACACTGTGAGTTTGAGTCACTTATAACGTGCATTTGAAAAAGCAACACACATCAAACATCTTTCCAAACATGAGAAGCATTTATGAACCTCTTGTCCAACAACAGACAACATTTAATAACATGCTTTTACTCCAAACTCACTTCATAACGACAGTTGAGCTCATCCTTCTGATTCTTACACAGAATAAGGCAGTCGTGTGTTTATTAGTCATGTTTAATCAATCAAAGCGTTTCAATCTTCTGATTATTCAGCAACAGACAGTATGATGCCCGATAGGGATTTCCTGGAATGATGTGTTATTGTACTACTACTTCATATTTGCCGTGTGTGTGAGACGCCCTATAGTGTTCAGGTGTGTGTGTGTGTGTGTGTGTGTGTGTGTGTGTGTGTGTGTGTGTGTGTGTGTGTGTGTGTGATGTCCTCTGGTCTTCAGATGTTCTGCACTGACAAACTGTGCATAAAATAATCGCAGCCTTTGCCAAATCAAGTGTGGTTTTGCGTCATTGCGATTAATCGTGCAGCCCTAATTAAAATCATTCGTTCAGAGATTCTTTCATTACGTGTTGCTCAGACGAGCAACAGTTCTCATGTGGCTTTGTTTAAAACTATTTTCAGACAATAAAAAACAGACAATATGTGTCTATAATGTAAGTTACATACTATTAACTTGTTTATTTAACCATTCTATAACAATATCACTCTTGCAATATGCTTTTCCAGAAAAAACGGCACTTTTGCCCTTTACTCTTATTGCTTACCTATATCATAAATAAAAATCAGGAACTCATATAAAATAATATTAAACTCATATAAAATTCAGGAACTTTCCTCAATGTATTGATTTTGTTATAACATTTTTGTGTTCATAAACCTGTGAAAACTATATTTGTCATAACCATAACCTGTTAAAAAAATAGTTGTGTATGTTCTTCCAATAGCTTACAATGATATCATGTTGCTTGTTCTAGATCACTCGTCTCAGTAATTAGTAAACATGCCAGTTTTATTCTGTTTCAAATGTTCTGTATAAACAAATTACTAAATAAGTGTGGATTTTAACTTATTTGGATTTGCTCTTTTGAACAATTGTTAGAACCCTGATCGAACTCAAATGCCTGTTGCCCAATGGTTTATTTAATGTAACATCAACACTCTTTAAAGGATTAATTCAGTCAAAATAAAATAAATAAATAAATAAAATCACCATCATGTCGTTCCAGAACCCGTATAACCCGGAAGCGCTGCACTGTGTTTAGAGACGCTATTCTCGTCGCTTCATAACATTAAGTTTGAACCACTGGAGTCACATGGACTATTTTAACAATGTCTTAACTACCTTTCTGGGCCTTGAAAATGGTCGTTGTATTGCTGTCTATGTGGGGTCAGAAAGCTCTCAGATCTGAGATTTGAGGCCAGCAGCCGTATCACCCTGTAGCCCAAGACTGGTTTCCCACTGAAGCTCAGCAGGGTTGAGTCTGGTCAGTTCCTGGATGGGAGACTCCTGGGTAAACCAGGCTTCTGCTGGAGAAGTGTTAGTGAGGCCAGTAGGGGGCGCTGCTCATCCTGGGTCTATATGGGTCCCTAACGCCCCAGTGTAGTGATGGGGACACTATATGTCAAAGAGCATCGTCCTTCGAATGAGACGTTAAACCGAAGTCCTGACTCTGTGGTCAATTAAAATTTAAACACTTCTCATAAAGAGTAGGGGTTTAACCCCGGTGTCCTGGAGCCAAAGTCCTTCCATCGGCCCTTATCAATCATGGCCTCCTTATAATCCTCATCCACTGAATCGGCTTTATCACTCTCTCTCTCCTCTCCTGCTGTAGCTGGTGTGTGTGTGTGTGCGTGTGTGTGTGTGTGTGTGTGTGTGTGCGTGCGTGTGGTGAGCGCACTGGTGCCGTTGTACTGTGGCTGTATCATCACTGGTGGTGGTTGAGTAGATTCCCCTGACTGGAATTTAAAGTGCTTTGGGTGTACAGTAGTATAAAAAGCGTTATAAATGCCTCATTCATTTCATCAGAAAGATCTTCATTTGTGTTCCGAAGATGAACGAAGGTCTTACGGGTTTGTAACGACATGAGGGTGAATAATTAATGGCAGTAACTTCATTTGTGGCTGAACGAACCCTTTAAGGGAGAATATAGTGGCTCTTAAAAGAGTCTTTAGGTTCCCTGATCAGACAGCCGAGCTGCTAAACACATTTATGCTCGTGTGAGGGATGATATTTTATATGGATACTGGAACAGGCCTTCAGCACTAAGCCATGTTTACGTAATAAATAATGCAACCAAAATTTACATCGCAAATATGGAAACATTTGTATTTGTGCTGAGAGTTGTAGTTTAAGTTTCACTTCAAATAAATTAGTTTGACTTAATATAGCCATAAATATAATTTAATATATAAATGTATATACATATCTGTAACTTTGAGCTATTCTGAATAGCCTAATGGTAAAATGTAAAGGATTTGTTGTTGAATTATACTTGACTGTGTTATTGATGCAGTTTAGACTGACATTTTTTTGTAATAATACAGAAAACGAAACCTTGTCTTTAATGCTATTATGTTTGACATTTAAGAGAGTTTGTGAAATTCTGATAATTAATAATCAAAATATTAAAATAATAAAGTTATCAAATAGTATTCAAATAACCTAAATATGTTCTCTTATGAAACATCAGTCGAGACACATTGATTGCTTTGATTTTAGTTGTTCGCTTCCACAAACTGGAAGTTGGAAGTAGACATTAAAAGAGCATCATAATAAAAATGATTGTAAAAGTAAATATTTAAATATATGTTTACCTGTGTTATTCAACATGATATCCTCTTCATGAAATGGATTTAACATTAAAGATTTATAAATAAATAAAAACAGACAGAGCGCCTGAACATATTGTTTGACTCTCATATTAGTGTTAATATTCACCCACTATTCTCTTCATTTAAATTACATTTGTAGGTTGACAAGTCAACATTTGTGAACAATTAGTGAAAAATCAATAGTGCAGCGCACAGACCTCTGATATACTATAGTAAAAAAAAACCTGAAACTGATTCAATCTGTATTTTATGAGGGAAGATGAACTATCTAATTACACATCAGAGACAAGAAGCTGGATTGTCCAAAAAAGAAAAAAAAGAATTCAAATATAAATGTTAATGAAAATAATGCTTTTGCATTCACAACATTTATTGAAGACAAAAGCCAATATGCCGTTAGAACAGAAGTTTCTCATCTTAGTCTATAAAAAAAAAAACAGATTTAAAAAGATTTGTGGATTTTTTTTTTTTTTAGTGTACTTTTATCTCACAGCAAACATATACAATTAAACCCTTGAAATAAGTCGATTTTATGTTATGACATGAATTTTAGAGTGAGAACTTAAGCCTTGTCTGTGAAACCAGCCATAAATGTTTTATAGCTTATTGTTCTACATCATCTCTCTCTACATGTACGTAAATTGTTAAATCTACAATACAACTGCTCTTTAAAGATAATATGTGTGGCTCTTAAAAGAGCCTTTGTGTGTGTGTTGAGCTGACTCCTCTACTTGGAGCTGGTGTATTTGGTCACAGCCTTTGTGCCCTCAGACACGGCGTGTTTGGCCAGCTCTCCGGGCAGCAGCAGACGCACGGCGGTCTGGATCTCTCTCGATGTGATGGTGGAGCGCTTGTTGTAGTGAGCGAGACGAGACGCTTCACCGGCGATGCGCTCGAAGATGTCGTTGACGAAAGAGTTCATGATTCCCATCGCTTTGGAGGAGATCCCGGTGTCGGGATGAACCTGCTTCAGGACTTTGTACACGTAGATCGCGTAGCTCTCCTTCCTGGACTTTCTGCGCTTCTTTCCGCCCTTGCCGGCGGTTTTAGTGACGGCCTTCTTCGAACCCTTCTTGGGTGCGGACTTCGCTGGTTCAGGCATGATGATTCAGTCAGAGAAACTCAAAGAACAATAAAGCTGAATCACTGCAGGCGGGCTTTATGCGCTGCTCTATGCTAATTTCAAAAGGGAAGTACGACCTTCTCTGATTGCTTGTTTTATTGGACCAACCCATAGAATAATTTCATTGGCTACCTTTACTTGTTATACAACCAATCAGAGACTTTAAAATGTTGATCCCGCCCATCGCCTCGTGTCCTTCTACCATCCCCCATTGATTCTATTGTTTGTTCTTTGTTTCATTTTCCGCATCTTTCGGAATGCAATGCAGTATCAAATATTTAAAGTACATTATTGATCATTTCAGTTGTTTAGTCAAATAAAAAAAAATAATTAAATACACAATTCATACTATATAAACACAAGATCACATACCCCCGTTTATTTCATACATTATCCTTAGGAATCGGATGAGACGTTAACCCGAGATCCTGACTCTCTGGTCATTTAAAAAAAAAAAAAAAAAAAAAAAAACCTTGGCACTTCTGGGCCAAAACGTGTGAAACTGTCGTGTAAACACGTAGTTACGCGTTAACGCGCAATTAACGTGTTAACACGCAATTTACGTGTTAACACGTCATTACGTGTTAACGCGTAAATTATTGGACATTAGCACCACCTACTGGTTTGGTGCTCTTGCTCAAACACACAGAACCTAATTAGATTAAGCTTGGAAAAAGCAGTTTTTAATGTGAAAATACATGTTGAACAATGTCTTTTCAGAATATAGGCTACAACTACATTTTAAATGGGCATATTTAGACAGTTAACTAACTAATTAAGCCCTGAAAGTCATGACCGTTTTCACAATCACAATAGAAATTGTGTAAGGATAATAACACATTTCTCCAAACAGTATTTTCATGTACACTTATACTGTAGCATATTTCTAAAGCATTTTTTTATAATTTAACCTCTATGCATTATTTGTTAAAGAGCTCCTTCTGATAACACCATTAAGCCTTATGAATCTGAGATAGTGCATTGTTTTGCAGTGTTTTTCGAAGTTAATATATATATATATATATATATATATATATATATATATATATATATATATATATATTACAAAGTTATTTATATTACAACACACACACTACACTTTATTATATTACATTACACACACAAACATATATTACAAAGTTATTTATATTACAACACGCACACTACACTTTACACATTATACTACATTACACACACCACACACACACACATGCCTATGTCATAATAATAATCTAAAACAAGAGTGGCTTGAATTATTAATAATTGAAATGAGACAGAACTCCTGCCGTAAAATGGCATTTTACAATGGATATTCAAATGTGAAATCAGTGAATATAAGACCAACAATTATTAAAATATATTGTAAGAATACTACACAGAACAAGAGATTATGCTATATTCTCGCCAATATGTTGGATAGATTTGGAGATTACACTCGAGTTTCCTGCAAGTTACCCTTCCGTCAGTGTCGTTGGCTTATGATGGCTGATGAGGTATGCTCAGCGTAGTGCTTGTGTCACTCTATCATGAATAATTCAAATAAAATAAAGGTGTTGTGTCACGTTGACACTGCCTGTCGTAACTGTTTGTAATCATTCTCATGACTATTAATGCGGTGATGCACACCTTCGTTGTATTGTATGAGATTGTGAACGAGCGCTTACCTAATGGATACGATGAGCCTACGTCACCTGGCATCTTCAGTTGGGTGCGCGCCCGTGATGCGCATCGTATAGTAAATACAGAGACGTGAAAACAAACAGCACAAAGCTACTTTCGGATTTAATAAACACTGTTAAACTTATTACGGTGGGTTGTATACGTTGAAAATAGTTATCTTTTACTTTATTTAAGTTTGTCATGAGTTTGTTTCTTCGCGATTAGCGCGAAAGCCTGCCATTATATGCAATAAATCAAAATACCGGTGCCGTTGGAATGTTGTTTCAGAGTTATGAATTATCTTCGACTTCGAATTACCCCCGGGGCGGGCTCTCTCTCAAGGTGTGGATAATGTTGTCAAGGCTGGATCTGGATTTTCCCTTTGCCTGCAGAGATTAGGCCTATTGTCTGTGATGTGGACAAAGTCCTCCGGCTGGACCTGACATGAAGACTTGATACTGAAGCAGAAACAATCTCTCTCTCACTGACCTTGATTCTGCAGTTGCGCAACTCTTCTGAGTGACTGTATACTGAACAAAAACAATTTAAATTGTTCTTTTTTACTGTAGGCTATCCAAATAACGAAACAAAATCATTCTGCAGCCAACTTAATGAAAACAACTGCTTAATGAAAACAACTGATTTACAACTTTTTAAAAATGTATTTTATTTTTTATAAAAATTACTATTAGAGACTAAATATAGGACACCTCGGCTTTCAGCTGATATTGCAATTAGCCTAGTTGTGTTTGGAATAATTATTAATGATATAGTTATTATTTAAATTCATTGTAAATTTTCTGCTACTATTTTATATTTTATATTTGCATGTTTTTTATATTTGCATGATTTTGCATGTCCACATCTGGGTGATCGCTGTATAATACCAAACACTCAGGGCTTTCTCACAACATGCATTTTCATTAATACAAGGAAGGCAAAAAGTGCTGCACGGGGTGTAACCTCTTTGTGCTCTTTGGGTGTAGGGATGGTTCCATTTAGAAAAACAATATGCACTATTAATTATTAAAAATATAAAAACATGTATTTCATTAGTAGCCTAGTGTATTTGTGTGTCTATAGCTGAATATGTTATAAAATCAAAGAGAATAGCTCTGATGATACTACATTTAGGCTACTTTTAATAAATGCATTAATAGACTGCAGTGCTTGATTGTGCAGTGAATACTGAACTGTTTCATCAACAGAAGGGTGTTTTTTGTATGTTGTGTTAATTGATTTTAAAGCAACTATTCATTTAAAGAAGTTTGATTGAGGAAAAACTAAATATCAGTAAGTGGTCTATTAACCCCCCTCCCACTTTCTGATTCATGTAATTGTGTTTACAGTTGCTTGCTTTTTATTGTGTTAGGATATGTATTGTTTTAAATGTTGTGTGTTGTTATGATTTATGTGATGCAGTGGCTATATTTTGAGCCCAAGACAAATCAGAGTGATTCTCAAAATGTTCAAAAAATTATAAAATAATTATGTATGCTATTTATTTATGTTCATTGTCCATTTTTAAAGACATTGTTCAAATTTTATTTTAGATTTAATCCTGCAATTTACAGGATTTGTTTGTTATTTGTGCTTTTGCAAGATAGCCATACCAGCCAGTAAAGTTCCATGTTTTCCAATGTGCCAGCATGCAATTTACGTGTTAACACGTCATTTACGTGTTAACACGTAAATTGCGTGTTAACGCGTAAATTGCGTGTTAACACGACAGTTTCACACGTTTTGGCCCTTTTGGCCTTCCATAGCTAGTTTAGCTCTGGAGGCACGGTGCCAAATTCCATCCACTGGCCCTCATCAATAGACTCCATTTCTCGCTCTCCTCTCCATAATCTCCTCATATAGCTGGTGTCTGTGTCTTGTGTGTGTGTTTTGGAGCCGTTGTATCATCAAGTGCTTCACAGACACTGGTGGTGGATGAGGAGATTCCCTCATTTAAAGCTCTATGGTTGTGCAATAGTATATATGAAAGCAACATATACGTTAATTATATTAGAATATAATTATATTAGAATATAATTGTACAGTGACCACTGAAAATGATGCAACACTTATTAAATGGAAACACTAAATAATTCACAATATCGGTAAAATAACACAAATTTGTTTTCACCACCTCAAACTTGTTCTTTGTGTGTAAATGTGCGTGGCTCTTAAAAGAGCCGTTGGGTTTGTCTTCTTCGTGGATCTCTTAACCCCCGAACCCGTACAGAGTGCGTCCCTGTCGCTTCAGCGCGTACACAACATCCATGGCGGTGACGGTCTTTCTCTTGGCGTGTTCAGTGTAAGTCACAGCATCACGAATGACGTTCTCCAGAAACACCTTCAACACACCGCGAGTCTCTTCATAGATCAGGCCAGAAATACGCTTGACGCCGCCACGTCGAGCAAGACGACGAATAGCGGGTTTAGTGATTCCCTGGATATTATCGCGAAGAACCTTTCGGTGACGCTTAGCGCCTCCTTTCCCGAGTCCTTTACCGCCTTTTCCTCTTCCAGACATGACTGCAGATAATCTTCAATCCACAACAGCAGATGATAGAAAAACTACTGGGGAAGAGGAGTTTATAGTCAGCTAGCGGACCTAGTTGAAACCAAAATAATGGGCGGTTCTAGTAAACGTCACAGTTACGCATTACCAAGTCGAGGTCAGTCTTTTGATGCTGGGTAAGAGTGGATAGGATTTAAGGAATATTGATAACTGCATAAATAAAAATAAATAATATGCATAAACTTTAGTGATGATAATAATAATAATAATAATAACTACATAAACATAATACAATAACTAAATGTCGTAGCATAACACGAAAATAATAAAATAAAAAACACCTAAACCATCGTTAATTTCGTTTTATACTCTATTGACAGTTGGCCAATGGCTGTGCGCCTCCTGATTTCCCGCTGTCTTCTATAACCGTGCATTTGCCATTTGTACATAAATCTAATGCAGCGTGTTATTCTGGTTTAAAAGGCCCAGGAAACTACATTTATTCATTTATAACATTAACATCGTGGAATACTATAAACTCATTTTATTTTTATGCTGGGTAGTTAATGTTACTAATGATTGGAATATGTAATCATTCTTGGAGAAATTGTGTGGCTCTTAAAAGAGCCTTTGGTCTGAAGAGAAGCTTCCGTCAGTCTACTTGGCCTTCGCGGGCTTCTCGGTCTTCTTGGGCAGCAGCACGGCCTGAATGTTGGGCAACACACCACCCTGAGCGATGGTCACGCCACCCAGAAGCTTGTTCAGCTCCTCGTCATTGCGCACCGCCAGCTGCAGGTGTCGAGGGATGATGCGGGTCTTCTTGTTGTCCCGAGCGGCGTTTCCAGCCAACTCCAGGATCTCAGCGGTCAGATACTCGAGCACAGCGGCCAAATACACCGGAGCTCCGGCACCGACGCGCTGGGCATAGTTGCCTTTGCGGAGAAGCCTGTGAACACGGCCGACGGGGAACTGCAGTCCCGCCCTGGAAGAGCGACTCTTGGCCTTAGCGCGAGCCTTTCCCCCGGTTTTACCTCTTCCACTCATTGCAGTTTAAGTTTGTTTACGATTAACGAGGGGAACAAATACAATGCGGTTACCAGTTGTGAGGTGACTTATAAAAGAAAGCGTGACAGTCCCCTATTGGTTGAAATCTGAAAACATTCCCAGCCAATCAGTGATCTTCCCTCTGAACACCAAACCCCCCTTTCTGCTACTGACACTCAAACACGTCACGCTGTAGTTTCATTTAAAGCCGCTAGTCTTCCTTTTAATTGGTGATTTTATTTTGATGATGATGATGATGATGATGATAAAAATGTGTAATTACAATTTAAACACTTCGGTCATTAAGCATAATAGCTTTAGTTTAATTGTATAAATATATAAACATACACTACCGTTCAAAAGTTTGGGGTCAGTAAGATTTTTAATGTTTTTAAAAGAAGTCTCTTCTGCTCACCAAGGCTGCATTTATTTGATTAAAAATACAAACAAAAACAGTAATATTGTGAAATATTATTACAATTTAAAACATGTTTTCTTTGTGAATATACAGTAAAGTGTAATCTATTCCTGTGATCAAAGCTGAATTTTCAGCATCATTACTCCAGTCTTCAGTGTCACATGATCCTTCAGAAATCACTCTAATATGATGATTTGATGCTCAAGAAACATTTATGATTATTATCAATGTTAAAAACAGTATACATTTTTATTTCATGATGCTATGATGAATAGAAAGTTCAAAAGAACAGCATTTATCTGAAATCTAAAGCTTTTGTAACATTAAACACTACCGTTCAAAAGTTTGAGGTCAGTAAGAATTTGAATTTTATTTTTGGGGGAAGAAATAAAATAAATCAATACTTTTTTTCATCAAGGATGAGTTTAACTGATCAAAAGTTACAGTAAAGACATTTATAATGTTAGAAAATATTCTATTTAAAATAAATGCTTTTCTTTTGAACTTTCTATTCATCAAAGAATTAAAAAAAAAAAAATTGTACACAACTGTTTTCAACATTGATAATAATAATGAATGTTTCTTAAGCATCAAATCATCATATTAGAGTGATTTCTGAAGGATCATGTGACACTGAAGACTGGAGTAATGATGCTGAAAATTCAGCTTTGATCACAGGAATAAATTACAGTTTAATTTTAAACAGTCATTTTAAATTGTCATATTATTTCACAATATTACTGTTTTTTGTTGTTGTTGTTGTTGTTGTTTTTTATCAAATAAATGCAGCCTTGGTGAGCAGAAGATACTTCTTTTAAAAACATAAAAAAATCTTACTGACCCCAAACTTTTGAACGGTAGTGTATGTATAATATGCATTTATGTATTTATGCATAAATACTTAAGACTTGATCAAAAACATAACATTCCCAAATGGGCCTGTTCATTTGCTTTCACTTGTAACATAAAGGAAAGCCAATGTCACTTTTGACCAATGAAATAACACTCTTTACTATGAACTAGTGGGTGGCTTTTAAAATAGCTTTTTATATATATATATATATATAAAAACAAGAGTTTATTTCTTTTTGGCTGCTGTCTTTTTAGGCTTGGCTGCTTTAGGTTTCGCCATTTTGGGTTTGGCTACCTCTGACTTTTTTGGGCTCTTGGCTGCTTTCTTAGGAGTCGCTGGTTTCTTTGTCTTCTTAAGGCTCTTCGTTGCCTTTTTAGCAGCAGTTTTCTTCACCTTCTTCTGAGTTCTTTTACGAGAGGTCTCTCGTACTGCGTTGAAAACGCCAGGGGAAAAACTCTTTTTCACGAAATACTGAAGCAAAAAATGATCCTTTAATTTTTGAAATAATGTAAAGCGCATTGCAGCAGCACACAGCCATGGGCGAGACGGCTCGCTCGCTCATTGGCTGCTCTGCGGCAACTGCATAAGCCTATCGAGCGAGGCCTGCGGTGACGTCAGGCCAATGAGGGCGCTTCGCGCCCTCCTTGCCACTTCCTGCCGAAACGGGCGTGGCTTAGTCCTATAAAGGGAGCTCGAAAAGGCTGATTCACTGATTTTTCATCTCTTCAGCGAAGCTCACGCATCGTTGGATCACGCGTCGTCTGAGAAGCACTTCAGCGGGACGAGTCACTTACAGAAGCTGCTGGCCCACGCCGCCTTCGACTGCCGTTCCTGCTGCGCTTTCCGGCGCCCATATCCTTTTCTGTTTATCTTTCTGTGTGTGTGTGTGTTCGCCCTGCGACACACACTCGTAAAAGAGCTCGCGTCTTTTTCAAGATGCCTTCTAAATGTGGCTCGTGCCGAGCCCAACTCAGCGAGGGAGACCGTCATGTCATCTGCGTCTCCTGCCTGGGTGAAGACCATGCAGCGCTCGCGCTCGCTGACGGCGGCTGCCCTCACTGCGCGCTTATGCCTATGGTGACTCTGAGGACTCGCCTGGCAGTATTCTCCGAGCCTGCATTTCCCGCTGCACTGCCGCGCCGTAATAAGCGCCGCTCTCAGCGGGTCCCGGAGCCTTCTCCAGCCCGACTAAGCTCGCCGGTTCGCCCGCCTGCTTCACCGGTTTCGCCTGGATCACTTCCTGATGCTCAGCGACCGCTGTCTGCCGCCGCCTCAGCAGAGGAAGTTGATTCTAAAGCTGCGTCGGGGGAGGATGACACGTGCTCTCTGTTAGCCTCGGGCAGCGAAGACTGGGCGAGCTCTGTGGATCTCGCGCTTCCTGCTCGTACACCTAACAGAAGAGCTAACATCGAGAGGGAGCTGATGCGCGTACTCTCGCTGGCCGCGGCGAGCCTCGGCCTCGAGTGGTCCGCTCCGGAGCCCCCTTCTCGGACTCGACTGGATGGTAGCTTTCTCCCTGGTGAGCGCACTTCTCCGGAATCCAAGCCCGCCCCCTTTCTTCCTGAGCTTCATGAAGAAGTTGCGAAGGCTTGGAGCGCTCCCTTTTCAGCCCGAACACGTTCGTCTGTTTCACCAGCATTTGCTACTCTAGACGATGCTAAAAACAGAGGCTACCATTCTCTTCCGCCGGTGGAACAGGCGATAGCGACCCATCTTTGCCCGCCCTCTGCTGGACGGCGGACGAAACCGGTGTTGCCATCCAAAGCCTGCCGCATGACGTCGACGCTGCTCGCGCGAATCTTTTCCGCC
The DNA here is from genome assembly GCF_963993115.1 of Abramis brama. Taxonomy (NCBI): domain Eukaryota; kingdom Metazoa; phylum Chordata; class Actinopteri; order Cypriniformes; family Leuciscidae; genus Abramis; species Abramis brama. The sequence goes on from NC_139965.1 coordinate 9,836,178, forward strand.
GCTGGGCAGGCTGCGTCTGCACTACACACCATGGCTACGCTGCAGATCTTCCAGGGAGATCTCCTCCGCAAGCTGGACGAGATGGGACCTGATGCGATCTGCCTCTCGGACTTAAGAAGCGCTTCGGATCTCTCTCTCCGCGCTACTAAGTCCGCTGCACAGGCCATGGGACGGTGCATGGCTTCCGCCACTGTAGCTGAGAGACACCTGTGGCTAACGCTCTCGGATATGGCTGAATCTGAGCGCACCGCGTTCCTCGACGCCCTGCTGTCTTCTGCTGGCCTCTTCGGATCCTCTGTCAACGAGTTCGTAGAGAGATTCCGCTGTTTCAGTTCCAGGAATTGCGACTGTCTCAGCGTCTTCTGCAACGCGCAAGCCCGTACAGTTGCCCGCTTGCCTGCACACAAAAGCCGTTTTTACGGCTACCCAGATAAATCCTGTAAAGAGTGTATTTTCTGGTATCCCGGCCACGGCCGATGGTGCAATAAATGTAGTGCTGATGCCCACTGCCCAGTGCCCATCCCTACACACAAGCACAGCCCTTCACACAGGGCGCGCGCCCATAAAATCGACTCAGGTCGATCGCGCAAACGACATAGTAAATGTGCCCACTTCCCAGTGCCCACAAACACTATGTCACACATGTCACAGGGTTTCTGTAAAAACGAAACCTGTGCGCGCTCGCTCTGCCCAGGCAGACAGCGCGTCCAAAGCAGTAAATGTGCCCGCTTGTAAATGTGAATTCAGAAGTAGCACACCTACTTCGTGCCGAAATATCAAAACTGATGAGCAAAGGGGCTATAGAGCCTGTGTCTCAAGCTCAAAGCGAAGGGGGGCTGTACAGCAGATATTTTCTGGTTCCCAAGAAAGACGGGGGTTTCAGACCCATACTGGATCTAAGACAGCTGAACAAAGCATTAATGAAACGCAGTTTCAGAATGCTCACGACCAGGAAAATGTGCTCGTGGAGCACAGGGCCATTTTACTCGATCACCTCGAGAATCTTGGTCTCAGAGTCAACTGGACGAAGAGTTCGCTGAACCCCAGTCAAACGATTTCGTTTCTGGGCACAGTTCTGGACTCACAGTCTATGATAGCGCGGCTGTCACCACAGTGCGTGCTAGACATTCAGCGCGCGGCGAAACTTTTCCGCTGTGGCGCGACCGTCACGCTCAGGAAATTTCAGAGGATGCTAGGTCTTATGGCCTCAGCATCATCAGTTCTCCAGCTGGGCTTGCTCCGCATGCGCCCTCTGCAGTTCTGGTTGAAAGCGCGAGTACCGCGCAGAGCGTGGGCATCCGGTTGGCTGCGTCTCAGGGTCAATCAGAGCTGTGTGGAAGCTCTAAAACCTTGGAAGACGAGCGACTGGTACCAGTCAGGTGTAAGCCTGGGGACTTCCTCGAGAGTGATAGTGGTGTCGACAGACGCCTCCACATCGGGATGGGGAGCGCTGCTCGAGGGCAGAGCGTTTTTCGGCCTGTGGTCAGAACGCGAAAAGCTCCAACATATCAACTGCCTGGAAATGTTGGCAGTGGACAACGCGCTGACGCGTTTTCGTCCCCAAATCAAGGACCAACACGTCTTAGTCTGTTCGGACAACATGTCTGTGGTGTCCTATATAAATCGCCAGGGCGGTCTCACATCCCTAAACCTATACAGGCTGGCGGAACGCCTCCTGATATGGGCTCAGCGCAACTTGCGCTCGCTGAGAGCAGTGCATGTGCCAGGGATCCAGAATCTGGGTCCAGACAGACTGTCCAGGAACAACGTTTCTACGAGCGAATGGTCTCTACACCCGCAAACAGTCCAGCTGTTGTGGGAGAGATTCGGCAGAGCGGAGGTGGACCTGTTCGCGTCCCACGAAAACGCTCACTGCCCCGCGTTCTTTTCCAAGAGCGAGAGCGCGCTGTCCCGAACGTGGCCGCGCTGTCCGCTCTACGCTTTTCCCCCCGTCTCCCTCCTGCCTCAGGTGTTGGAACGGATCAGGGAAACGGAATGCTCAGTGCTGCTCGTAGCGCCGCTCTGGATGAACCAGCCGTGGTTCCCAGTTCTGATGCAGCTAGCAGACACTGCCCCGTGGCCAGTGCCATTGAGGAAGGACCTCCTCTCGCAGGCCAGGGGTTCGATTTGGCATCCTCACCCGGAATTGTGGTCCCTCCACGTGTGGGCGCTCAACGGGTACCCGCTGATCTCTCAGTGGGGGTGCTAAACACTATCACTCAGGCTAGAGCACCGTCAACTAGACGGCTTTACGCCTCAAAGTGGTCAGTATTCTCCAGCTGGTGCACGGCCCGGGGTCTTTCACCCCTCGATTGTGAGGTGACGGAGGTTCTCTCCTTCCTACAGGAGCTGTTGGATAAGGGCAGAGCCCCTTCCACGCTCAAAGTCTATGTGGCGGCTATCGTAGCGTTTTCTGAAACAACGCTCGGTCAGTCATTAGGGAGGAACGATCTAGTCATCCGCTTCCTCAGGGGAGCTAGGAGGCTGAATCCTCCCAGACCTCCTTCAGTCCCTATGTGGGACCTCTCTACAGTTTTGGAGGCCATGAAAGGTCCCCCTTTCGAGCCCATCCAAACGACTAGCCTCAAACATCTGTCATTCAAAACAGTGTTTCTGTTGGCTCTCGCTTCAGTTAAGCGCGTAGGTGACCTGCACGCGCTCTCGGTGAGCGCAGCGTGCTTAGAGTTTGGGCCAGGTGACTCGAGAGTCATACTCAAACCTAGGCATGGTTATGTGCCAAAATCCCTCAACACACCGTTTCGGGCTCAGGTTATCTCCCTGTCTGCCCTGCCGGTGTCAGGCGAGGAAGGGGACTCAAGTTTTCTGTGCCCTGTAAGGACCCTGAGAGCTTATGTGTCTCGCTCTTCTGTCTTTAGACAGACTGAGCAGCTATTTGTCTCGTTCAGTGGACGTTCCAAGGGAATGGCTGTTTCGAAACAAAGCCTGTCCAGATGGATAGTCGATGCTATAGCGCTAGCTTACACTGCCAAGGGTCTTCAGTGCCCATTGGGTGTCAGAGCGCATTCCACGAGAGGCGTTGCCTCATCGTGGGCTTGGTCTGGTGGGATTTCCTTACAAGACATATGTATGGCGGCAGGCTGGGCCTCGCCGTCTACATTTATTAGGTTTTATAACCTAGAGGTTCCCGCTCTACAGGCTAAGCTATTGTCGGTATAATCAAATCAGTGGTCTGATTAGGACTCTGAGGCCGCGAGCGCAGTGCGCTGCCGGCTATCATATGGGCAGTATTGCGTAAGACCCACAAATTCCCACATTAGTTCAGGCTCCCCGCCTTGTCTATGTGATGTCATGTTACTGCGTCAGTGGACGTCACCATATAGGGGCAGAAGGGTTCCCTTCCTGTTCCAGGACTCTCTGTGAGTCCCTCTAGTGATTTATGCTTGATAAATCCTGGGTATCCAGGTTTATGGGTGATTAATCACAGTACGCACGGCGTTTTGCACTGGTTCCCCTAGCGTTTTCAACGCAGTACGAGAGACCTCTCGTAAGAGAACGTACTCGGTTACTAACGTAACCTCGGTTCTCTCTAGAAGAGGGAACGAGTACTGCGTTTTCTGGCCGTGCGTACGGTTCACTCTGGTTCGCTTCGGCGATGAATAAAATCAGTGAATCAGCCTTTTCGAGCTCCCTTTATAGGACTAAGCCACGCCCGTTTCGGCGGGAAGTGGCAAGGAGGGCGCGAAGCGCCCTCATTGGCCTGACGTCACCGCAGGCCTCGCTCGATAGGCTTATGTAGTTGCCGCAGAGCAGCCAATGAGCGAGCGAGCCGTCTCGCCCATGGCTGTGTGCTGCTGCAATGCGCTTTACATTATTTCAAAAATTAAAGGATAATTTTTTGCTTCAGTATTTCGTGAAAAAGTTTTCAACGCAGTACTCGTTCCCTCTTCTAGAGAGAACCGAGGTTACGTTAGTAACCGAGTACGATTTCTGAGTGGCGGGTTTCTTTGCTGCTGCAGTTTTGGTCTTCTTAGCGGCAGCGGGTTTCTTGGCTTTAGGAGTCGCTTTCTTGGCGGGTTTTGTCTTGGTCTCGCTCTGTTTCTTGTTGAGTTTAAGGAGCCGGAGGCGCCGGTCCCTTTAGTCTGGACTAGGATGCCTTTATCTGTGTAACTTTAAGAGAAAGATAGATGCAAAAGGTTTATAACTCAGTTCAGAATGACACCTTTTCCCACTGTTTCCACCAAGGCAGAACGGTTTTAACTCTTGTCGCTGTTGTGTATTAGTTGTCTATACTGATTACACTGAATTTGGGTAGGATTGGGTTTTGTACCTAATCTTGCATATTTATCTCAATATATAGGCTAATCATAATCTGTTGAACACTTATTATAGTTTTTTCTATATGTATTTTTTTTTAGGTTTAATGACCATAAAAGTGATATCAACCAACGTTGGCAGGGCTTTAAATAAATGTCATAATTGTTCACAGTCTAAATGAGTTCAGTTTCTCTCAGGTGGTTTAGCAGTAACTTTATAGCGGAAGTCACGGTATGTTGTGGGGTCTAACTTTTCAGAGGCCATGGGTGGGAGAAAACTGACATTAGATTTACAGCAAAACACATCACTTACATTTTCACATGTTGCAGAGGCTTCTTTCGGCTCACTGAAGATGTAATCACTTTAGCAGCTGCTTGTAGAGCGAATATGACTGTTCAAGTCTTTAGTTTAAGAGGCCTTGTTAAAAAGGTAATTAGTTATAAACCTTCTGATTAAATTTAATATCATATATACAGTATATATATATATGTATGTATATTTCATCTGTGTTTTGGTGTAATTTAATTGCCAAAGTGTTCGTTCTTGAGGTAGCCTACAACCATATGTTTACAACCAATGTAAACAACATAATGCGCATGAAGCCCAGACAGATTCACTGACAGAAAAACTGTTTACGGTTTACTCTAATGTATGACACAGCAAGTTTGTTTTTCTTTAATTATTAATCTCATGTCTGTATTTCTTTAAATATTCATCATGTGTCTATTTTAAAACACTTATTAGTCTGTGTAAGTGGCCACTGGAGGCCGCTAGAGGTAATGCATTCACAGTCAGGTCATTCATGTGACTGGGTTGGAGGCTGTGAGCGCAGGATCCTGTATGGCTGATCAACAGTTTGCTCTCGCCTGATTTCTCTCATCTCAGAAGCTCAGGGTCATATTTCAGAGACATTCAAGCTAGCGGCTAATTCAGGAAAGCAGCAAGTCAAAAGTTTGTACCCTTGGTGAGCGGAGTGAGGTGTGTATTATTTGGCTCCATGTATAAGGAAAGGCTTTAACGATGTAAAATTTCTATATTGATGTAAAATGTCTATATTGACTGTTGCTGGAAATTGTTTTGTTGTGTATCTTGTACCAGGAAAGCTGCATGTGTTAAGTGAGCAAATTATTGTTTTATGTGTTGTTATTTTTAATGTTAATTGCACATATCCACAAATGCATGATGATGCACTGTAAAATAGTTGATGATTTATTTGTATATTTTTTTTTGTTGTAAAAAAAAACAAAAAAAACAAACAAAAAAAAAAACACTGCTAATATCTGAGATATGTAGTGACAAATAAACGGGTTATTCCCAAATATCTACTGACCAAGTCTCTTTCCGGACACCCTGTGGAGGGTTTCAAACTTAACCGGCAATTTACCTAAAGATGATTGTGCTTTTAACAGCCAACCTATTTTATATATACATACATACGTACATACATACATACATACATACACACACACACACACACACACACACACATACACACATACATACATATACAAGGCCTAATAATAGAGTTGAGCTCATAGTTGTGGTTTGACTTCTGCTCTGTTTCTGCTCTGTGGTTTTAACCAGTGTAGTGGAAACTTTTATGCACAATCTGCATCTTTAGTTTCATAAACCTCAAATTATCATCACAAGATCAAAGATTCAAAGAATGTCTGGGTCATTTTCATTGACTTCCCTTTTTTAGAAATCCAAAACCATGTTAATTCTTTAAAAGGAGGGCAGTGAGAAAGGGTTGTCTAGAAGTGATGAGAGATGTCACTTCTTAACTACCCTTTCCCACTATATCCTTTTAGAGAATACATAAACATGGTTTTAACCCTCTAATGGCATGAATTTTGTGAGGGGTAAAAAATCACCCCATTTCCCTGATAATATATTCATCATAAAATGTGTCCAGCCAATCACAAAGTAGTTTAAATTACGTGGTTGCTAGGGTGTTCTGGGTGGTTGCTAGGGTATTCTGGGTGGTTGCTATGCTGTTAGGCAGTTGCTATGGTGTTCTTGGTGGTTGCTATGCTGTTAGGCGGTTGCTATGGTGTTCTGTGTGGGGTAGCTAGGTGGTTTCTAAGGAATTTTGGGCGGTTGCTATGCTGTTAGGCGGTTGCTAGGGTGTTCTGGGTGGTTGCTATGGTGTTGCTAGGTGGTTGCTAAGGAAGTTTGGGTGGTTGCTATGCTGTTAGGTGGTTGCTAGGGTGTTCTGGGTGGTTGCTATGGTGTTGCTAAGGAATTTTTGGTGTTTGCTAGGGTGTTCCTGGCGGTTGCACAAAACACATACATACAGTAACTCACTCACACACACACGCACAGACACGCTCACTAACTCACACACACTCACACATGCACACACACTCACACATGCACACACAGACATGTCAGCTGATATTATATATCTTTATTATTATTATTATTATAAAAAAAAAAAAAATAAGTAAAGGAGCAGTGTGAGGTCCAAAAAGGTAGTTTGCTGCCTGAGATAAACATCATGCCATCTTGTTGTGGACAATTATAAGTTCATTTGTACATATGAGTTCATATTGAGTCTCTGATCATTTGAAATGAATATAGTAAAAAATAAGTGAAATATTTTATAATGAATATCTTTGTTTACTTTCGTAGAAACAATCACACTGGGCTTTAAATGTTGACAAATTGCTGCAAATTATGTGAAATAGGATGAAAACACTTTCATGACGAAGATTTTTATCTCATATTACAGAAATAATGTTTTTAATAAAATAAAAAAGGATGGAAAATATGCAGATTCTGCCATTTAATGACATTAGATTACTTGTTTATTCAATCCTCATGTAAAACGTACTCGGTTACTAACGTAACCTCGGTTCTCTCTAGAAGAGGGAACGAGTACTGCGTAAGATATCTTACGCTGGGGAAAATCCTTTTTCCGCGAGATATTGAAGCCAAAAATTATCCTTAATTTTGTTTTCAATTCGCGTTGCGGCAGCATACAGACATAGGAGAGGCAGCTCGCGCGCCTATTGGCTGTTCTGCGGCAACTGCAGCAGCCTATCGAGCGAGGCCTGGCGTGACGCCAGACCCAATGAGGGTGCTTCACGCCCGCTGCGTCACATCACGCCGAAACGGCCGTGGTATAGGCCTATAAATACCGCTCGCAGGCAGCTATTATCTGGTTTTTCATCATCGAAGCAACCAGAGCGTGTGCATGCACGGCAAGATACGCAGTACTCGTTCCCTCTTCTAGAGAGAACCGAGGTTACGTTAGTAACCGAGTACGTTCTCTTACGAGAGGTCTCTCATACTGCGTAAGATATCTTACGCTAGGGGACCCAATGCATAAAGCCGTGCATGCTGGGATCTGACACCAAAGACCCAAGGGCGAAAGCCCGGGGTTCATATAGTGCATAATCACCCAGGGAACTCACAGGGAGTCCGGGAAGAGGGAGGGGCGAAGCCGCACTCTTCCACATATGGCAGCGTCGCTTAGACGCGAATTTCATCATACAGACAGGGCGGGGTACGGCCTGAACTGATGGGGAAATGTGGGTCTTACACAGTTTGCCCAGGCACATCTTTGTGCTACTGCTTTTCACTGTCGATCATCGAGCTGTGCTCAGTAGACGCAGCATTCTGAGCTGATAGCATCAGGTCAGATAATACTGGTTAACTAGACCGACAGCAGCCTGGCCTGCAGGGCGGGAACCTCTAGGTTGTAAAACCTTATAAATGTAGACGGGGAGGCCCAGCCCACCGCCGTACAAATATCTTGCAAGGCAATCCCACTCGACCAGGCCCACGAAGAGGCCATGCCTCTCGTGGAGTGCGCTCTGACACCCAACGGGCACTGCATGCCCTTGGAGGCATATGCTAGCGCTATAGCATCAACTATCCATCTGGATAGGCTCTGTTTCGACGCGGCTCGTCCCTTAGAACGCCCGCTGAACAAAACAAAGAGCTGCTCTGTCTGTCTGAAAACAGACGAGCGAGACACATAAGCTCGTAATGCCCTGACTGGGCAAAAGAGGCTCGCGTCTCTTTCCTCATCAGGGACCGGTAGGGCTGACAGGGAGATGACCTGCGCCCTAAACGGTGTGTTGAGGGATTTTGGAACATAACCGTGCTTAGGTTTGAGTATAACCTTTGAGTCGTTAGGCCCAAATTCCATGCACGTCACGCTCACAGAGAGCGCGTGTAAGTCCCCTATGCGCTTCACTGAAGCGAGAGCCAGCAGAAACACAGTCTTGAAAGACAGATGTTTCAGATCAATCGTCTGTAAAGGCTCGAATGGTCCACCTTTCATGGCTTCCAGCACCGTAGAAAGGTCCCATACGGGGACTGAGGGAGGTCTGGGAGGATTCAGTCTCTTAGCCCCTCTAAGGAAGCGGATGACTAAATCGTTCCTTCCTATTGACTGACCAAGCGTTGTTCTCAAGAACGCTGCTATAGCCGCCACATAAACTTTGAGTGTGGAAGGGGTCCTGCCCTTATCCAACAGCTCTTGTAGGAAGGAAAAGCACCTCCGTCACTCCACAGTCTGTGGGTGACACGCCACGGGCTGTGCACCAGCCCGAAAACACTGACCATTTCGAGGAGTAGAGACGTCTCGTAGACGGAGCTCTAGCCTGCGTGATCGTGTTTAACACTCCTTTAGGGAGTTCAACATGTACCCGTTGATGGCCCAGACATGAAGGGACCACAATTCCGGGTGAGGATGCCAGATCGAGCCGTGGGCCTGAGAGAGGAGGTCTCTCCTCAGTGGCACTGGCCACAGGGCAGTGCTCGCTAGCTGCATCACAACTGGGAACCAAGGTTGGTTTTCCCAGAACGGTGCTACAAGCAGTACTGAGCATCCTTCTTCCCTGATCCGCTCTATCACCTGAGGCAGGAGAGAGACGGGGGGAAAAGCATAGAGCAGGCGGCGGGGCCATACATGAGCCAGCGTGTCCCTGCTCTTGGAGAAAAATTCCGGACAGTGAGCGTTTTCTTGAGACGCGAACAGGTCTACTTCCGCTCTGCCGAATTTCTTCCACAGCAGCTGGACTGTCTGTGGGTGTAGAGACCATTCACCTGCCGGAACATTGTTCCTGGACAGTCTGTCTGGTCCTATGTTTAGGAGCCCTGGCACGTGCGCTGCTCTCAGCGAGCGCAGGTTGCGCTGAGCCCATACCAGGAGGCGTTCTGCTAGCCTGTGCAGGTTCCTGGACCTGAGGTCACCCTGGCGATTTATGTAGGACACCACAGACATGTTGTCCGAGCGGACCAGGACGTGGCGTCCTTTTATTTGGGGACAAAAACGTGTCAGCGCGTTGTCTACTGCCAACATTTCGAGGCAGTTTATGTGCAGAAGCTTCTCCCGTTCTGACCACTGGCCGAAGAACGGTCTGCCCTCGAGCAGCGCTCCCCATCCCGAGGTGGATGCATCCGTAGACACCACCCTCACCCTCGATGAAGTCCCCAGGCTTACACCTGATTGGTACCAGTCGTCCGCTTTCCAAGGTTTCAGAGCTGTGATGCACTTCTGATTGACCTTGAGACGAAGCAGACCGGATGTCCACGCTCGGCGTGGGACTCGCGCTTTCAGCCAGAACTGCAGTGGGCGCATGCGGAGCAGGCCCAGCTGGAGCACTGATGATGCTGAGGCCATGAGACCCAGCATCTTCTGAAATTTCTTGAGCGGGACAGATGCGCCGCAGCGGAAAGAGTTTGCTGCACGCTGAATGTCTACCGCGCGCTGTGGTGATAGTCGCGCTATCATGGACAGCGAGTCCAGCTCTGTGCCCAGGAAAGATATCGTCTGACTGGGGGACAGAGAGCTCTTCGCCCAATTGACTCTGAGACCCAAATTCTCGAGGTGATCGAGTAAAATGGTCGTGTGCTCTATGAGCACTGAGCGAGATTGCACTAGAATCAGCCAATCGTCCAAATAGTTCAGTACTCGCACGCCCCTCATTCCGAGGGGTGCGAGCGCTGCATCCATGCACTTCGTAAATGTACGGGGTGCCAGGGATAAACCGAACGGCAGGACTGTGTACTGATATGCCTGGCCCTCGAAGGCGAATCTCAAAAATCGCCTGTGACGTGACGCTATCTGTATTTGAAAGTACGCGTCTTTCAGATCTATTGACACGAACCAATCTCCTCGGCGAATCTGCGCGAGGATTTTTGTGGTCGTGAGCATCCTGAACTGTCGCTTCACAAGCACTCTGTTCAGTTGCCTTAGATCTAGTATGGGTCTGAGACCCCCGTCTTTTTTCGGTACCAGGAAGTATCTGCTGTATAGCCCTCCTTCGCTCTGAACTTGAGAGAGAGGCTCTATGGCCCCTTTGCTCAATAGTTTCGCCACTTCGGCTCGAAGTAAATGTGCTACTTCTGTTTTTACCGTGGTCTCGACGCGCGCCGTATAGTGGCGAGGGCGTCGGCGAAAACTGCAGCGAATAGCCTCTTTTTATAATGTTTAGCACCCACTTCTAAACCCCAGGCAGCTTTGCCCATGCATCTGCATGAATAGCTAGGGGTTGAATACGAAGCGTGCTCCGTTCGCTCAGCGATGGAGAGGCTTCGGTGTGCTGTAACACAAGCGTCGCGCTCATGACATTTGAGGCAGGGGCGCGCTGATAACAGCGGGCAGATTGCCCGCGCTCGACTCCTCTGCGGCGGTCAACCGAGAGGGGGAGGGCTGGGCGAGTCCCGTAGGAACTGTCATGTCTGTGCGTGGATGTGGGCGCGGGATAGCGGGCACATTTACCACACTGAAAGCATTGTTCGCTTGAGTGAAGCGAATGCACGTTTGTTTCGTTTTTACAGAAACCGTGAGACATGCATAACGTAGTGTTTGTGGGCACTGGGTAGTGGGCACATTTACCACGTTTGATGCGCAATCGATCTGAGTCGATTTTATGTGCGCGAGCCCTGTGTGACGGGCTGTGCTTGTGTGTAGAGATGGGCACTGGGCAGTGGGCATTCTTTCTACACATAAAACACCATCGGCCGTGGCCGGGACACCAGAAAATTCACTCTTATGGGATTTATCTGGGTAGCCGTAAAAGCGGCGTTTGTGTGCAGGCAAGCGTGCTGCGTCGCCGACTTGTTTACTGCAGAATACACTGGAACAGTCACATTTACTGGAACTGAACAAGCGAGAAGTTGCCATAGAAACAGAGAGCATCAACATGCTGGCGTTTATTTGCAGGCCTGCGTGCATTACAACAGGCTCGTTCACTGCAATATTGACATTTCCAGTCGCCTTTTCAGGGAACTGACAGAGCGAGCATTGACGGCATAATTTTATCTGCCGGTAGACCCGGGATTGAACACGGGTCTCTCGCGCGCAAAAACCTGAGAGTCTGCCACTGGGCCACAGGGGGAGACACATTGTCACTCAGTTAGCGCGAGTATTATCAGAGAGCGTCAACGTGCTGGCGTTTGTTTGCAGGCATGCGTGTATTACAACAGGCTTGCTCACTGCAATACTAACATTTCCAGTCGCCCGAACTTCAGAGGGGAATGAGAAATGTATGAGAAATGGAGGTCGGTCCGTCCGCAGCGGGACCAGAAACACTCTCTTTTCTCCTTACGCCAGTGACGCACGGAAACCATAGAAACGGTGTTTGGGTGCAGGCGAGCGGGTTGTACAACGCGCTCATTGGCTGCAAAATGCACTTCTACAGTCGCCTTTCAGGGAACTGACAGAGCGAAGCATTGGCGGCATAATTTATCTGCCGCTAGACCGGGATTCGAACACCGGTCTCTCGTGCGGAAAACCTAAGATTCCGCCACTGAGCCACAGGGGGGGAACACAAAGGCTTTCAGATGCACGAGCATATAAGAGAGCGTCAACATGTTTTCTTCGGCGTTTGCTTGCAGGCGTGCTTGTATTAAAACAAGCTCGTTTGCTGCAATATTGGTGGTGGGTGGGCGGAGGAGCAGTTTCGGAGAAGGATGCCAGGTGAGTCCTCAGAGTCACCATAGGCAGTAACTAGCTCGCAGTGAGGGCAGTCGCCGTCAGCAAGCGCGAGAGCTGCGTGATCCTCAGGAAAGGGGCGTCTTCAAAAAGACGCCCGGCTCTTTTAGTGCAATGAGAGTGTGTGTCGCGGCGGCGAGCACACACACATACATAAACACAGTAGCAGAGAAAGGATATAACGCCGGATAGCGCAGCAGGAAGGCAAGGAAGGCGGCGCGGCCAGCAACTTCAGTGACTCGTCCAGCAGTTGCCGCAGAACAGCCAATAGGCGCGCAAGCTGCCTCGCCTATGTCTGTATGCTGCCGCAACGTGTTTTGCATTATTACAAAATTAAGGATAATTTTTGGCTTCAATATCTCGCGGAAAAAGGATTTTCCCCTAGCGTAAGATATCTTACGCAGTACGAGAGACCTCTCGTAAGAGAACAAGCTTTATTAAACAAACAAGCTATTTCAAATGCATCCACTTTATCAGCAACAGGGATTGTGATGTTGACTGCAGATCGCTGGTCGACAGCTTGTGTGTTTCAGGGTCCTAATGTTCTCCAGATTCAGGGTCTGTTAACACACATTAAGGAAACTTTTTAAAGGTCAGGACTCATTTTCCAAAGGCCCTATTAACTTTATTAACTTACTACTACTAACCCTAACCCTAACTTAAATAAGCTCTTTCCTTTTGTGATTCTGTTTCTCCAACCATTTCTTCAGCTCCATCGAGTCGAGGCCTGTTATACTGAGAGCCGAAGCGCTGAGGAACAGAAAACACCTTTGACCAGCAGCATTTTAGTTTTTATGGAACAACACTTTATGATATAAAAGGCTGTATATTTCATTCACTGATATGTTGTAGAGTTACATTAGACACACATTAGATGTCACGTGGTGATTTCACTTTAATCACTGTCTGTCTTCTATGTGTGACTGTGAACGAACACAATAACAGTGAGAACAATCTCCATCAGAACTGATCTGGAAAATATGATTTTAAGTAGATGAACAGAGCTGTGACAACTGGAATAAATTAGTAACTAAAAATCTTAGACTGGATCTCTCTTTTCTTTATCTGTGTATTTCTGTGTGTAGTTTTGTCTCCTCCTCCCTCATCTCTTCTTTCTAACACAGGAAGTGTGTGTTTTAACACTCAGCGCTGTTAACACAGTCTATTAATGTGACGGTATGGGCTCCAGTGCACTGCCTCTCATCTGTGAGTATTTGATCATATTCTTTACTATCTTCTGTTTTCTGTTCCTAATGCATTGTATTCATCTGAAGATGGGATATAATAATGATTGTTGTGTAGAAGAGTCTATGAATCCACAGTCTCACTGCTTATTGTATTATTTATTGATCAGATCTTATGTGATGATGTTACGTGTTGATCAGATAAAGAGGTTTATGATGCATTTATCTGTGTGATGATGCGTGTGAAAGATGGAGGCAATGTGTGCATGTATTTTTGCTTTGATGTTGTAACATCTTTCTTCCTATTTCACGTAGTTGAGATAACCCATACAGAAAAAAAAAAATATATTGAAATATATTTTAAAGTGTCAAAAATATATGTGGCATATATACCAAATACACTGAAATATATTTGCATTGTTGTTCACTTATATTTATCATTTTGAAATATATTCTGAAATATAACAAAAATATATGATGTTAAGTGTGAAATATATTTATAACATGTAATGTAAAATATATGACAAAATATATGGTCATAAAATGTTTAGCTTGCTAAAGAAGGGTCGAAAATGTATTTTGATCATAGTAATTCCTCTACCTTTTCTCCTATACACAACAGTAGGCTACCATATTTCACTACTGTATTATGACACACAGCTATAATAAATACTGTACTTACATTTAAATGACTGCAATGTAAAAATATAGCTGCGAGCAGTGATTGCGGGCCCAAGCCGGTGGCACCGCCACCCTGGAGCCTTTAGTTACACTAAAGCCACCGGGGTGGCGGTGTCACCGGCTTGGGCCCTCCATCGCTGCTCGCAGCTATATTTATATATATATATATATATATATATATATATATATACACATTATATACATATAATATATATGGTGTGCGTCCACGGCGAGGAACGGGCAGAGAAGAGCGAACGTTTCTTAATTCATTCCTACTTCCATAGGAATTCATTGAAAACGCTCGCTCTGCACCATTATCCATGTCAGTGCGGTCAAAAGCATTTTGAAAGTGACACACTTCCTGCTGCCAGTTGGTGGCGCTATAACTTTGACTCACAATAGTTACATCCATCTGATCGGCCTCTTACCATGAACACACTGCTGAAGTTTCATCAAGATCAGTTAATGTGTGCAGAAGTTATAACACTTCGTGTTTCTCTTTTCTTGCCATAAATTCGTTTCCTCACCACGGCCAAACCGTTCGAGATATCAAAAATCCGTCCGCAATTTAGCATCCTCAATGTCTTGACTTCATGCGGACCAAGTTTGGAGGCGATTGGATGAATTCTCTAGGAAGAGGACATCAAATTCCACAGCATGCGTTTTTCAAACAACCCATAATAGCTGACTTCCTGTTGGGCTGGCGTAAAACTTGACCAGGGAAAGTTGTTCGGCCCGATGAGATCTATATGTGTACCGAGTTTCATATTAATTCATGCAAGCCTGTTTGATATATGGACCAAGTTTTCAGACCCTGTTCAAGGTGGCGCTGTTGAGCCCCCCTGCCACGCCCGTTTCTAAAACTTTTCACATGTCTACTGGCTAATAAGTGTTATGTGTCTGTCGAGTTTCATCCAATTTGAAGCATGCTAAGAGTCTCAAAAACATCCGAAAAGAATATTAAAGTTTCATGCGTTGCCACGGCAACAGTATCTAAGATATCAATAATCCTTCCACAGGTCTACATCTGCCGTGTGTTTACATTATACACATAAAATTTGAAGCAAATCGGGTAAAAATAAGAAAGTGACTTCAAAGCATTTTGAAAGTGACAAACTTCCTGCAGCCAGTTGGTGGCGCTATAACTTTGACTCACAATAGTCACATCCATGTGATCGGCCTCTTACAACGAACACACTGCGGAAGTTTCATCAAGATCAGTTAATGTATGCAGAAGTTATAACACACTTCCTGTGTCCCATTATTCGCCATAAATTTGTTTCCTCGTCACGGCCAAACCGTTCGAGATATCAAAAATCTGTTCGCAAGAATTCATCCTCAATGTCTTGACTTCATTCACACCGAGTTTGGTGGCGATCGGATGAATTCCCTAGGAGGAGTATTTCACATTCCATTGTATGCGTTTTCCAAACAACGTATAATAACCGACTTCCTGTTGGGCTTTTGTAAAACTTAGAGCACGAAAGTTGTTCGGCCCGATGAGATCTATATGTGTACTGAGTTTCATATTATTACATGCAAGCGTGTTTGATATATGGACGAAGATTTCGGACCCCATTCCAGGGGGCGCTGTTGAGCACCCCTGCCACGCCCGGGTACCAGCTTCAGCCCGGCCCTGATGGCCGCGGGTTCTGACCTGTGTGCAAAGTTTCAAGAGTTTTTGAGCATGTTAAGGGCCCTAAAAGTGGCAAAAAGGCAAAAAAAAAATAATGAAGAAAAAAAAAAAGAAAAAAAAAATATATATATATAAAAGTGTGTATATATATATATATATATATATATATAAATATAGCTGCGAGCAGCGATTACGAGCCCAAGCCGGCACCGGGGTTGCGGTGCCGCCGGCTTGGGCCCTTCATCGCTGCTCGCAGCTATATTTATATATATATATATATATATATATATATATATATATATATATATATATATATATATCTTTAATGTATTTTTATCATGTTGAAAAAGTTTGGTGGGAATAAAATAAACCACTTAGGAGGAGTAGCTAAAAACTCAGAGTCTGACATATCCAAAAAATCCACATTCAAACCAAAATATCTGACTTCCTGTTGCTCGGAGCTAATGACTGTAAATTAGAAAGTTGTCCGGCTCAATGAGAACAATATGCGTACTGATTTTTGTAACTGTGGGTAAAAGTAACCCCCCCACTTTTGTCAAAAGCATTTTGAAAGTGACACACTTCCTGCTACCAGTTGGTGGCGCTAT
Organism: Abramis brama; assembly: GCF_963993115.1. Classification (NCBI taxonomy): domain Eukaryota; kingdom Metazoa; phylum Chordata; class Actinopteri; order Cypriniformes; family Leuciscidae; genus Abramis; species Abramis brama. The sequence continues at coordinate 9,852,516 of NC_139965.1, forward strand.
AACTTTGACTCACAATAGTTACATCCATCTGACCGGCCTCTTACCATGAACACACTGCTGAAGTTTCATCAAGATCAGTTAATGTGTGCAGAAGTTATAACACTTCGTGTTTCTCTTTTCTTGCCATAAATTCGTGTCCTCGCCACGGCCAAACTGTTTGAGATATCAAAAATCCGTCCGCAATTTAGCATCCTCAATGACTTGACTTCATGCTGACCGAGTTTGGAGGCGATTGGATGAATTCTCTAGGATGAGTACATCAAATTCCACAGCATGCGTTTTTCAAACAACCCATAATAGCCGACTTCCTGTTGGGCGGATCTAATAACTTAGAGTGCGGAAGTTGTTAGGCCCAATGATATCTATATGTGTACCAAGTTTCATATTAATTCATGCAAGCATGTTTGATATACGGACCAAGTTTTCAGACCGTGTTCAAGGGGGCGCTGTTGAGCCCCCCTGCCACGCCCGGGTACCAGCTTCAGCCCGGCCCTGATGACCGTGGGTTCTGACCTGTGTGAAAAGTTTCAAGAGTTTTTAAGCATGTTAAGGGCCCCAAAAGCCCCTAAAACCTTGAAAAACAAAGATTAAATGGAATAGACAAATCCCCCCCACCCCCTCCACACACACACACACACACACAGACCCCCAATTTCCACCGGCTGCGTTACGGCTGCGTTACGGCTCCGGCACGGCGGCGGAGTCAATAGGTTTCCATTAAAGTCAATGAGTGTATTTCCACTGAATGCGGTACAGCTGCGTTCCGACTCCGGCGATCCGCAGCCCTCCGGAGCAGATACGCAGAGCTTCTATTTTTGCCGGATGCCGGAGAGCTCCGCAGCACTACAGGGCAGAGTGCGCAGGACAGGAAGTCGATCAAAAAAACAGAACAAACCAAAACAAAATAAAAGATCCGGTTAATTTTCTAAATAAAATACACCGTGATCATGGCGGATCATATTTCCCTACACTACACCTTGAAAACGTCATAATATACCATTCCTCATAACGTTCTGTTTATAGAAACTATATATCGCGCGATCATACGTGAATTAGCGAGATCTCGTGGGTCCTCGTGACGTCAGCTGTCAGTCATGACCGCAGCCGTTCCGCAACAAATCCGGACCTGGTGGGTATTGACGGACGACGGAACACGGAGCTGTCACGCAGCGGAGCCGTTCCGCAGCCGTTCCGCATCTGGTGGAAATTGGGGGAGAGAGAGACAGAGAGAGAGAGAGAGAGAAAATTCTCCAGAAAATCCACATTCAAACCAAAATATCTGACTTTCTGATGGTCTGAGCTAATAACTGTAAATTAGAAAGTTGTCCGGTTTGATGAGAACAATATACATACCAAGTTTTGTGATTCTAGGAAAAACTAAGCCTCCATTTTTGACTAAAGGTGGCGCTACTGAGCCATTCCACCACGCCCGTTTCTGAAACTTTGCACATGTCTACTGGATAATAAATGTGATGTGTCTGTCGAGGTTCATGCATTTTCAAGCATGTGAAGAGTCTCAAAAGCATCTGAAAATAATATTAAAGTTTGATGCGTTGCCACGACAACAGTATCTAAGATATCAATAATCCTTTCACAGGTCTACATCTGCCGTGTGTCTACATTATACACATAAAGTTTGAAGCAAATCGGGTAAATATAAGAGGGGGATTTCAAAGCATTTTGAAAGTGACACACTTCCTGCTGCCAGTTGGTGGCGCTATAACTTTGACTCACAATAGTCACATCCATGTGATCGGCCTTTTACCATGAACACACTGCTGAAGTTTTATCAAGATCAGTCAATGTATGCAGAAGTTATAACACCCTTCCTGTTTCTCTTTTCTCGCCATAAATTCGTTTCCTCGCCACGGCCAAACCGTTTGAGATATCAAAAATCCGTCCGCAATTTAGCATATTCAATGTCTTGTCTTCATGCACACCGAGTTTGGTTGTGATTGGACGAATTTTCTAGGAGGAGTATTTCAAATTCCAGAGGATGCGTTTTTCAAACAACCCATAATAGTTGACTTCCTGTTGGGCTTTTGTAAAACTTAGAGCACGAAAGTTGTTCGGCCCGATGAGATATATATGTGTACCGAGTTTCATATTATTATATGCAAGCGTGTTTGATTTATGGACCAAGTTTTCGGACACCATTCCAGGGGGCGCTGTCGAGCCCCCCTGCCACGCCCGGGTACCAGCTTCAGTCCGGCCCTGATGGCCGCGGGTTCTGACGTGTGTGAGCCCTTTCAGGGCTTGGGCCCTAATAAAAAAGAAAAAGAAAAATAATCCTACCGGAAACAATAGGGCCTTCGCCCTTTCAGGGCTTGGGCCCTAAAAATAATCCTTACGAAAACAATAGGGCCTTCGCCCTTTCAGGGCTTGGGCCCTAAAAAAATAATCCTTACGAAAACAATAGGGCCTTCGCCCTTTCAGGGCTTGGGCCCTAATGACAGATAGTTGCTTTCCTAGGACTATTAGGCCATATTAGGTGGCACGTACCTAACACTAAGTGCAATTATTAGATTTATTGTTGTGTTTTATTGACCTCTTTCCTGAAGTCATTTAAATATTGAAAATACGCACAATATTTATGATGCAAGTATAACAGTGACACTCCAACAGTGAAGTGTTTGTTTGTGAAAATGTTAACTTTTTAAATTTCAAAATATATTTCAAATGAAACAATTTGCAAAAGTTAAAACATATATGAACATATATGTTGTTAGTAAATATATGATGAATTCCCTAGGAGGAGTATTTCACATTCCATTGTATGCGTTTTCCAAACAAAGTATAATAACCGACTTCCTGTTGGGCTTTTGTAAAACTTAGAGCACGAAAGTTGTTCGGCCCGATGAGATCTATATGTGTAATGAGTTTCATATTATTACATGCAAGCGTGTTTGATATATGGACCAAGATTTCGGACCCCATTCCAGGGGGCGCTGTCGAGCCCCCCTGCCACGCCCGGGTACCAGCTTCAGTCCGGCCCTGATGGCCGCGGGTTCTGACGTGTGTGCAAAATTTCAAGAGTTTTTGAGCATGTCAAGGGCCCCAAAAGTGGCAGAAAGGTGGGGAAAAAAATTATAATAAAAAAGAAAAAAAATAATCCTTAGGAAACAATAGGGCCTTCGCCCTTTCAGGGCTTGGGCCCTAATAAATAAATAATCCTTACGAAAACAATAGGGCCTTCGCCCTTTCAGGGCTTGGGCCCTAAAAAAATAATCCTTACGAAAACAATAGGGCCTTCGCCCTTTCAGGGCTTGGGCCCTAATGACAGATAGTTGCTTTCCTAGGACTATTAGGCCATATTAGGTGGCACGTACCTAACACTAAGTGCAATTATTAGATTTATTGTTGTGTTTTATTGACCTCTTTCCTGAAGTCATTTAAATATTGAAAATATGCACAATATTTATGATGCAAGTATAACAGTGACACTCCAACAGTGAAGTGTTTGTTTGTGAAAATGTTAACTTTTTAAATTTCAAAATATATTTCAAATGAAACAATTTGCAAAAGTTAAAACATATATGAACATATGTTGTTAGTAAATATACTGACATATAAATATATTCACATAGGCTATTTAACTAAAATATATTTTCAAAAAAATAGTAAATATTTAACTAAAATATATTTATTGGGCCAATTTCGAATATTTGCATATATTCCAAAAATATATTTCAAAATATATTCTGAAAATATATTTCAAATATATTTCTTTTGTGTATGAGAAATCAGATGTATTTGTGTTGATGTGAGTTAGTGTTGAATGATGCTGTATCTTTAAATAATCTCTCCATCAGAGACTCAGAGAGTTTGAGAACAGAGACCGAACACACACTCATCTTCTCTATCACTTCTATCTGACTCTCTTATTAGAAATAACTGCAAAATGAATTTGGCCAATTAAATTTCATTTTTCAAACAAACAGTTTATCAAACAAAGCTTTTCTCAGAGCTAACTTCTCTTTTCTGAGACACGTTTCAGTTTTTTTTAACCAGTTCGCCTGAACTTCATATTTAGTTGTTGTGTGAAGTCAGTTCACACGTGTGTCAGAATAACCACAGGTTTCCAGATCAAGTTCATGACGTCGACATATGAACATGTTCCACCAATGCTTGACAATCAGGAAGTATCTCAGACTTTTGTTGTCCTTTTAAACATATTTATTTATTCATATTTTAGCAACGCTAATACATTTTATTTTGACAAATGTCTTGATTGAAAACTGTGCTTGAGCTATATTTATTTAAATAGCAAATATACTGATACATGTTTAATGTGGTTTAAGGGCTTTTTCACACTAGTTTGTTTGAGAGACTGCGAGCGGTCAACACATTAACATACTGTGGTCTGAATATGGTTTGTTTTTGGGTCCTTTTAGGAGGAACTGAGATCATTTAGTGTTGACATATGAATTATTTCTGCCGAGGCGAGAGCTCTTGAAGAGCTGAAACACACGAGGTGTGAAAATACTCTTAGACCAGAAGCACGAGTTCACTTGCAGCAGCTTTTCTTTCTGGTTCACTGTAGCTGAACTGTAGCCTGGCAAGCCAGACACACATGGAGATGTTGGGTCTGGGAACACACCATTGGCAGGACTCAATCCGAGGGCCGGGATAAACGGTTGTCTTTCAAATTCCCTCTGCACACAATAGGATAGCGCTACAACCAACCAGAGTTTTTTCCCACCAGGAGCTTGTTGATAAATTAAACTTTTGCCGCATCTGGTCGGCAAAACTACGAACACATCTTCCTTTTTTAAGAATGACTTCAGTGCCGTTCTTTGTTCTTTTCTCAAAGAAAAGCTTAACTCCAAGTCCTCCAGAGTCGCGGCCAAAGCCGATTCGAAAGACTGTCTGCAGCCATTCTTTGTTTTCAAGTAGCAGGGAAATTCCATAGACTGTAAAAAAAATATGGATGTAGTCAGACATGGGCAGTATTTCAATTAAATGTATTTTAAATACGTATTTAATTACTTTAGTGTATTTTGTAATTTGTATTTTGCAGGTGTGGAAAAAATAAAATGTAGTTTGTAACAAAATATTTTGAGGGAGTGTATTTAGAGTATTTCAAATACTTAAATACTTAAGAAAAATCACCATATGCTTATCACCATAGTAAATGATTTTGCCATATATTCGGTCTGATGTTGGCAATGGCAATGTCCAGGTTAGATGCACGAAAATCACGTGACACCCTGTAGACCGGGCTCCCTCCAAGAAGTGAATGAGTTTTGAACACCTACGGGTGACGTCACGAACACTACTTCCATATTTTTTTACAGTCTATGTTTTGAACACAGGAGAAGAAGTGGCGCTGCTCCTCTTAAAAACGGCATTAAAGGGATAGTTCACCCAAAAATAAAACTTTTGTCACCCTTTTATTGTCCCAAACCTGTATGAGTTTCCTTCTTCTGCTGAACACACAAAAAAAAGATATTTTTAAGAATGTCTGTAATCAAACAGTTGACAGTAGCCTAGCCATTGACTTCCATTTTATTTTTCAATGGCTTCCGTCAACTGTCTGGTTACCAACATTCTTCAAAATATCTTATTTTTATTTCAACAGAAGAAAGAAACTCATACAGGTTTGGGACAACATACGGATAAGTAAATGATGACAGAATTTTCCTTTTTGGGTGAACTTACTATCCCTTTAAGGTAAAGTGTTTTGTGAAAATATACAGTCTACACACACATATTGCACACTGAATGGCATTATAGAGAAAAAAATTGTGCCTTATGAGATCAATGCACTGTGTTGTCATTCATAAAAGGACATCATACCTATTATGAAACAGCGCATCTGTCGTAACTCCACTGAAATCTCCATGCTAAGCAAGCGTTCACAATATAACATCCATCTGCAGGTTTTACACGTTTTTAAAAGTATTACATACGAGAAATATTGATATTCCGTCGGATTTTGTATAAAATAATCACCAATCCTAGCCTGGGTGCCAGCCCGAACCCCGCCCACAACATTTTTTGGTCGGGAAGTTCAGTCTGGACTCGATCCGTTGAGGAGTAATTATGCTCGGCTCCCAGAAGGCAGAGCCAATCAAATTGCCAGGGCGGGCTTTAATCGATGATGGACAGATGATCTGCAGTTACGTAATCACCCACGTCACCAAAGAGCGCTTGGGTTGAATTGGTTTTCAACAAAGATGACTGCCGCTGGAGAATTGAGATGTTTAGATTCCGCTATCGCGTCTGTTATAAAAGAAATCTACAGCGCATTAATTTTAAAAGACGAACAGAGAACCGCAATCAAGGCATTTGTCGATCGGAAAGATGTGTTTGCCGTCCTTCCTACGGGATTCGGCAAAAGTTTAATTTATCAGCTGACTCCGATGGTCGCTAAGAAGATGGGACGCAATGAAAACCCTGTGGTCATTGTGGTTTCTCCTTTGGTCGCACTCATGGAGTGCTTTATTATTACTTTACTCATTACTTTACTACTTCTTCCTGTGTGTGTGCAGTTGAGCTCTGTTGACAACTATGCGTCGCTCAACAAACGTCACTTACTGCGTTGCTCTGATTGGTTGTAGGTCTATCCAATTGAGTGCAGAGTTTTGTTTTTTTCCTGGTTCGGTTAAGACACGCCTCATAATCAAAGCCCTATGGAGCAGTATCAGACTCACATTCTGCCTAGAATATGAGTATGACGAAGTCAGGCTACATCAATCCTATTGTTTTTCAATAATTGCGCACGCAGCGTGATTCTACTATGGAAAAGGCATACGCGATCAGGGCAGTTAGAGTCTCGTGTGTAAAACAAACCCACACATATTATGATTAATATGATTAATCATATATATTATGATTAAAATGGAATTTTGATTTTGTGACAAATTCTTGGTCTCCCCCCCCCCCCCCCCCTTTTTTATTTTGCTACTTCGCCATTTTGAATTTACACATTTCTCATATTTGTGTTATTGCTACTATTTGTGTTATTGACCTTTCAGTAATAAAAAAAAAAGACTTAAGATTATTGTGGGAGTATTTTTGTATTTTCAAAATACTAATTACTTGTATTTTATTTAAATACATTTTTCACAACAGTATTTTGTATTTTATTTTGTTACATTTCATGAGCCAGTATTTGTAGTTTGTAACAAAATAGTTTTTGATGTATTTGTGCCCACCTCTGGATGTAGTGTCCGTGACGTCACCCGTAGGTTTCTGAAGACCGTTTTTGAAGCCTAAAGTGGACGTACCGACCGTCGCCATCTTGGCAGCGCGTCACTCCCGAATTTATTTATCTTTACAGTCAGACAATGAGCTGATGTAATGTGACGGCTAACAGACAGCAGTCAGACGGCTAATGATGACTAATGACCACAGCAGCGGGAATCCACCTGTCACTCAAAAGTGGACACCCTTAATTATGCACAAATTTAAGGCTTAATATAATTTAAAAGTTATAAAAAAATTCACCCCCCTCACAGTTGTCATGAAGGACAAAATTAGCTGTATAGACCAAAGCCACTTTTTGCACCAGGCTGTAAACATGTTTGTTTCTGCTGTAAAGTTGGTCATTTCAACATGGGGGAGATGCAGATTTGACTCACTTCTGCACCCAGCCTCAAGCGGCCAGTTGATGAATTGCCATTTAATACACTTCCATGTTGGTTTCAAGAGAGAGACAGGGAGGTTGCCGCTTATGAAGGACTAAAAATGACAGAACGAAAAATAAATAAATAAAAGTAGAAATAAATAAATAAATGCAGAAATAATAGTGAAAATAAATACATTTTGGTAATATAAATGGCTATTTCTGTATTTTTACATTTATTTATTTATTTATGCATTTCTATATGTATTTATTTATGTATTTATACATTTATTTATATATTTATGTATTTATATATTTATTTATTTATATATTTATATATGTATTTATTTCTACATTTATTTATTCCTACATTTATTTATTTATGTATTTCCACATTTCTACATTTATTTATTTCTGTATTTCCACATTTCTACATTTATTTTTCCCTGCGCATGTATGCTAATTGACCTATGGCTAAGCCACGCCCCCTCCACTCACTCGGACAGACAGTCAACTTTCGGTAACAGGCGCTTTGGCAGCTGTCACAGTAGGAGACATTTCACAGGAGGCAATTGATGATTTTTTGGAGACAGAAAGATTATATATCATCTCGATGTCACCAAAAGGGCCTTAAATATGCATTGGAGGGTTATATTAATAATTTTATTGTTGAGAAGGTCGATAAGCTTCAGCTCCAGACAAAGATTTACAGTTCACAGTGTAAACGTTATAGTTTGGTGCTATTTCGCTTCAAACGCTCGCTTTATATGCGTCCTATTCGCTTTGGATTCAAAATGTTCAAGCGTCGAACTAGACGCGATATGCGCGAATTTGACGCTCTATTCGCGTTTGGTGTGAGCGCAGAATAATGAACAGGCTGCGATGTCAAGATTGCAATGCTGGAATGTGTGTGTGTGTGTGTGTGTGTGTGTGTGTCAGAGAGCGGGCGCGATGAACAGTGGAAACATAAAAACATACTCCATTTTGTTCATACAGGACATAATTAAAACTGCAAAGTGTTTACCCTACTTATATTTGTGTAAAACACAACATTGTGCTTTTGTCAAACTGTAAACTCTTGTCAAACTGTAACCTACAACTGTCACCCAACCAAAATCACACACACACGCTGTTTAAAAGCCAAAATGACAAGAAAAAACATAAAAACGAATGAAAACTGACTAACTGCAATGCATTGCAATGGACGTGGAAGCAGAGAATGTCCATGTATTGGGTTAGCTATACATACTGTGATTGGCTCATCGCGTTTGGGGGCGTGGCTTAGCCATAGGTCAATTAACATACATGCGCAGGGAAAAATAAATGTAGAAATGTGGAAATACAGAAATAAATAAATGTAGAAATGTGGAAATACAGAAATAAATAAATGTAGAAATAAATAAATGTAGAAATAAATACATATATAAATATATAAATAAATAAATATATAAATAGCCTACATAAATATATAAGTAAATGTATAAATACATAAATAAATACATATAGAAATGCATAAATAAATAAATAAATACATGTAAAAATACAGAAATAGCCATTTATATTACCAAAATGTATTTATTTTCACTATTATTTCTGCATTTATTTATTTATTTCTACTTTTATTTATTTATTTATTTATTTTTCGTTCTGTCATTTTTAGTCCTTCATAGCCGCTTGGGAAATTCACACGAAACCATCACAACTCTGTCGTCATTATGTTAATTCCGCACACCGACTCTATACACGATGTGATTGGCCTGACGAAAGGCAATTGGGAGTTGCTAGACTACTCTGGCTGCAAAATAAAATTTGCTGCCGCTAGGGTGTGTCTAGATTTCTAGGCTAGCTGAACTGGGTTTGGGTCATTAAAGTGTACTATATTATATTAAGTGTCCAAATTATTTTTGCAGCCAATATAACTTAAAGGCGCAATGAAGTTGAGGGTGCCGACGTCAAACAGGAAGTGATGTCGTGTGTCTCAAACACATATGCTGAGTCCCAATTCGCTTACTTATACTACGACCTAAAAGTATGTACTTTTTTTGTGAGGAAAAAGTACATACTTTTGAGTGTGTAGCAAAAGAGTATGCACGTTCTGGGACTTACTTCGATGACGTCATGCAACGTGAACTTGAACGTGGTTGCCTAGTTACGCACACCGCGACTGTTAACAGAACATTTTACATTTCATTCATTCATATCCAATATAATTTTATTTACTATTCCCATCTTTTTATCTTTTTTTCCTCATCCTTTTTTCCACAATACATTTACAATGTGTTCTACCAAATTGAGGAGTGAAGCAGGGCGTCGTCGTAGATTAACGTTAACCAAACGCAGGTCGTTTGTGAGGCGGCTGGTTCTGACGTTCATGTGCAATCGTGTGCAATGTGTGTAACGAAAGCTACTTATTTTCTGAGTTAAAATATTTAAAGTTTATAGTATAACTATTGTTTAACATATTTTAAACTTAATTTCATCATTATGTATAATACTCAAAAATACCCCGATGAAAATGAACCATGCTTTTACTATAGTAAAAGTGTAGTAACCAGGTGTCTTTTAGTTGGACTGATAAAGTTAACATTTGTACAGCCACAGTATTACAACAAATAAGTCAGTGTGGTTAAATATAGCTTTAATTAGGGTTAAACATTTGAATTCTTACACTTAAAAACTGAGGGCGCATCTCCGCTGCTGCGTCCGACTGTCATGTTTACATCATCACCACCATCACCACAAAGCTCCTCCCTCCCGCACGCAATGGGTTGTGGGCAATATTAGCCGTTAGAGTGTGCATTGATCTGCACTTCGAATTCTAACCGGAAATAGTAGACCATCCGGGTATCTTGGGAATACTCATTTCAACATACTACGATTTGGGACGTACTAATTCTAGTTTCGCATACTATTTAGGACGGATAGTATGCGAATTGGGACTCAGCAATAGACTTGGGCTGCGTTCAGCCCCGACAAAACGTTGCACAACGTTTTTTAAACAGAAACGGTGATGCGTTGAACACACTGTTCTGATGACGCAAGAGTTGCAACTATGGCAGCTGAGAAGGCCATTCTTTGTGTTCTTTGTGAAGAATTTTCGGAGCCTGATGAAGTCGGTATAAATATGTGTTTAATACTACAAAATATGCCCGATGTTACAGTTACTGCACTTGCCGCCCAGAACAGCCCAATCGAGTGAAGGGATTGCTGAAACTGAAATGGAAGCACACACCTATTCAGACTAAAACACATCTATTTAGCCTCACATACTGACTTTATTTGTAGTTCATACTGTTTTAATACCCTGTATTTTCTTTCTCATTTTTAGGAAAAACACTTAATTACCATTGTTTATTTCTATACTTGCAATAAAGCTAAAAATATAAACAACTACATCATTTTGTTGATATCCTATATTTTTTACAATAAAACTTTCGACAAACATGTCTTCTAATATCCTCAGTTGTTGCGTATACCGAGCTGCATCAAACAAATTTGTAAATTACTTTCCTTGAACCCATTTTGCGAGTTCACTTTAATACCACGTGCTTTATATACATGTTGCTGCTGATTGGACTTTAGTTCTGACACACCCACCAAACAAGAGAAAACGTATCTCAAACCCCGTTGCACACCGGTGCACGCCGTTTCCAGGAAACATGACGTTCAACCCGGAAACCGTAGCAAAACGTTGTGCACCGTTTTGAACTTGAACATGCCCCTGATTTGGTTCTGAAGCTTGTTCTGTTCCAGTGAAGAATCAGTGATGTGAAACGTTAATCACATTAATGTTAATATTTAATTTTTAACATGTGTATGCAAGTGTCTTTATTCATAAAGTGTGTCTTTATGTACTGTGATATAATGCATTATAGTGGTGTGAAAGGTGCATAATTCTATATTATTTATACATTTTTAATTGTGTCTTTCATGTTAGGGTTAGGAACATGTTATTAGACAAAATTCAATAGGGAGCAAAAATAAATAAATACAAACTTAAATAAAAAAAAACAAAAAACAAAACACAAAACAAGAGAAAACGAATAACTATGAAGACAGTTACAGAAATACACTGATATCACATTTATTGATGAGTATAATGTCATATAATGTTGTATGTTGTGAAGCTCAGTGATTCAAACTGCTGCTTTATTGTTGAGCATCAGTGAATCAGTGAATCAAACAGTGAATCAGTGAATCAAACAGTGAATCAGTGAATAAAATAGTGAATCACTAAATCGACTCTCTTTTTATTATTAAATGCCAGTCACATACAAATAATAGATTTTAACAAAAAAAAAAAAAAAAAAAATGAATATGGTATTTTCCCATTATCAAACAGAGATTAATAATGAATGCCACATCTGGTGACAGTCTTTGTCCATTAAAAAACAAATCTACCCTTTGGAACGCGATCTTCCAAATCTACACAAAACATTTTGCTGTAAATGCAACTAAAAAATAAATGGACAACACTTTCCTCCTCAGTGCCACAGAAATCACATTCAACATCTACATCAGCACGAAACCGAAGAAAAAGAGTTTTAACTGGGTACACCAGATGAAGTATCTTAAAATGTACTTCTCTCACCTTATTTGTTATGCAGTATTTTTTTGGCAGCAACCATGCATATTTCCAGTCACTCAACTTTAGAAAGCCAGTATGTTTTAGAAGGTATTGGGCTGTATTCAGTAAGTAACTTCCTAATAAAGTAATTATTCCAATATTATAAACAATTATAAACAATATTAACTCCTTTAATTGCAACATCAGATCTGAAACTCACAGTCTCCTTATTCACATTTCCTTTAAACAGACATTTTAAACCGGATGGTATAGCATCGAACGCTATACAATATTCTTTTGGGATTATTGGAATATTATACTTTTGAAGAAATTCTACATATGTATACAGGTGCCCATTCTCATTAAGTAACTGTTTAACAAATATGATGCCATTATCAACCCATTTTTGAAAAAAACAAAGTTTTATGCTTAAACGTTATATACTGGTTATTCCAAATTATACATTTGTTTGGAGACAAATTATGTTTGTAGATAAGCATCCACGAGAGTAGCACGGTCACCTGCCTGTGAAAATGACTTAGTCTAACGGGAATCTTACTGATTTCAAAGTTGCATTGCAACAGAAAAGCACATTTAAACCTCCATTACCAACCGAATTAGTTAAGGTACCTTTTTTTAATGTAATGAGATCTATTTCTCCAAATGAAATTGAAAAGATTTTTATCGACTTCTTTAATTATGTTATCAGGGACTTCTAGTGAAATAGCAGGATAGAGCAGACGAGATAAACATTCAGTTTTTGATAAAAGAATTCTACCATTAATTGACAAGTCTCGCATTAACCATAAATTAAATCTATTTTTAACTTTTTGAACTACAGATTGAAAATTAAGCTGACCCCTTTCCTTTTCGTCTTTACATATTTTGATTCCTAAATAGGTAAAAACATTCTTTACAGGGATGCCATTAATATCAAGAAGATCACTATTTTTCAGAGGGCACAACTCACATTTGTTTAAGTTTAATTTTAACCCTGAGACTAATGAAAAGTTATTTAAACAATCAATCACACTTTTAATTTCTAATGAATCTCGAACAAATATTGTTGTATCATCTGCTAATTGACAGCATTTTATTTCTCTTAAATCCTGATGCCGTTAAAATGAAAATATATATATATATATAAAGAGTCATTGTCTGAAGTTGTCTGAGTTACAAGTAAAAACAAAAAAGGTGCTATTGGGCATCCCTGCCTTATGCCTCTTTCTAAAAGAAATCTGGGGGTAGTGCCATTTGCAAGTTTTACTGAGCTATTACACCCATTATATAACGTACAAATGGCCCTTTTAAAGAAATTACCAAAGCCAAAAAAATCTAAAGTCTCAAACATAAAATTGTGGTTAACAGTGTCAAATGCTTTATAAAAATCTACAAAAAATATAAACCTTTCACTATCAATATACTCATTATAACCAATTAAATCTAGGACCAAACGAATGTTATTACTTATATGTCTGCCCTTCATGAATCCTGATTGGCAATCATCTATAATTTGTTCTAAGCATTTTTTCAGTCTTTCTGCAAAAATAATAGCAAATACCTTAATATCGTTATTAAGTAATGTAATCGGTCTCCAGTTGTCGATAAGAGTAGTGTCCTTATTAGCTTTTGGTATCAAACGAATCAATCCCTGGCGTAATGATGGAGGTAACTCGCCACGTTCTATAGCTTCATTAAACACACATAATAAAAATGTAGATAATTGTTCTTGAAATTCCTTGTAAAATTCGCTAATCAAACCGTCGTTACCAGGAGATTTATTATCTTCCAGTTTACTGATCCCAGATCTAACTTCATCTATAGAAATATCTTTGTCGCACAACATCATACAATCCTGATCTATACATTTAGCATTTGCTTTAATGCTATCTAGAAATTGTCTTGTGTTGCCATCAACCTCTTTGCTGAATCGACTCTCGTATCAGTTCACGAGTCCAGTGACGTCATCGTGTGTGATGATGTTAAATGCTGGACAATAATCCATCAGTTCTCCTGAATGAGCATCACAACAGAAAAACACTTTCAGTTCATGTAGAATAAACTCTAGACATGTTTCAGTGTGTGATTTACATTGTGTTGAATGAATGGAAAAGCTTCATATCTGTTTCTTCTGCTTTTAGTGCTGATGTCCCTCGTTCACTCTGGACTCAGTCAAGGTACTGTCCGTTACTGCAGTACATTTTAGTTTTAACTAATGTGAATTGTGTTGTAGTAGTTTATTTGTCTTCATGGATACATCAGGATCCCTCATTTGTCTGTTTGCTGATGTTTTATGTCCATGTTTTGCATATTTCACAGAATCATCTGATTGTAGTTCCTTATGCTGCAAAACATTACAGCAATCTGCTATTTATTCAATCAATCAAACAGTCTTGCAGTTGTAAAGTAGTTCAGTCAGACACTGATTTCAAAAGATCATTTTGTTTGCATGTTTTTGAGTTTTTGCTGCAATATTAATTATTGACTGTATGTCATTAAGATCTTCAATGCTTAGCTTTATTCATTCAGTGTGGTTTGGTTGGAAGGGCTGGAAGAGAAAAGGGCTTGAGAACAGACAGACAGAAGTTAGTAAGTTCAGTTCAGATCTTTAAACACTCAGACTGTAAACAGCATCATCTACTGGTCAGAACTGGAAGAGCAATAATACAAAGGACATGCAGACTGGATAAATACACTACTGGTCAAAAGTTTTAGATCGGTAAGACTTTTTATGTTTTTAAAATAAGTCTCTTCAGCTCACCAAGGCTGCATTTATTTGATAAACAATTAAAAATATTATGACAATGTAAAGTTTTAAGACAGTTTTCTATTTTAATACATTTTAAAATGTAATTTTTTCCTCAGATGAAAGCTGAATTTTCAGCATCATTACTCCAGTCTTCAGTGTCACATGATCCTTCAGAAATCATTCTAATATGATGATTTTATGCTCAAGAAACATTCATTATTATTTTCAATGTTGAAAACAGTTGTGTACATTTTTTTTTTCAAAATTATTTGATGAATAGAAAGTTCAAAAGAACAGCATTTATTTAAAATAGAATATTTTCTAACATTATAAATGTCTTTAATGTAACTTTTGATCAGTTTAACTCATCCTTGATGAATAAAAGTATTGATTTATTTTATTTATTTCCCCCAAAAATAAAATTCAAATTCTTACTGACCCCAAACTTTTGAACGGTAGTGTTTAATGTTACAAAAGCTTTAGATTTCAGATAAATGCTGTTCTTTTGAACTTTCTATTCATCATAGCATCATGAAATAAAAATGTAAAAAAAACTGTTTTCAACATTGATAATAATCATAAATGTTTCTTGAGCATCAAATCAGGTCCGTGTACTTTTTCGTTCATTCATTATTCTTTTTCGGAATGAAGATGAAATTTAAAAAAGGGTGCAGCTTGGTTTTTTGTTTAAAAGAAAAAAAATCAGAAATGGCTGTATTTTGTTTTCCAGATGTATTGTTATCATCAAATAATAGTATTAGAAAATTGGACGACATTTCCGATCGTTTTTTAATTTGTAAGATTTATTTGTACGTTTATTGTATTTCATTTGACTGATCCTATCTTTACCCGGAAGTAAATTACACCGTCGTGCGAAGTCATTAATATATACACTAGATGTCGCCTTGGCTACGGCAGTTCATTGGAACGAATGCGTCAATAGAGCCGCCATCTTGGAACAGGGGAGCATCAGCGTCAATGTAGGCTAAGGTCTAACGGAAATAATATCACCTAGTTTTTTTGGTTCGTTCCAACGGTCAGACATGTAGCCTATGTGTCATTGAGTCCAGAGAAAATTTAAGGTTTTGATATTAAGTTAATCTAATTATTTTTCAAAATATAATGCATAGTGCTAGTAGGCCTAAGTTTATTAGTCACATTCTTCCACTTGAGTAAACTTAGAATGAACTATCACTACTAGTGTGTATATATATATATATATATATATATATATATATATATATATATATATATATATATATATATATATATATATATATATATATATATATATATAAATGAGCAAAACTTGGCCACTAA
This sequence comes from Abramis brama, assembly GCF_963993115.1. Taxonomy (NCBI): domain Eukaryota; kingdom Metazoa; phylum Chordata; class Actinopteri; order Cypriniformes; family Leuciscidae; genus Abramis; species Abramis brama. Next base: position 9,868,722 of record NC_139965.1, read on the forward strand.
ATATTTAATATAAATTAAATTAAATAATTTTAATGATCACAATTAAAGTTTTAATTTTATTAAATTGAACAAGCGCAACATTCAGCATTCAATCAAATAATAATAATAATAAGATGTATTATTATTAATAATGTTATTTCAACATAATATCTCGTTATTTCGACATAATAGCCTATGTGTGCGTGCAACAAGCAAGATGTGCATTTGTAAATCCGGTGACGCGTGTATTGATTTTTATTAATAAACAAGTGTTTTCTCTGACAGTGTGGACTCGGCTGCAAAGATGAAGTTGACGATCGCCATATTCGTAGTGAACGCGCCTATAGCCTAGAGAGAAATGCACATAATGGATTACATAATCAGAGAGTAGCCTTTTTCTTTTCGTTTTGAATTATTTCGTTTACATTTAAAGACATTTCAAGCTTTGTGTAGGCTATTTGATGTATTTCTCATGTCTGTGTGACTGCATACACTGAGTTTCGCTCAGGATGTATGATGAGATGCGCTGCGGTTCACTTGCAATGCAATTGACCACGCGGGCGCCTCCATGATTATTATTGTCTGTTATATTTGCTTCTTATTTATTAAATCCAGGAAATTGGTTGATGAAAAATGTATTAAAATTAAGATACAATTTATACAAAACGAAATTCACTTTAAAGAAAGGCTTTCTACAAAACAAAACGTAATGAAGTGGTCAAAATCATGTCTGACTCGCTCCATGTCTCTCGATATATATATTGCGCATCCTATCTTACTCATGCTGTTCACTTTTCATAAATCAACATAAATGGAAAAAAATAACATTAATATTTAAACAAATATGAAACTAAATGCGCTTACCTATTTAATGGCTACAACAGTATAGTAGGCCTACAGACTCTCTATTTGTACAAATTGCTGCACATTCATTTAATTCAGAATTTTGCACACACAAGTTGAAAGGCATTTGTTCAAATCAAGTTCACGGATAATTGTGCGTGCATTTATTAATCATTATGATACTAAAATCATAACAAAGTAGGCTATGCTATGTACAAAAAATCAGATGAGCACAGAATATGAATGCAACGTTTAATTACACATTAAGACTTCGCACGACGGTGTAATTTACTTCCGGGTAAAGATAGGATCAGTCAAATGAAATACAATAAATGTACAAATAAATATTACAAATTAAAAAACGATCGGAAATGTCGTCCATTTTTCTAATAGGCTAGGCTACTATTATTTGATGACAACAACATTTGGAAAACAAAATACAGCCATTTCTGCTTTTTTTCTTTTAAACAAAAAACCAAGCTGCACCCTTTTTTAAATTTCATCTTTCATTCCGAAATAGAATAATGAATGAACGAAAAAGTACACGGACCAGGTCATCATATCAGAATGATTTCTGAAGGATCATGTGACACTGAAGACTGGAGTAATGATGCTGAAAATTCAGCTTTGATCACAGGAATAAATTACACTTTACTGTATATTCACACAGAAAACAGCTGTTTTAAATTGTAATAATATTTCACAATATTACTGTTTTTGTTTGTATTTTTAATCAAATAAATGCAGCCTTGGTGAGCAGAAGAGACTTCTTTTAAACACATTAAAAATCTTACCGATCTAAAATACATTACAAAAAAATACATACATTTTTGTTGTAATCATTACAATTTACAAGCAAACTAGATTTTTAATTTAAGTGTTTTTATCCTGATGAAGTTTTGAGTTCATGACAGTGATCTTGATACTGCGATGCTTTTCAATGTTTACTTCTGTGTTTCTCAGTGAAACCTGTAGTGACGGTGAAGCCAGATCAGCGTGTGTTCAGAGGAGAGACAGTCACTCTCACATGTGACATACAGAGAGGAGGAGACATTCAGAGATACAGCTGGATTAGAGATGGAGACACTGACTATACATATACATCAACAGCAGAGTTCAGTTTCACAGCTGATTATGTGTCTCTCAGTGGTGAATACAGTTGTAGAGGAGAGAGATCAGACTCACACACAGACTTCAGTGATGCTGTTACACTGACTGTATCAGGTGAGTCTTCATATTCACATCTGTTTATTGATCATCACTTATAATTTTCAACCACATCTGTTCTTATAAGAGGACTGACAATTCACTTTAGAGTAATTATTCAGTAACTGCACACGTCTTGTGTGTGTTGCATGTTTTGTGGAGGTTTTGGTTTATTATAAAATCATGTAAATTGTGACTTTCCAGTGTTATAGGCGTCTCCATCTTTAATTTATGTGCGTCTCCATCTTTGATATTTAGTCACTGTCACTATGGTTACAGGAGATATTCATGAGTGTCATGAGAATAGAAAAGGACTCGAGCGACTGAGTTCAGTTCTGATGAGTTTTGGACTGAAGTCAGAGAGAATGACGTGATTTACAGATTATTAGTGTTGAAGTCAAAACCACAAACCCAGACCAGAGTGTTTTCACAGATTACACATTTTTGTTCTAAGAACGGTTTTAAAACATTTTGGTTTGGTGATGGAAACTTTAAAGTGTCCTTTTTTCTTAGTGCTAGTGGAGCTTTTCTTTTTTTCTTTTTGTGGGGAGGTTAGTATGATGTTCCTGAAATATTCTTTTCACCTAATTTGTATTAACAACTCAAAAGTCCTCCTCAAAAAACCTTCACTAATTAATCCAACAGGGAAAGTTATAGTGACGTGATACACAGCAAAATCCTCAGTGTTGAATGAACTCGATGTCTAAATGAGTCCAAGAGTGTTAAAGATGAAGAAACTACAGTTTTTGTGCTAATTTTGAGAACATTATTAAAGACCGGATAACATTGAACACACATTTACTGGAAGAATTTTTGTTCATAACTTTGAGAGATCCTTAATGTTAGCCAAAGTTATGATAATGTTCCCCGTTAGCTGGTTATGGTTATGGTAAAAGTATATTCATCATAAAGGCTCAACACAAATGCACACATCCAGCGGGCAAAACAAACTCAGTGAGGATCTCAACCACAGAAACTGCCAAAGGGAAGAGAAAGTTTCACACACCAGCTCCAATAATAGAAACATGTATCTCATGTTCTCAGTGGCCATTAGACTCGACACTCGAAAACATGAAATACATATATTTACATTATTTTATAACTGTGTAACAAACTGTGGTTTGCCAACTTTCTCTTCCTTTTTGCAAGAGTATATTTATCATCATATGACCAAGACCAGTGTAATGTATCTCTGTCACAGAATGGCTCCATGAACTAAATCCCTCTGGAAACCGTTGGTCAAATGCTTTGCTCAAAGACACAATAGTGATGGTTAACAGTTCATTCACTGCAGGGTTTATACCAGCAACATTCCCATTTACAACCGAAGGTCCTTCTGAACAATCAGTTTTATTCCCTGAATATTATAGTACTACTATAGTACATGTCCAGAAAAACATATATTTTGTGCATGCAAATACCCTTATGATGAATACGATATTAAATAGCATAGCAAACAATGAAGTACCATGGTGCTTAAACACTCTACACACTGTACACACTCTACACACACACTGCATTAGTATCGGTTGTTGGTATCGGAGCATTTTTATGAGTATGAATATGAGAGCGCAGTATCGGGCCGACACCAATACTGGTGTTAATATAGACCTTTCTCACTCGTGGTTATGGGCTCCAGAAAGGCCGCTGTGAGTAAGTTCAGTCACTCAGAGCTCATGGTGAACAACACACACACATTCTCAATCTCACAGATCATCAAATCCTGGAGTCACCGGCTGTGTCTCATCTCGAAGGCTGAATCCTCCGGAGGTCACATTTATCTGCCGCAAACGTCATGAGGCTCTTCATCTCAGTAAACTGACCATTACATTCCCATGAGGAAACTACAACAGTTTACACTTCACTAGCAATAACGCTCAGTTTTATAATGGTGACTGTCCTGAAATAAGACGTTCTTTATGACGTATGCGGCCGATAAATGTGACGTCAAGAGGACGCAGCTTCGACACGAGACACAGATCCATGAAAACAGACGCTAAGAAGCAGAGAGTCGTTCTTCTCCTTTCAATAAAGCAATTTACATTCTTAGAGCATATGTGCAATCATTATTATTTTAAACTTATCTTTTAATCTTTAAAGTTTTTTTATTACTGATTAAACTATTAAGTATATTACTGTGAACAAGAATTATATTGTTTTTGATGGTTTCAATAAATTAAAAAAGAAAGATTGTATGAACTAAAGACAGTCTGTGCTTGCAAAGATTATATGGCTGAATAAGTTTATTTTTTTATGTCTGGCCTTTGTAGATTTTTTTTCAGTGAAATCTAATTTTGAGTTTTAAAAGCTTCAAAGTGTGTGTTTGCTCATTTCACAGAGAGACCCAAACCTGTAGTGAAGGTGAAGCCTGATGTTCGTGTGTTCAGAGGAGAGAGAGTCACTCTCACATGTGACATACAGGAGACAGGAGTCTGGAGGTACAGCTGGTATAAAGATCAAGATCACAGCAGAAGAACAGACCAGATCTATTACAGCGCAGGACAAGACCAGATCTATATAATCACATCTGTGGATTCGTCTCATGCTGGTCTGTACAGATGTAGAGGAACTCTGACTGAAACCCCACAGTACTCAGAGATCAGTGATGGAGTTACACTGACAGTATCAGGTGAGTGTGTTCATCATTTCATCACATCACTTTAACCTGAAGACATTGAGTAGAAAAGAGTTTACTTTGTCTCACACTCCGTCAGATTATGTTAGTTAAGAGTTTGTAATCATCTCTATATACAGTGACAGGCTGATTATGATCTCAGATCTTCTCAGAGTTCATTATCGGTGCTGCGTTCCAGTCCATTTTTAGACACGCACTTGCAAACTTCCCTAAGCACTTCTCCTCTGGGGAATCCTTGCCGCCATTTTGAAGTGTGTTCCACTTCGTGAAGTGGACGAGGGAAGTTTATATGGACAGACCCTCGTTCCCTCGATTTTGACCGTGGGAGCGAGTCTACTTCATATCATATCACGTCTAATCACCACCACAACAGACAACTCTATGATATATTAATTCTAATTTTTTAAATTGAAAACAACCCAAACACCATATAAACATTTGGATGCTGCATTAAACAAATTCTTAAAGGGAAAAATAATAAATAAACTCCACAGCTGATTCCAAGTGATCAAGGGCTTAGGACGTTCAAGTTCAGCCCATTGCAGTTTCCGCCAGTAGAGGGCAAATCAATGACGTACATCCGAGTGAACGAGACGGAGGGAAGTTAGCGAGTGAAGGGCATGACAATTTTGGACTAGAACGCAGCCCAAGAGAGCGGGGAACAGCCTAATACTTTTTGACTTTCTCAGTTTGTGTAAATTCACTCGGGGTTCAGAGTATTTATTTTTTCCCACATTAATTTCACACATGTCTATTATGTGGTTTTGTTTGATTAATACAGTGTATACTTTTCTTTTTTTTTCTTGATTTACCCCATACGTTGTAACATGACCACATGACACCTTAAAATGTGATCTAATTAAAAAATATACAAGACAAACTAAAATATTTTTTCAAAAAAAAAATATATAATTATTAACTTTTTCATATAAAATAATGGCATTTAATAATTAAAAATAAATATATATTTTTTTGATTTACAACAAACACCACACAGCAACTATCAAGCATAGTTCAAAATATAATAATAATAATGAATAATTTCTGAACATTGACGCTCAGTCTTTATTCACCTTTTTCTCATGATTTCTCACTAGAATTGATAAAAGTGTAGAATAGAATATCATAGTTCTAATAGAGGCTCATTGTAACGCAGTGTGACAACATGCCCCGCCTGTACAACTGGGATTCAAACCCTGCTAGTGGCTTCTGCTGGTTAGATCCAATAGATTGGAGATTAAAATAATATATAATTTTAAATAAACAAAAAAAAAAAAAACCAGAGATGAAAAATTAACTTAAGAAATGCACTTTAGCTATGTGTTAGTGAGGTATTCTAGTAGGGCTAGTTCATCAAGGTTTTCAGCCAGTAAACAGGATGGTGTATCGTCAGGACACAGGAATAAAGACGAGCAGATGTAATTTCTTCTTTTAACTGTATTGAGCTCCAGCAATACTCATCAGAACATTCCAATATCCAGTATTGTCATTATAGTCTGATAAAAAACAAATAAATCACCATTAGGTACTGTCATTTAAACAGTTACAGTACTTAAATTACTATGCAACGTAAATAATAAATCCACACAAATAATACAAATCAGGATCATCAAACATAAATATCTCAATAAACACTGCTATGCCCCTTTAAACATAATCTACAATTACATAAACGAGGATATTACTCTTTGGAGAAATATAAGGAGCTTCACCTATCTCACTGACCAGTTCACATGAAACTGTATTAAAGGGGTTTACAGAAGGAGCAATGGCGACATCCTCTGGCCAGACAAGGCTACTGCACAAACAGCGTCCGCACGATATTAACTCTTCTTAACTCAATGTTATAAACGTTACTACGTAACTTAGACATCAGAAGGCTCACACCAGTTAACTTATTATTTCCTACAGTGTTTTACAGCATAAACATTGTTCTATCACTATAAACAGACAGTCACTTACTTTTCGTCATTAACTCAACACATGAATATTGGAAGGTGGATCACTCAGAAGGGACTAAAGAAGCTACACAACACAGGTACGCAGGCTAAACTATGCTGTTGAACTTGAACACGTTTCCCAACACACTATAACCAACACACACACTTCCTCTTCCGTAACCACAGAAGAAGAGTCTTAAAGTGGCAGGCACCCAGAAATGTCAGAGCCTTTTATACACTATGGTTAAATAAATGTTCAGTGATATCATCCAAAGATTGTTCACTATATTGTTGATATGACAACTAGTAAGTGGGTGGTTGACATGACATGGCCTTTTTTGGTCCAATGTGTCAATGTTAAGTAAATTATAGAAAAATATATCAAAAACTGTGGTGATATTGTTCAGAAAGTGCTGTTTTATATGGACATACAGAGCATTCATGGGTTTAATCTTCCATTTTTTCACAATTTTCAGCCAAACCAGAATAAGCTCATATGGCGTGACTGTCCCAAGCACATTTCACAAATTTTGATTTTGAATAAAACCCAAGAAAATGAATTCATTTTCTGTTTATTCAATCATATATTGATATCCCAGATGTCTACTTGTGAGTCTGCTTGACTAAAAGTTCAGGCATAATATTTTGAAGCCACCCTTAACTAAAACATTTTGTCCCGAAAATGGATATCATTAGGTGTGACGCCATATTGCTTTTTTTAATGGGCAATTGTTTGGAGACCTTTGGGGAGTGGGGGTCCTCCTTCTTTCAGGAGGAAGAACAGCACCTCAGAAGGACACTGAAAATTACAATGTGAGTTTTCTCCCTTCATGTTTTCAAAAAAATCAAGTATATCCGGCACTCCTGCTTCAGTTCCCTTTTGCGCTGTCTTTTGGTGTAACACATTTAACACGAAAATGCCCAAATGAAATTACTTTTCAGTCAATATTACCTTTAAAACTATATTGTCATACACTGTAAAAAAAATTACATCCCCAAGTCAAAAATTTCAAGTGACCGATAACATCTAAATTTTTCAATTAGTCTGACGTATTATTTCTCATTGAGCCAATGTTAAAGGGATACTCCACCGTCTTTTCATATTAAACTATGTTTTTCCCTTAACTAAGACGAGTTGATACATACCTCTCTCGTCTCAGTGCGTGCACTCAATCGCTCTGGCGCGCGGCGAAACTTTGTTCACTCAGTTCATTCAATATGGGCCAAGCAGAGAAGCTACCAAACACCTCCACGTTTTCCCTATTTAAACACAGTTACTCGCGTAGTGTAACTCGACCTAGGACGGTGACACAAAACAAAACGTTGCGCTTTTCTAAGCGTGTAAAATGGATAACTATATTGTATGGCGGAATACCATAGCAAGTGCTTATGAGCACTTCGACTTGGCGGAGTAATATCTTCACTCGTGAAAAATCCTCTCACCGGCCCCCGCTCCCTCTGGTGAAGATATTACTCCGCCAAGACGAAGTGCTTACAAGCGCTTGCTATGGTATTCCGCCATACAATATAGTTATCCATTTTACACGCTTAGAAAAGCGCAACGTTTTGTTTTGTGTCACCGTCCTAGGTCGAGTTACACTACGCGAGTAACTGTGTTTAAATAGGGAACACGTGGAGGTGTTTGGTAGCTTCTCTGCTTGGCCCGTATTGAATGAACTGAGTGAACAAAGTTTCTCCGCGCGCCAGAGCGATTGAGTGCACGCACTGAGACGAGAGAGGTATGTATCAACTCGTCTTAGTTAAGGGAATAACATAGTTTAATATGAAAAGACGGTGGAGTATCCCTTTAACAGACTATTGCAACAAGAATTTCACTTGGGCTAATTGAAAAATGTAGATGTTATCGGTCACTTGAAATTTTTGATTTGGGAGGGTTAGAAATTTTTTACAGTGTATTGTAGTTAGCATGGTTTTAGCATGTTAGCATAAAAGCACATTGCTTAATGTCATGCTAAGTACATGAAACCTCATATGGTGTGACACAAAATCATAAGGTGTGACAGGGTTTTCTTGTCACACCATATGATTATTTTGTCACACTATATGATATGAACTGCATTTAAATACATAAATAATGCTCTTAGATACATATTTTATAACTAATAGTTAAGTTTATTGAATATTTCGTCCTTTTAACACATTTTGATTAGCCTGGGTTTCCCCATGCTGCCTTGAACGCAGCACGATTTTATTCACGCTGCTAGACACCATGGACACCATGGACCAGATTTTCCCCTCAAAAAGGGAACCAATCACAGAACGGGGAGGGAGCAGCAAGACGATGACGACGTCTATGCGACACACCGAAGCAGTTTGTTTATATCTATGGATCCAACATGGCATCAGACGTGAAGTTACCTTTCAATGCAGCCTTAGATAGTGTTCTAAGTAGTTTAGAACGCAAGTTTATTTCGTCTTCTTCCTCGTCGAATTTCTGTCGCTCTACATACATCATCTGGTATAGTTGAAACGATTGGCTATGAGCTACGTGCAGACGCATTTGATAGACATTCTAGCGCCCAATAAACGGCTCTGGGCATTCGTAAACCACGCCTCAAATACGAGAAAATGAACATGTGGTTCCCAGACCACGTCTCATTGAGAAAGAGGTCTGACGTTAGCCAGGCTACATTTTGATACTATATTATTTACACATTTAATATCTATTTACACCTACTCAATTTGATGAATCCCTACTATCCCATTTTCAAGCTGAATCCATGTTAAACTACAGCATTTTGTCACTCAAATGTTTCCCTTTATTTATTTATTTATTTTATGATACATCATACAGAAATGTAATATATGTCAATATATTATATTGACATATATTAAATTTCTGTATGGGGAGTAAAACAATGACCGAACAGCAAGCTGATGATGTATCATTTCCTTGTTCTTTCTGTATTTGCATTATCTCGCCATCTACTGAAATCTACCTCAAACTGAAAAAATAAATAAATAAATAAAGGGAAACATTTGAGACATACATGGGCACTGACATTATATGTAAATTACATATAATGTCAGTGCCCATGTATGTCTGCTGCGTATATGAATATATGCAAAATTCATATATGTAAAACACATAGACATATATGAAACATATATTTCAAAATATAGCAAAAATGGCCGTTTTCATGTAAGTGCCATATATTTTCCCATATATGCACATAAATGTGAAATATATGTAAGACGCATATATGTATACATGCATATATGTACTTATTTCCATAGTACATACTTTCACTTATATTAGGGATACAAATCTTATATCTGAATGCCTTGTAATTAAATGCCTATATTTGGAGATTTTGTGTCTGTATTGTGTGAATACCAAATATAGTATTTTTAATACAATAATGCAGTGTTTTCTTTGTCATTTTTGACAAATACATCCACAAAGTACCATAACCATATGCCACAGCTTTAAAAATGCATCAGTATCACATGCATGTATAGTTTACATAAATTTATTAAATATGTGGAAAACAAATATGTATGTCACATATTTATACGTAATGTTGTCCATATATGGGAGAAACCAATACTATACTGTAATATATGCAGATATATGGTATCATATATGGATGAACTCAAATATTTTCTTCACATGTTTGGACACATATACAGTGAGGAAAATAAGTATTTGAACACCCTGCTATTTTGCAAGTTCTCCCACTTGGAAATCATGGAGGGGTCTGAAATTGTCATCGTAGGTGCATGTCCACTGTGAGAGACATAATCTAAAAAAACTAACTATTAAAAATGTACAAAGAGTGTTCCAGGTGATCTGCATGTTCACCAGTGTGATATTAGAATAGTTGTGTTTTTGAATTACAGTAATGTAATCTTTAAGTGCCTTTGTTCAACAAAAGAATGTATCTCTATGTTGCTATCTTTGTCAATATTCGTCCTTAGTATTGTTTTGATCCCCTTTGCACGACGAAGAAGATTTTTGATAAGAGGCTGTGATAAACGTTATGGTTCCATGCGTTTTTAATTCCCTGAGCATAATATCATACTTTGCCCCCTCGTGATTCCACACGAGGGTCGGGCTACATTAACACACAAGAAAATCTTCTGCTCGGAATGCTCTAAGAGGATTCGTCGACCACGAAAAGGGGACGGTACACGGGACACTGATAAAAGCCTAAACCTTCAGTTTCCTCTCTCTCTTCTCCCTCCTCAAAAACTTTGGAAACCCAAGTCCGGACCGGCTTCGGCCTGCTTCTCTTTTCTTCTCTTTTATTTCTTTTTATGTTTTTCTATAGTCTAGTTTCGTTTTCCTATTCGCCTCTGTTCATTCACGAGCTAGATGAACTTAGAAAGAGACTCTTTGAACCTCCCGCGCTCGCGCTCGCATGGAAGACACAGCACGCGCACGCCTCCCCTCAGACGACACGCAGGACCCTGCCTTCCTTCCTCATACAAAGAGAACCATATGCAATGCAAGTATCGATTATTGAATTGAACTTTTAATGTAATTTCTTTGTGGTCTCTCGAGGGTTACTGTCTGTGATTTTTGCCATAGCCTACTGCGATCTCTGATCGCAGATTTTTGCTTTCACTTCCGATCTCATCTCCCATCCTCCTCTCTCTCTCTCTCTCTCCCTCATTTTCGTTATTCGTTTAGTCTTGTATTTTGTTTACGTGTCCTGTACATACATATTTACTCGTGTAAATTGTAGTATTTTGTATTCCTTAGTTCCATGTATTAGTCCAATTATTAAAATTCCATATATACTTGATTGATCGTCTATAATTCTCACATTACGAGTCCCTGAAATGTTTGATCTAGCTACAGGCTTTACAATTTGATTATGGTTTAGTAACCTAAATTTTATAAGGACAAAAAGAATGGTTTCATGGCCAGAAGCTATTCCTTTTTGAAATTATAAGAAGTGATAACTTTATTGAGAAGGTTAGTAAGTTAATCTATGGTCGTTTGCGGGACAAACAACTGTTCGATAATTACATTAATTTTCCATTAAGGGTTATCTCATAGTCGATCTGAAATAGGATCATTGATATATGAATGATGAATTATAATTCGTTGTGATTGATTATTCATATATACAAATCGATCTATTTTCAACTTCGAATAAATTAATCATATTCATGATTAATTATTAAAATTCCCTATAGATCATTTGAGCTAATATTAATATTAATGTACAACCCAGTGCGGTTACATCCTCATCTTGAAACGAATTTATGCATTAAATAAAAATAAAAATGTTCAATGATTTACTAAAGATTATTAGAATTCATGTAATTAATATTCAGCAGATTAAAATAAAAAGTGCAACATCAAATGTTATAAACATGATTCTTTGCTACTTTGAGTAGAACTCACTGTTTTAAACAATTTTGTGATTTTTGATGTGTAACTGAAGCAATGATTCACTTGTCAAACTAAGTTTGGTTGTTTGTTAAATGCAGCTAATACAGATTTTTGCATACAGATTGTTGTGTGGTGTGACATCATATGGCGTGACACCATGTAATTTGGTGCAACATTCAGAATTTTGAAAGAAATGAAGGCTTTTTGGTTATTAATCATAAAATCATCAATGTGACAGATGGGGAATAGTGCCAGCAAAGGTTACAAGCATTTTGGTACTTTTATAACAAGGTATTCCCAAATTAATTTGAAGTATATTGAAAGATTACAAGTAAACGTCTTTCTATGAGTGTTGATAAAGTAAAATAATGCAAAATGTAACATATTTGCACATAAGAAATGCTATACTTTTATATAGTAATGATAAAGAATCAGGATAAATTGACTTACATTATCACATTATACCCCTTTTTAATTTAATACACAATAACATTCATGTCACACCATATGACATTTTTAGTCCCTAAGACAGTAAACTAGTAAATAAATGTACATTTCAGGACAAAATCTACAAGACCACATATATATTTGGAAATATAAGAGTTGGTAGAATATAAACCAATGAGTTCCATGACTTACATTTGAGATTTTTTTAGCTAAATATGTCAACCACCCAAATACACTTAGGCCACATCCACACCAAACCAGAGTTTCCCGATCCAATCTTTTTTCCCTCGTTCTAAAAAAAAAAATACCATAAACACAACGTCCTCTAAAGAAATATTTTTATATTGTGTACGCACGAAACCACTGAAACCGACTCAAAACGCTGTAGTTCACATGCCAGACCAGTGTGTGGCGCTGTAATTCTGCCACAGAGATACACTAAAAACGGAGAAGACTCGGAGCATGTGTGTAAAACTTGAGCGCTGTATACAATAATAATAGGCTCAGTAGTTTCTTCTCTATTTTATTTATTCATTTATTTATTTTTACTAATAACTTTATTGAACAATATAAACAACCATAAATGGCCTGGTACAAAATATGAAATGTCTTAATCAGACAACAGACAAGCATCATAGCATGAGAAATAAAATATAAAGAAATAAAATAAAGAAATAAAACAAAAATACAGTCAAGTGAATAGTACATAAAGAAATAAGAGGCTCAGCACCATTGCAACACGTACACGTGCGGTGATGACATCATTGTTTCACAGAATACACGGATTGGCTGTACACACGAAAACGCAAGTGTGTCGTTTTCAGATTTATCCACTCTGGGACCCGGTTTAAAAATATAGCGGTTTCAGGCTCCCAAAACGCCGGATGCGTATGATTTACGTAGGCTATACAGCTGAACGCGTCTCCGTGTGTACGGGCTCTAAGTTTCATCATGCTGGCATGTGTGAGTTTTAAACCGTGTGTGTTACAACTAGCTCTGCGTTAGTTTGTGCCTCGCTCACCCCTATCCTCCAGACATGTTCAGTTCATTCATGAGCTGCTGCCCTTCAGATTATCCCCTTCCGGAACAAAAATATATGGGAATATACTGCAAAATATAATGCAATATATTACATAATACATGTCCATATCAAGGGGCAACATTCTAATCTGAAAAATGAAGCCTACCTGGAAGTGCGAAAAACTGCAATACATTGAAAATCCGCTAGAGGCAGGTCCCAAAAGGGAGCAAATGTCCATAGACCCCATGTTAAAATGTCCGTTTTCACAGCATAAATTCATGTTTTTACAGGTTGGTCCCATGGACTTTTATTGTATTTTCCGATAGGTTACGAGTGCCTGACAACTGTGAGGGGGGTGAATTTTTTTCTAACTCGTTAGTTTAGATCGTATTTAGATATAAAATGTATGACAAATAAGGGCATGGTTAGCTTTGATTGACAGCTTGATTGACAGCTGATAACGAGCTAAGGAGAATGACAACATAAGAAGCGCCATTTTTAATATACAGTTGAAATATAATACTACTGTTTCTGTATCATGAAATGTAGTTTTAAGAGTTTTTCAGGCGAGAATGTAGTTGTTTAAAGCTCAAATCTGTGGTTTATTTATAAAGATTTATGATAATTTTATCCAGTTGTGAGATCCAGCGATGACCGGGCGCTCGGCGTTCATGTACCCCGCCTGGAACAGCCTTTCCTCGGCTAGTCGTTCTGAGGTTTGCCGCGGACTCTGGCGTCTCTGTAGTGGTTAAACATGAGATATAATTCGTCTTGTGTATATCTAATGGGCGATTTTTGGTCTTGTGAATCTATAATTTGTTCCCTGGCCAATCGTTTTGGCTGAGGGGAAGTTTCATAACTTTATAAGCTATTTAACTTTACCGTTGTATGGTTAGACTAGAGCGCTGACTTTGTATGTTTGACTGAATTGTTTGCTTTATTTGTATAGCTTCTTGTATCTTTTACTTATACTTTTATAATAGCTAATATTGATAAAACTGAAATTTAACAAAAAGAGACTGGGTTGAGTTCTGTCATTTTAAATTTTAATACAACGAAGATGATCTGTAATGTTGTTTACTGCAACATCTGTTGTTTAGTACAAATGCACATATTGCCTGGACCATATTAAAATGTTACATATATTTATATTATATTTAAACGAAAAGAGGCAGGGTTGTGTTTATTTCGTTTTGTTATAAATAGGCTAACGTTATGCAGTGAATATAATCGCGTTGCCTGAACCACATTTGTGTGGCTATAATGTTTAAGATTTCTTTAAATGAAAACGAAAAGAGGCAGTGTGGTGTTTTATGACATATTTTGTTTTATTGTTGCCTAAAATATACATACAGAGGTAACCGGAGTAGCAGAGCGAGCTGAGTGACGCACGCTGTTGCATTTGCAGAATAACCGGACTCGTCCTCGGGAGTCATTCTCCTGAGCTGGACTTGGCAATTAAGTCCAAACTTTGCGTACTTGCTATCGAGAAACGCCTAATGTCGGCGCGGCTTCTTGTGACAAACACGCCGAGAAGCAAGAACAAGATCTGCTGTATGTCATCCATTGTTGTTTATGTTGCTTTCTTCACGCGAAAATGATGTTGTTCCAGTCTCACACAAAGCCCGCCCTTTTACCCATATATGGATTGGCCAGAAGGTGGGTGGGGTTAGGATTTCCCAAGATTTTCCAAGATGGCGTATATTTTTCAATACACTGCAATATATGCATTGACCATTTGGCGATATATTAATACCAGTAGCGGGTGGTGCATTTCACACCTAACCTTCAGTGGTGTCCCAGCTGAATTAATCCAGCTCTTAATACGCTTTTAATAGTGTAGCGCACTGACTCTATTGGTTGTGAAATTGCTGTTTTATTTTGCACCGGCAGTTATAGGGTTAATGCGGTGAGTTCGGAGAAGGCCGGGTAGAGAAACGAGCGAGTGAGTTCGGCTGGTGCGTTTGTGTTCAGTTGTTCTGTCGTTCTTCAGACGTTACAATAGTATTAATGTTTGAAAAAAATAAAATAAAAAAATAAATAAATTAAGAAGAAAATCATATTCAGCACTGGAAAAAAAACGGGGACAAAAATAAGCATTATACTCACCAAAACTACTGATTATTTTTACATATCTATTAGATATTAGTATTGATTAGGCCAGTGATTCTCAACCGGTGGGCCGTGGGCCTCGGAGCGCCATCTGGTGGGCCGTGTAGGCAGTGGTAGACTACCCCCAAATAATTTTTTATTGTATTTTTTTTAATTGATAAATCTTGTTATTTTCTAATTATCTGATTGTTCTTATGTATTTATATGATCCAAAACACTCAAGTTAAGTCAAGATGCATTATCTAAAAGCTAATTTATGTTTAAATATCGCAACACCAATCACGTCACAACGTCAGATTGACCGTTTGTTCGATCAGATGCAGTAACATTACTTTACTGTAATATGGATCGTCTTCTGAAAAGCAGATGTGGGAGTGCAAGCAAAAGCTTCGAAGTGTGTGGTGAGAAAATACGACGCTGAATAGGCTACATTAGGCTTTATAAGGGCAGGTACTGAGACTAATATATATATATTACAAAAGTTTATGGTTTATCAGTTTATGGCGAGCAATATTTTAATTTTTAATGCGTTAAATACACGTGAAATATGCGTTAAATACGTGTTGTTTGCGCGTGACAAATCAGTGCGTTAAATACACGTTTAATATGTGTGAAATACCCCTGTTATACCTGTCCTGACCAACAAGCTCTAATTCTAATCCTGTAAGTCTTAAATACTTATATATAGTGTCTTAAATACCATATTAAAATACTTTAAGTCTTTAAATTCATTTAAATTGATATCACCTGTGTACCTAATTACTGTTTGTCTGATGAGTGATCAATCTCTGAACAAAAAGGTTTCAATAAGCACCGCCTGCTTGTGACAGCTGTAAATGTAAGCAGAACAAAAGCTCACGTTTTCCAAAGACAGATATTGATAACAATGATCTGTATCTTAAACCTGCATTGATTGCTTTCCTCGACTGTAACTGATTTCCCCACACAAATGTTAATGCGTTGATGTTAAAGCTAGAATATCCACTAATGTGTTTGTAAAGACCAACAGAGTAGTTAAGCACTATTTTGATTATAGCTACGCTATAATGTTTTATTATTACGGTATCGGGCTTTTATTTTGATAACCAAAGAAACCGGAAGTATGGTGACGGAAACGAAACTGGCGAACGGCGCAAAGGACGAAAGGAAGGTCTGAAAAGGTTCACGGTTAAAAACAGTAAAAGGCCACGGAGAAACAGTTAAAACTACAAAGTTTAGCTTCGGTCAATTGGGGAACAAGGTTGGTAGAGTTAATGAGAAATATATTTGAGTTACTTGAAATGTTTATCGTAAAATGTATAATTTGGTAATGCTATCGGATTGAAACTAATGTAATGAGCTGTGTAACGTTCGAAATGTGATGGTAATGTATGGTTTATTTGTTTATACTCAGCTCTTACGTTGGTTGATGACACGGACGGCAATAAAAGTCATTTTAACCATCAGTTCTGGCCTTCTCAATATTGACTGGATGCTACAGTAAGAGCTTGACCACCGCCGCACGCTGCACAACGGGGCTACGAGATCCAACGGCAATACCCGTGACGTCCAGCAGATGGCAGAAGTTGGTCAGAAAATAAAACAGTTCAACGAAAAGTGCTCAAAATGGAAGAATCACAGGCTGTTTCAGTAAGTCAAATGGACATAAATGAACAGATCACAAATTTACAACAAGAAATTCAAGATTTAAAAGACTCACTTAAAGACGAAAGTGAGGATAGACAAAACATTAAAGATTCAATCACATGCAAAGAACAAATCTTAACAGAGCTTCAAAACAAAGCTCAAAGCATGTCAAAGTTGCCAAGACGTTCTGAAAGAGTTAAAGTACAAACAGAAAGGATGATAACATTCCAAAAGGAAGAAATGAGTAAAAGGGAAAAAAGACTAATAACTCTTTATGAACAATGGAAAACACAGGTACGCGAAACAAGAGAAAGGTTAAAGTTAGATATCACAGACCAGGAGATGTCAGAACTCGCAGACATAACAGAGCAAAAGAGAGATGATGTATTGAAGTTATATTCAGAAATAAGAAACCAAATGGCACCATCATCTGACATAAGGAGAAAGATGGATGCATGCGATGCAATAACTCATGACATCGTAAGGATAATTCTGGAAAGATTAAGTGGTGTTGATGAGGATTTTGATGCAGAGCGTGAAAGAACTCGTTTACGTGGACTTTTAGAGCACGACTACACCCAGTCCATATACGGCTCAACCGCAGCATCAAATCGCAGCCAACGGTCCTCAGCTTCACAGCTCACAGCAAAACGAGCCGACGCAGCAGCAGAGCTAGCTGCAAAAGAGGCTGAATATGAGATCGTACTAGAGGAACAAAGAAAACAGGAAAGGATAAAAGCTCTAGAGGAGGAGCACAAGAAACAAATGGCAGCTCAAACATCCGAGTTGGAACGCTTGAAAGCACAGAAGGACGTGAAAGCAGCTCGAGCCAGGTTTGAAGCATATGACAGAGAGTTATCACAGGTGGATGATGTACAGTCAATTAAAGGTGAACAGGTGAGCCCATACTTCACACCCAAACAGCCCACACCAGCACTCTCTTTCATTCCTGTGCAAACAGCTCCCCCTAGTGTCACTCAACTAGCTCAAGCAGTGCAGGACAGCATTAAACTGAACAGACTTCCCGCGCCAGAACCGACAGTGTTTAGTGGCGAACCAATAAGCTTTATTGAATGGAAATCCACATTCATATCACTGATTGAACAAAGGGGCATCTCAGCATCAGACAAGTTGTACTATTTGAAAAGATATGTTACGGGCCCAGCTCGAAAATGCCTTGAAGGGACCTTCTTTAGAAACGATGAGGAGGCATACAATGACGCTTGGGTCAAACTAAACCAAAGGTACGGCCAGCCATTCGTGATTCAGAAGGCATTTAGAGAAAGGCTATCAAACTGGCCTAAAGTGCAGTCTAGAGATGCCGATGGACTAAGGGCATTTGCAGATTTCATAAATGCATGCATGCTTGCAATGCCTCATGTAAAGGGGCTACAAATACTCAATGACAGCGAAGAAAACCAAAAACTGTTGCACAAACTACCAGACTGGATAAATGCGAGATGGAACAGGCAGGTAACAAAGACTTTAATGGAGGGCGGTGAGTTTCCAAGTTTTATTGCCTTTGCCTCCTTCCTCTCATTAGAAGCTGAAGTCGCCTGCAACCCAGTCACCTCCATTCATGCACTTCGCGGCACTGAAACAAACAGCGACAGAAGGAACACAAAGGAAATCAAAAGAAACAAGGCAAGTGTATTTAACACAAACACAACTGAACAAAGTGATAAAAGGACAATAACAAAAACACCTACCAGCTATCCATGCACAATGTGCCAAGGCACCCATCAACTTCACAAGTGCCCTGACCTCTTGAAAATGTCTCTAGAAAACAGAAAGAAACATGTGAGAGACAACAGACTCTGTTATGGCTGTCTAAAACAAGGACACAGTGCTAAGGACTGCAAACGCCGCCTCACTTGTGAAACTTGTACAAAGCGACACCCAACATGTCTTCATGATGAGAAATACAGGAACGGTCTGCAAAGAGAAACACGTGTGAGCACAAACAACGCGGTTCAAGGTAACTCACCTGAAACAGCAACAGCCATGTCACTTAATGTCGCCAGATCTGAACAGTCAGTCAGCACCTCAATGATAGTTCCAGTGTGGCTGTCAACTACCACTAACCCACTCAAGGAAAAACTGGTCTATGCGTTATTAGACACACAGAGCGACACTGTATTCATTGATCAGGATGTCACACATGAGCTGCAGGCAGATGTTTGTCCAGTAAAGCTGAAACTAACTACTATGATGGGTAGAAATGCAGTTGTAAGCAGTGGAAAGGTGTCTGATCTCTTAGTGAGAGGTTATAACTCAGCCACAGTCATAAAGCTCCCCACTGCATACACAAAGGATTACATACCTGCTAACAGAGAACACATACCTACATGTGAAACAGCCAAACAGTGGAGTCACTTGCTACCGATTGTAGACGAGGTCCCTCCACTCCTCAGTTGTGAAGTAAGTCTCCTCATAGGTTATACTTGTCCTAGAGCTCTCGCACCCAAACAAGTAATCTTAGGCAAAGAAAATGAGCCCTATGCCATTCATACTGATTTGGGATGGAGCATAGTTGGCAACTCGACACCATGCAACGAAACAGATTTGGCGAGCAGTCTCTGTCACCGAATCACTGTTAAAGAAATCCCTCCCTCCACTCCAGCAGATGCAATACGTGCTTTGGAGAGAGATTTCAAAGAGACTGACGGGAATGAAAAGACTGTGTCGCAAGAGGACTTAGTATTCCTTCAGAAACTCGAGCATGGCATAACACAGACTGAAAATGGACATTTTGAAATGCCATTACCATTTAAAGAAAGACCACAAATGCCAGATAACAGACAACTCGCTGAAACCAGGCTAAACCAGCTCAAACGCAAATTCATGAAAGATGAAAAATACAAAAGGGACTACATGAAATACATGAGCGACATCATCAAAAGAGGGGATGCCGAAGAGACTGATGATAATGGACTGCCCGGAGAGACATGGTACATACCGCACCACGGCATCTATCATCCAAAGAAACCTGAGAAGTTGCGTGTGGTCTTCGACTGCTCTGCGAAGCACAAAGGTACCTGTCTTAACGAGCATTTACTGAACGGTCCTGACATGATCAACAACCTAACTGGTGTGCTTGTGCGCTTCAGACAGCACCAAGTAGCTCTAATGTGCGACATTGAAAAGATGTTTCACCAGTTCCAAGTCAAAGAAAATGATCGCAACTACTTGCGCTTCGTATGGTGGAAAGACGGAGATATGAATAGCCAACCACAAGCGTACAGGATGACAGTACACCTCTTTGGCGCCGTTTCTTCACCCGGTTGTGCGAACTATGGACTCAAACATTTAGCCAAAGAGAACAGTTCTGCATATCCAGTTGGCTCACAGTTCGTAGCAAGAGACTTCTATGTAGACGACGGAGTCACCAGCGCAGAGACAGTAAAGGATGCTATACGACTGGCAAAGGAAGCACGCGAACTATGTGCAAAAGGTGGACTAAGGTTACACAAATTCGTGTCCAACAACTCTGAAGTTTTAAAAAGCATTCCAGCTTCAGAGCATGCGACAGATACAAGAACAAAGGACTTGACGTTTAATGAAACACAGACAGAAAGAGCACTTGGCATTTATTGGAATGTGGAGAAGGATTGCTTTACATTCAACATCACACTAAAAGACCAACCACCAACCAGGCGTGGCATCTTGTCCACAGTCGCAGCAATATACGACCCCCTTGGCTTCATTGCTCCCTATGTGCTCAAGGGAAAGGGGATTCTCCAAGAAATGTGTCGTCAAGGAACAGACTGGGACGACCCGCTACCTGAGCATCTTAAGCCACGGTGGGAGTGCTGGAAAGGAGATCTACACAATCTAAAAAATGTGCAAATCAGCAGATGTTATGTTCCTGCAGATTTTGGAGAAGTGGTAAAAAGAGAAATACACCACTTTTCTGATGCAAGCACCACAGGATATGGACAGTGTTCTTATCTCAGACTCATAAACAAAAGGGAAGATGTCCACTGTACCTTCATCATGGGCAAAGCACGCGTCTCTCCAACAAAGGTCACCACGATCCCAAGGTTAGAGCTTACCGCAGCCGCAGTATCAGTCGCTGTAAGTAACACGCTAAGAGAGGAACTGCTTTATGACAATGTTGAGGAGTTCTTCTGGACAGACTCAAAGGTCACTCTAGGATACATAAACAACGATGCAAGGCGGTTTCACACGTTTGTTGCTAATAGAGTGCAGAAAATCCGCAACAGTACCTCACTGCAACAATGGTTTTATGTGCCCACCAGCAAAAACCCAGCAGATATGGCATCCAGGGGCACATCTGTAAATGAACTGCTCTCATCTAATTGGTTCACAGGCCCTCACTTCCTGTGGGAAAAGAAAATACAGCTTCCAACAAAAGAGACCATTGTACTTACAGTAGGAGACCCAGAGGTGAGAAAGGTACAGACACTAAGCACAGAAACGGTTGAACATACAAGCCTTTGTGACCGGCTCACAAAGTTCTCATCCTGGTCCCGTGCAGTCAGCGCAGTCGCACGTCTCAGACGATACGTGCTCAAAGACAAATCAAAGACACTCACAACTGTAACTGAAAGACAAAACACAGAAACTGTGATCATCAAAGATTTACAAAGACAAGCATATCAAAATGAAATAGAGACATTAAACAAAGGCAAACAACTTCCAAAGAGCAACAAAATGTACAACTTGGATGTTCTCTTGGACAAGGACAATGTGCTTAAGGTGGGAGGAAGGCTCCATCACTCATCTCTTCCCAGCTCATTTAAACATCCAACAATCATTCCCAAAGAACATCACGTCACAAAACTGATAATTGCTCACTGCCACGAAAGGGTCAATCATCAGGGAAAGGGCTTCACGATGAATGAGATACGAGCCAATGGCTATTGGATTCCAAAGTTGAGTCAAACGGTTGCATCCTACATTCGCCAGTGTGTGTTTTGTCGGAAACAAAGGAGACCTGTGGAAGGACAAAAAATGAGAGACTTACCCACAGAAAGAATTGAACACTCTCCGCCTTTCACATACTGTGGTATGGACGTTTTTGGACCGTTCCTGACCAAACAAGCAAGGAAAGAATATAAAAGGTATGGCCTCCTTTTCACATGCTTTTATTCACGTGCAATTCATGTCGAAATGTTAGAAGACCTATCAACGGACACTTTTATAAATGGACTCAGATGCTTTATCGCTCTAAGAGGCTCTGTCAGACAAATAAAATGCGATCAGGGTACTAACTTTGTAGGTGCCAAAAACGAACTGAGTGCAGCACAAGGTGAAATTGACACTGACAAACTGACGACCTTCCTTGCAGAAAAACAATGTGATTTTGTCCTAAACACACCTCATGCTAGTCACGCAGGTGGAGTATGGGAACGACAGATACGTACTGTAAGGAACGTTCTTAATGCAACATTGGCTCTCACACCAGGTCGACTCACCGACTCTTCACTCAGAACCTTCTTGTATGAAGCAGCTGCTATAGTAAACAGCCGCCCCCTTACAACAGACAGTCTCAACGATCCAAACAGTTTGGAGCCGCTAACTCCAAATCATCTTGTCACATTGAAAACGTCAACTCCTCTGCCTCCCCCAGGACAGTTCGTTAAGGAGGACTTATATGCACAAAAACGATGGCGTCAAGTACAGTACTTGCTCGAACAATTTTGGAGCAGATGGAAAGGGGAGTACTTGCAGAACATAATGGTCAGACAAAGATGGCACAAGCCTAAAAGAAACATGCAAATAGGCGACATAGTAATGGACAAGGATGAAATGCAACCACGATCACAGTGGAAACTTGGACGAATCTTGGACACTGTAAAAGATACCGATGGACTTGTCAGAAAGGTCAAAATAGGCTTTGCAGACAGAAATCTTACCAAAAGGGGTCAACGTGTGAACAAAATGTCTGTAGTAGAACGTCCAGTACATAAGTTAGTTCTGCTACTAGAAGATAGTGAAAGGTAAATTTACAATGCTTAAGTGTATTGAAATGTTGAAGTTACAGTTGTAACATGTTTACAAGGTTATTTCTGTATTCTGGTTAAGTAACTTGGAGAAATTATTTGTGTTTTTATGTGTGTAACAGCAAATAATTTGGTGGGAGTGTAAAGACCAACAGAGTAGTTAAGCACTATTTTGATTATAGCTACGCTATAATGTTTTATTATTACGGTATCGGGCTTTTATTTTGATAACCAAAGAAACCGGAAGTATGGTGACGGAAACGAAACTGGCGAACGGCGCAAAGGACGAAAGGAAGGTCTGAAAAGGTTCACGGTTAAAAACAGTAAAAGGCCACGGAGAAACAGTTAAAACTACAAAGTTTAGCTTCGGTCAATTGGGGAACAAGGTTGGTAGAGTTAATGAGAAATATATTTGAGTTACTTGAAATGTTTATCGTAAAATGTATAATTTGGTAATGCTATCGGATTGAAACTAATGTAATGAGCTGTGTAACGTTCGAAATGTGATGGTAATGTATGGTTTATTTGTTTATACTCAGCTCTTACGTTGGTTGATGACACGGACGGCAATAAAAGTCATTTTAACCATCAGTTCTGGCCTTCTCAATATTGACTGGATGCTACAGTGTTTATATACAAAAAGGCCTGAGTGGAGAAAAACAAGGCCATTTTATTTTATCTAAATTTTCATAAAACAGCAATTTAAATATATTATTTCTATAGGCTATAATTTTTTTTTTAAAAAGACAAAATAAATAGGCTGAATAAGCTGATCTATAGCATGTAAACGGTGGTAGCCCAGTCTATGAACGGTACACCCCCCTAAGCTCACAGAAATGGTTAGACCCAAGTCTTCAGCAGCCAATGACACTGACCCGTTCAAACTGATTTTTACTGTGTATTTCACGCGTTTTTTTAAATACGCGTTGTGGTCGTGTTAAAATTCACGTGTTTTTGGCCCTCTTGGCTTTCCATAATCCGGTGTGCAATCCCCTTAAGCTGAAGGCACAGTGTGTTGAACGTGGAGACATTTTGTCAAATGAGGCGCTAAAACCATCAAAGCTGCAGAGACATTTGAACTCAAAACACCCGGGCTGTGTTGGGAAGCCAAACGAATATTCTTTTAAACATGTTAATATCGCTAATTGTATTTGATAAATTATACTTACAGTATGTAAATTGGGGTGAATGAACTTTGTTGAACATTTCTGCTAATGAATAGAGAGAATGTCCCCCTCTTGTGTGTCTGACCTGTTGTTACAGGTGTGTTAGCCTGTTATTGTTACTGAGTAAACCTGACAAGTCTTTTTATATAAGGACAGTTTTCATCTATAGCTGACTTGAGTCTGTTACAGTGGCATAACAGATTAACAGCAGAGAATATCATTGCACTTTCTGAATTCTCTGTTATTCTGTGTTCATACTATCATATTTGGAAAGGTGATCCTCAGAATGTTTTTATTCAGTCATTAATGGGCCATGAGTTGCAGAAGGTTGAGAACCGCTGTATTAGATTACATTTAGTACTAGTGCTTATTCTTGAGCTACTAGTGTGGGCAAGTGTTCATTCTGTGGTGGAGTTTGAGAGGGACTGACTCATGATGGTCAAGGGAACACTGTGGTGACTAGTTCAGATTACTAATCTCCTGTGCTCAGATAATCCACGGTATATGAAAACCCACAGAAGAATACTGACCGTCATGGGGAAACCTCAGAGTCAAAATAAGATACACACTCTTAGAAAGAATGTGTCAAAAATGACACAACCTGTGTTAAATTTTAACACATCTGTGGGTGAGCTCCAGGACTACTAGATTTGTGTTAATTTCAACTCATTCACTGTGTTAATGAGTTTAACACACTAAATGTGTCAGAAAGGTTAACATAAAGATGTGTAAAATATGTGTAAAAGATGTGTAAACGTGTAACATTAACACATTATGTGCTATCCTTGGTTACACACACTGTGTTAAGAAAGGTATCTAAAATCCTAAATCCTAAACAAAATAAGCATTTGACAAAATAAAGTCTGTGGTTGATTATCTTATTTATTATAATGACTGACATATCAACAATTAAATTCAATCCAGAATAGAACAATACAATTTAAAGCAGTCAAAAAGGAAATGTCCAACATAGGATAAAACAGTTATTTTCTCAATCTCATTAGGTAACATAACACACTTCCCCACCTTCAAAATAATTTCACTTATTTCCAAAACATTTTTGGCTTGATGTACATTGGTGGCCAAGTTTAGAAAATATTAAGCATTTTAATGTTTTTGAAAGAAATCTCTTATGCTCACCAAATATTTTATTTGATACAAAAGTACAGTAAAAACAGTTAATATTGTGAAATATTATTACAATGTAAAACAGCTGTTTTCTATTTGAATATATTTAAAAAATATTATTTTATTCATGTGATCAAAACTGAATTTTCAGCATCATTACTCCAAGTTTTCAGTGTCACATGATCCTTCAGAAATCATTCTTATACGATGATTTGATGCTCAAGAAACAGTTCTCATTATTATTATCAATGTACTCCTCCATCTTTTTCACAGCATTGAAGTAAAAGTGATCATAAAATCAGTCTTTAATAAGCCAATCTTTGGGAATAAGCATTTTGTTCACCTTTGGGAAAAATACATAAATGAACCTAAACCTAAATTAACTTATCCTGTTCAGAACTTAGTCTTGTTTAGCCAGACCTATCCCTAGACTCTATTGCAGCTTTTCTTGACCAAGGACCACCCAAGAGGACGTTTGACTGACATGTAACGCAACCAATCACAGTTCGTTTTGTTCTGAGTCATGTTTAGGGGCGTGATAGTATATGATGTTGATGTCCCTACAATAACAGACTGGCTGCATCTAATAAATTATTCATTCAAGAACGTTAAGCAATTTTACGGCAACAATGGAGCCGCGAACTTCAAATACTTTTGAAAATCCAGCGTTTAGTTGATCCTGGTAAGCGCTCATTGTCACAGTTGTAAGCACAATAGCATTCTTCTTCCACGAGGGGTTTTGGTGTCACGGCATTTGTTTCCAGGCGAACGGATAAAGAACACGACACTCACATCTCCTGAACATCCTGTAGAATTCAACCAATCAGATCGCGACTTTGAAACTCCTGAAGTGTTTCCAGAAAAGTGTGACATATGCATCAGTCCCGTTTCCTGGATGCAAACGTGTCCACCAACACAAATGTGCTCAGTTCTTCTTCAGAGAAGATCGCAGTTCCAACACTATATAAAAATATAATAGGGAGAAAGAGAGAGAGAGAGGAGAAAATTACACAAGCATCAAATTGTTTTTAATCTCCATCATACTATAATTCAGAATATATATATATTTGTAAGTAACACTCTTTTGTCAGCACATTCAAACATTTCAGTTAAACTGTAAACTAAATTATGCCAGATTAAATTTTAATACTTACATTTCCTTAATTCTCTCCAAAAATGCTGAGATTCGTAGGCTTAACTGCAATCAGGGATTTAGGCTAGCCAATTTCAGCTTGTTTGCAGTGAAGGGACAGCTGTTTGAGACAAACACACAGTAAGATACATGATGCAAGAAATCCCCATGTGATGATCTTTTTCTTTCCCTCAGTAGTTAACCTACCTGTGCGCTGATAGGCTATGCTTATTAGGCACCTTCCTGGTCAGGTCGGACTCCTTGGCCTAATAATAGATCAAAAGAATGCAAAAATAAAAACTTAAGTTGTTTAGAATGCTTGATTTGATATGAATTAATGATTTAGTGAGTTTTACTGCAATGCTTAACTTACCTGAATAAATTAAATCTGGTGAGACTGAACACGGTGGTCGGTGGAAAATGGTCCATCTTCTGATTGGTTCATTTGCTGTGTAATAAATATTAGACATAATGCAAAGGTCACTTATTTGATATAAAGTTAGCACATGTAAGTTATTGTATGCTAACAGTTAACGTTACCTAGCCTGCACATCACTGGCTCAAGAGCACTTATGACATATTGCTAATCATTTCAGCAAACTTTCAAATCCACTACTACGACTACATTTTATACGTAACGTTAATCAAATTAATAAAGAGTAGACGATTTTTAAAACACCCTTACAGATAACATTTTGTGTATTGTAAATCGAGTAGCACTAAGTTACAATCTAGGTGCGGTCACGTTTACCATTGCTTGGCGAAATTTTGCGTGTAAAATCCATTTATTAATAAAGGTCTCTTCATTATCTGGAATTTCGTGTGAAAGTGGAAAAAAATTATGCCGATTTTGAATCGGGGTTTCCACGCAAATTCGCAGCACTGATCAACATAAAGCTGCTTGGTTTAAGTTAGCCGTGCTTCAGCTAACTTTAACGTATTGACAATAGTCGAGTTCTTTGCCCGCAAAATCTCGTCGTAACCTAGCTTTTAAATCAGTATTAAAATAACAGTAGCAGGACATATTGTTTTTGTAAATGAACATGAGTAAAAAAATTATAATTCAAGTAACGTTACAGCGAGCTTACCTCAAGAACCTTGAGCATCACCGGCGTGATTCGGCGCGAAATGAAATAAAATAAATAAAAT
This sequence comes from Abramis brama, assembly GCF_963993115.1. NCBI lineage: Eukaryota > Metazoa > Chordata > Actinopteri > Cypriniformes > Leuciscidae > Abramis > Abramis brama. The sequence continues at coordinate 9,896,443 of NC_139965.1, forward strand.
TAAATAAAAAAAGTAAATACCCAAGTTGTGTAAACTTTAAACTACACATGGATATGTGTAAAATAGATTATTTTTTTATACACAGTTTTAGTTAATATTGACACAAAATGTGTAAATTCGAGTGTTACACATAATTTGTGTAATTTTTCTACACATTCCTTCTAAGATACACCGGTGTTTTGCCAGATGAGAAGTTTATTTACTATTTTAATTCATTTTACTCTAATCCATTTTGTAACTATATCATTTATCTCTTTTAATTCCTATTATAACTGTTTTAATTTCCCCTGCTTTTATTTTGTGATTATTTGTATTCCTCTATATGTAAAACACTTTGAATTGCCATAGTTTATGAAATGTGCTTTATAAATAAACCTGCCTTGCCTAGTACTTATTCTTTAGCTAGTGCTTATTTAGGTACTAGTGCACGTGATAGTATGTCACAAATTTGCACGAGTAAATATATCTGCAATATTATATTACACATGCACTACCATATCTGATCACATATACATCTATATATTATGATTGATAGAAGCATGTTGGTTTTCATGTCAACAGTTCAAAAGACAAAACGAATTAAATTTTATGAGGAAAAAAGGTCTGAAAAGGTTTTAAATATAAAGAAACAAATGATGGATTATTGATTTGTGATGCGGCGTGAGCTGTAACGCACATACGTGTTTATTTATGCATTTATTAGAGGTTGAATTCAAATCAAATACTGCTAAACTGCCCATACTACTTATCAATAGATCTCTACTTCATAAATTGTATGATAATTATGGAAATATATGGTTCAGATCACTCTAAACATGTATGGAAATGGATCGTCCTTATATGGTCATTAACAGAGCTTGGCTGTCATCTAGTGAAAAGGTTTGGTACTGCGCCCAAACTAAATCTCACTGAAAGCTCTTTTTTTTTCTTTTTTTTTTTCTTTTTTTTTTTTAGCTAAAATCTGGAACACAACTTGGCTTTGATTTTCTTGCAGTTTTAAAGTAAAACATGTTTTGTAAAAATATATATTTTATATAAATAATTATATTTTTTACATTATACATTTTTATAAACTCAAACTTCTATAAAAAAAAATTCTGTTTCATTTTCATAATTTTCACTTCTACAATAATCTTCCAAATGTCTTCTTTAAAACAAGAGCAGTCATATGTCTATATTCCAAATCATTCTTGATTTACAACTATTTAAGTATGGATAGTGATTGTCATGTCTCTGTGATAAAGAGGGGTGACAGTGAAGGGTAATGTGGAGCTCAACTCTTTTCTTATGCACTTCTGTATCAGCCACATCTGTTCCAATAAGAGGACTGAAGCAATTATTTTAGTAATTTAAATGCTCATTTATTTGACTCTCGAGGATCTGAATCTGTTGTTGTTCTCCTGCAGATCTAAAGCCGAAGCCTGAACTCACATCAGATCCTGCAGGAGCTGCACTGACTGGAAACACAGTGACTTTGACCTGTCGCATGGATCCGTCCACTGGAAACTGGGACTCTTACTGGTACAAACACACACTGAACCCTGAGACAGAGAAGACAGAAACAAACTCCTACAGCCTGAAGATTGATTCAGAGTCTGATGGAGGCCAGTACTGGTGTAGAGCTGGAAGAGGGAAACCAGTCTATTACACACAATACAGTGATGCACTGTGGGTAAATGTTACAGGTGAGAGAGACTGTAGTGTGTGATGCAACAAATACAGATCAGAGACAATATCTACACAACTTCTGAAACTATAAATGCAATAATCTGTGTTTGTACAGTGAGTCCTAAAGCTGTGCTGACGGTACGACCTGATGAACGAGTGTTTAGAGGAGAAACAGTCACTCTCAGATGTGATATAAAGTGGGGAGGAGACACTGAGTGGACATACAGATGGGAAATAGAGGGAACCAACAACTGGGATAGAAACTCTGCCAATGGATACAGAAAGAAAGAAACACACAGAAAGGCTGTGAGTCGGTGCTCAGCACAAGAGTTAATCATCAGTAATGTTAAATACTTTCACAGCGGTAAATACACCTGTACAGGACAGATACACACTCAAAGCTCTCAGCGCAGTGATGCTGTTACACTGACTGTCTCAGGTGAGTGTGTGTTTGTTGTGATCAGCTTCTCCATCAGTTTCTCTACGGCTCTGTAACTCGTGATGTTTTGTTCAGCTGAAGCTCAGGCATCAGTGCGAGTGTCTCCACAGCCGTGGCTGACTGAAGGAGAATCAGTGACTCTGACCTGTGAGGTTTCAGGCTCCTCTAAAGGCTGGACGTTCAGCTGGTTCAGAGATCATGATCATCTGTCAGACAGCAGCAGAGGAGCTGGAGGATCTTACACTCTCAGTCCTGCTGCTCTACAGCACACAGGAGTTTATACGTGCAGAGCAGAGAGAGGACGACCAGCCTATTACACACACAACAGCAGCTCACACACACTGTGGATCACTGGTGAGGGTTTATGCTTGTGCTCATCCGGATCTGTGTTTCACTGCAGTCTCTGTGCTGTCAGTTTTGATGGAGATTTTCCTCTTTTCAGGAGTTTCTGCTTCAGTGTCTCTGGTCATCAAGCCCAGCAGAAGTCAACACTTCTCATCTGACTCTCTCTCTCTGAGCTGTGAGGATCAGAGTAACTCTGCTGGATGGACAGTGAGAAGATACACAGACAAAGACACACAAACTTGTGCAAATCAAACAGGATCTCGATGTGTAATCGACTCTCTCAGCACATCTGACACTGGAGTGTACTGGTGTGAGTCTGAATCTGGAGAGAAACGGCATCCTCGAAACATCACTGTACATGGTGAGTCCGGTTTATAATCATGACATCTACTAGTCTAATGTTACGATCTAAATTATAATTACAGTCTAAAGACATGTTCCACTAATTGTTTTCTGTACAGCTGATGACAGACTGACTTCTGTTCAATTATTTGAATGAGTTTCTCCATACATATCTATTCGCAAGTTCACATTTCCATTCACTCTTAATATAGTTTATGGTAAACGAACTTGGCTTGCTGTCCTCAAAGGAGGCTCGATCTAAACCCTCTCTGACAGGACAGCGCAGAGGAAGAATAAGATAAATGGAGGAGGAGATGGGGAGGAGGAGGGATGGCGTGAGAATTGTCGCTGCTTATATACGCTCATAATGATGATTGACAGGACTGAATATTTAGGCTCCTCCATTTTGGAACTTCATTTATTGTGATGTTTCATGAACCTGCTCTTAAATGCCACATAAAAACAAAGCAAAATGTGACTGGTCACTTTTCACATTCATCAGACAGTTCTTACCATATAAATTGGCAGATTAAACTGCAAAATGGACGTGTTTTTATGCCAGTGGTTAAAAATCTGATACACAACCAACAAACTCTCATGACAATTTGTAACTATTTTAAATTGTGGTAAATTGGTGAATAATGTGTATGAATTTGTACAATCTCATTAGTGTAATGTTTTTGTGCCCCACTGATGGTTGGGTTTAAAGGTGGACCTTGATTAGCGGCATCCAAAAGACACATAGAGGCTATAGAGGAATAATCCTTTGCGACTCGTTTGCAGTCGGTCGTCATTTCCATCAAAAAGACTGATGAACTTAGCTTGCTTTCAATTTTATTTTTATAAGCTATATAAAGCTTGATACGGCATTCAAACCGATGTAATACGGTCAACAGAAAGTTTGCTCCCGCTACTCGCCTCTTCCAACCCTCAAACAATCCACCATAGGAGATAATAAAGACAGCAGAAGTGATCCGCTGTGCCCATGTGACACTGAATAACCAATAAGAAATGACAAATAAGAATTAATGCTCCTACAATGCTTACTTTTTTCAACAAAAAAAACAAAACGGTTTAAACAAAATAATCGGTTACTTATAAAATAGTTGCGTTTTCTCATGAGATTTGGTAAAACTATACGACACTAGCATAAGAAAGCTTGAGATGTATAAAGTACAATTCATAATATCAAATATTTTTCTTATGTATTCTTAATATTTACAGTATTAAACACACATTTCTTGTGTTTGTAGACGGTGAGGTGATTCTGGAGAGTTCTGTTGATCCTGTGATTGAGGGAGAGACTCTGACTCTACACTGTTTACATCGATCTACAAACTCCTCGATCCTCAGCGCTGATTTCTATAAAGACGGATCACTGATCCAGAATCAGACGACAGGAGAGATGAGCATCACTACTGTCTCAAAGTCACATGAGGGTTTCTACTACTGTAAAACAGAGAGAGGACAGTCACTCCACAGCTGGATCTCAGTCACCGGTGAGATGATTTAATGAGAAACGCCACACCATTATTATATACTATTATATATTATAGTCTCTGGCTCATATTTCTGCTGGAGCAAAATCAGTTATTGACATCAGTGTTTATTGTGTCACATAAACGAAAGCATAACCATCAAATCACATGCAAAATATACTGGTCATGTACTGGTCGGAGACACGAAGGTTGAGGATCCAAACACAGTATTTATTAGTGATGTTACGTTCTGTGCCGAGGCTTCGGAGTGTGTGTCGAGAAATCCCGGAAGCTTTCAGTGAAGCTCGTATCGAGGCTTGTTGTATCGCTTTAGACCAATGATGTCATTGATGATGGTTCAGGAAGCGCTTCCAATCTTGGCGCAATATTTTGACAAATATATAAACTCATGATTTAAACCCAGACACTTTCATAATATTAATATTGCCCCTTATGCGTATTATGAGCAAATAATTGATTTACACACATTTGGAAGCCCCTTTTTTGTTCAAGCCACTACATTTATAGAAACGAGGATCAAAGCCACCTTTTTCTTGCTTCTATTAGGAGTTGAAGTGTCTTTACGCGTCAAAAATACACGGCCAGTCCGTTAAAGTGCTGCACATTTTCACAAACACAAAAAGGCAAAAACATGAAACATCCTTTAAATTCTTTCAGCCAATACTTCCAAACAGCGCTCAAGTATGTAATGTCTCCAAAACCTTTGGAATCTTACATTGTCTTAAATCCATATAATATCTTCCTTAGATTCCGATTTAGACAATTTCCTCATATTTGACAGCCAGACGGTGAGATAACTGCTTCTCCTTCCTCTCTTCAATCCCTTTAGCTAAAACAGCATATACTTGTATGAACATATAAAGAGGAGTGACTTTAAAGCTAACTTCAAGTAAATTATACAAGGACAACTTTGAGTAAATGCAGTACAGGATAACTTCAAGTAAATTCTTGAATAATACAGCACTACACATAAAACAGAAATAAGATGAGAATAATAAAAAATACAAATTGAAAGCATATTAAATTGGCTCTTACAACATTTATTACACAGTTATGTAATACAATCATTATATACCATCATAAAACACACATTGTATTCATATAAATAGATTAGTCTATGTGGGAATCTTTTATTTATTTTTATTTATTTTTCTCCACCGTTATTTCTAAGCCTTAACTGGCGCAAAATACGGTGTATCACAGACATGGCAGGATTTAGACTGAGGGATGACAAACTCACATACAAATGACCTCAACTAGAACATCATTATGGATTAGCATTTGGAGTAGCACAAAATACACATTTTAAATACGCTTGAATATTAAATTATAGATTTCTGTAGTGGCTGGGCCGGATCAGCACCGAATGTAACGGTTCAGCAAAGACGATGGTTTGGCCAGTCGGTGGAAAAGTGGCTTTTGATGGAGCAAAAACGATAATGAGACGTAATGGCAATGAGACGGGAGAGAGCGCTCAAAACTCTTCAGATCGCATTATTTAGTGGAACATGAATAGAAACTGTCATCCTCTGAAAAGAAATGAGGCGTGAACATGAGAATTAAAAGTAGCCACGTGATCACAATCAGTGATTAATCAGAGCAGATGCGATTCAATAAGTGTATCCTTCTTATGTAAAATTATTAAAAATACCAGTTTATGCAGTTTGATTATGGCCTCTAAGATCACAGTCAGAAACTACTGTATTAGCCCCGGCTGGCCCGTTTATAGCCCAGTCGCTCGTACTGGTTCGACAGTGGAAAAGCAGCTAATAATTTCTGACTGACATGTAACTGTACAAATCAAACAAACATAAACGTGTAACAGCAGAGACCAGTCAAGCTCAATGGTAAGTCCGGCCTTGATCACAGATCACATCAGGTCACCTGTAATGGATCTGCTTGTTTTACACTCTTTGACCACCAGGTGGTGTGAGCAAATGAAGCCTCGAGAAATGAACCCTTTAGTGAAGCACTGGGTTGAAAAGCTTCAACACTTCATGAGGCTTCATCTCACCACCACTAATATTTATTGAAAGGGTAATCCACAATTAAAGTCCATAAACAGGCAAAGGTCATATACAGACAAACAATAACCGAGTTAAGGGCTGAGGCAAACAGAGAAATCCAACTGAACAAGCAGAGAATCAGGAAAACCAGGAAACAAAGTTTTAGAAATGCAGTTAAGACACATGCAACCCTTAGCGATGAATGACTAAATTGACCATCAGGCTTATAAAGGGTGAGCTAACAAGGTTAATGAGACACAGCTGAAAACAATGAGTGCTGATGAGTTTGGGCAAAGGATTATGGGTAATGAAGTCCATGACAGAGTGGCACTGGTCTAGGATTGAGTGCCTTGGAGGATGTCACCCACGTTTTATTTAGATGTAAGAAATTTGACCAACTCAGACAGAAATGGAAAGACTCTGATACAGAAAATGACATTCATAATATTTTACAGGAGCAAGGAATGCAGGGACAAAGAATAAAGTATTTCATTATGTATCTTAATGATACTGGTTTAAGTATAAGAATTTAGTTTTTTTTTTTTTTTTTGCTATTGTTTTATGATTTTATGATTTAATGGGTCATTTGCCAACGTCCTTTTTACACACTCCTGTGTAGTAGTCCAGTAGATGACGGTATATATCGTAAAGATATGATCCGCCATTAATCAGAAGAAGAAGAAGAAGGATTGAGTGCCCTCTGGTGGCTATCAAGGGCACTCCAGCTGATGATCGTGACAATACTGAGATTTAGTGAAATCAACACCTTATAGACAACATCCCACAACTTTTCATTAATTATTAATTAGTTTTGTTTTTTTATTTATTTACAGGAATAATAGAGGAGAGAGACAGGAGGAAAAATATTGCAAAGCTTTTATATTCACTCTCAAAACTTTGCTGCTCAATAATGTGCTTGTGTTTCTGTTTTTCAGTGTCACGTTCAGGTCAGATTTCAGTCCTCAAAATCCTCAGTTCTCTTCTGGCAGTTTCTCCGTATCTGCTAGCGACAGTCGTGCTGCTTTACAAATGTTACAGAGCGAGAGGTAAAACTTCTGTCTGACACACACACACACACACACACACACTCACTCTCTCACTCTCACTGACAGATCTGCCTTTACTGCCTGTCTTTTATATTATATAAATCTATATTTTAAACAGATAATAGTCATTCATGAAAGCAATAACTGCAGTAAAAAAAAAAAAAAAAAAAAAAACATAAGACATGTCCGTTTAAATGTTGAAAATGTTTTTTGTGTGTATTTCACAGTTTCAACTGAAGACCAAAGTCAGTTCACCATAACAGAGGAAGAAACTCCAACCTGATATTAATGATCTGCAATAAACGAGCCTGACGAAATACTTTTAAAAACGGGTTGCAAACAAAGTGCAAGTTTTTGATAACGAGACCCTAATCATCTCCGTGTAAATACAAAAATGTGAATTTGTGAAAACAGTGACATCATGCACATGCGTAGGCTATTGCGTGTTTAGTCTATAGGCTTTTTTAAATGAAAGGTTCCTTACAACAGACTCAAGGATGATATTTGTTTTTCGAAGCCCTTGTGTTCAAAGGTTTTGACATTTTCTTAAAGGATGTAAAAGTGACTTTATCAGAGGAGAACATTCTAAGATTGGGATTACAGTGAATGTTTCTGGCTTTGTGAAGATTAAATTTACCCAGAAGACAAAGTAATGATACAGTATTATCAAGATTAACATCCTTAGAATGACAATCGGACAAAAACATGATAGATTATGTAATTTGTGTCTATAGGCCTGTGAGCTCAGCTCGAGTGAACTATAGTAAAATAATGTGTGTGTGCGCAGTCCCGTAGTCTTCATTTACAAAGTCACATCGCCAACTACTTGTCTGGCATGCGTAATACAGCGTTATTAGTCCTTTTTTTTACGGGTCCGTGTGAACAGGGATCATTTTGATAACGTTGTCATCTGTACAAAGAAAAAGCGTTTCTGTTTTTAGCACATCGTTGTCATGTGAACGTACCCTTGTTCTCCAGAGTGCAGTGGAAATCCTCCAGTAGGTGGCGGCAAATCACTGTCAATGAGTGAGTCATTGAACCTCTTTCAAATTAGGGCTGCACGATTAATCGCGATTAGGAAATCGCAAAGGCTGCGATTTTTTTTTTTTATGCGCAGCTTGTCACTGATGTATGGCTCTGTAAACACTGTGAGTTTGAGTCACTTATAACGCGCATTTGAAAAAGCAACACACATCAAACATCTTTCCAAACACGAGAAGCATTTACAGTTTTTTACAATCAATGTTACTATTTTCAGAACCTTGATGTCATTTTTCACAACTCTAGACACAAAACTCACAACCAGTGGTCAAAATGCAAAATAAAAATGCTAACCCTTTTCTCAACTGCTTGGATACAATACACATAAAACTTAGATCATTTGTTCATTCAACAAAAATCACCTGTTCAATATGACACAACTGAACATCAAAGTACTACTATTTCAAAAGGCAATTCACGCATTACATTTCAAATGAGTGTCTATTCATTTCCTTACAATGATCTAACTATCAGTTGATACAACTGCTCAAAATGATAAGTAACTGTTGCATTACTCTTAATGCATAGTTGTATGGAAACAGACAAACAATCTTCCATGTTTAAATCATGAAAGTTTCAAGATAACGAGATTCATTGTCACCAATTAGCGTGGAGCATGAACCAATTAGATTACAATATCCATGGATGTAGCCTAATATTTTATCATAATGCTTCATCAGACACTGCGTCTATGGTCTCAAATACTGTACCACAAATCCACAACACAGAGTTGATGACAATGTAGAAGTACAGTAATCACTCCTGTTTTGTTTCTTACAGTACAAGCAAGCAAGTTGAGGAACACTGCATTTGATGTTTTACAGTACTGTCCTTTCTTTTCTATTTCATAGCTAATTATTTTTGCTTTGATTCAAATAAACCTATGTTGTGATTGTAGTGTTTTGCATCAATATATTACAAACTTTGTTCAATGATTCCTCTGTGTCTGTAGTATTTTCTCTACTACTGCAGTACTTTTACAGAGATGTATTTACTGTACATGTAGTACCATAATGAAACCTGTATCACATATTTTGTTCTACAATATTTAATGATTGTACGAACAATGACACAGTGAAACTATCGGTTGCTTGTGTGTGGGTGATCTATAGTTTTGTTTCAATGGTATTTCACAGTAAATTTGTTTTTTGAACCAATGATTGTGCAAGTGCAAGATTTCTTTAAAGATGTGAATGCACAATGCAATGTTTTGAACATTAGACAGCCTGTGTTACAAGTGATAACCGTTTTGAGTTTTGTGTCTAGAGTTTTGAAAAATAGCATCAAGGTTCTGAAAATAGTAACAGTGATTGTAAAAAACTGTATGAACCTCTTGTCCAACATAAGACAGCATTTAATAACATGTTTTTACTCCAAACTCACTTCATAAGGACAGTTGAGCTCATCCTTCTGTGAGATGATGTGATTCTTACACAGAATAAGGCAGTCGTGTGTTTATTACCAGGGATGCACATAAGTGGTGCGCAGGTGCGCATGCGCTACCCAATTAAACAATGCGTACCAGATGAATTGCCGCAACCCTCATTTGCGTACCTAAGATTTGGGGATAGATAGGTGCGCAATCTGTGGTGTTGGATAGGCCTCAGAACTAGAGATGCGTGGATGGGCTATTATTTCATCCGCAACCGCATCGCAAAACTCATCATCCGTCCGCCATCCATCCGCACCAACGTTTTTGACCAATTTTCAAAACCGCACCCGCCCGCCATCCGCTGATTGGGCAATGCAAGGCGCTGCTGATGACAGCCGCGAGACTAGAAAACTCTCTTACCTCAGAATATCAGCAGTGAACTCCGTCTCCGATCGGCGCACATGGACAAAAATAAATAAATGATTTAAATAAATAAATAGCCTAAATTTAACGAACTTCGGCAAACCTGACCGTACAATATTTTCATTGTAGCCTAATAGAAAACGCATTTTGGCACATCATTTAGGATTTTTCGTTGGTGCGCCATCAGCTAGCCTATGCCTACAAAAGACAGATGAAATTTAATATTAATATTGTCGGTATACACAGCCTAATATTTTACACTTAGGCTATAATTAACCCTTGTGTGGTGTTCATATTTTTGTTACTCAGCCAGTGTTCGTGGGTCTGGTGGACCCGCTGCGTTTCATCCCAATTACAAGCAATATAAACAGCATATGTGGTTAATATTCTCTCTTTACCTTTGTTAGATCACATTTAAGAATTGCAACCTCGTGTGGGAATGGCAGGAGTAGAAACACAAAACTCACTCTTGCACTCTTTCACACTTACACACAATCTCTCTCTCACACGCACGCACACACACACTCATGCACACACATACACACACCCACAACACACACACCCACAACACACACACAGACACACACAAAACACACACCCATAGTGTGTTTTCATTGAAAATGTGTTCTGATATATATTCTTCACAGAAAATGAGCCAAGGCCAATGAGTCTCAGTTTGAAAAAAGAATTAATTGTATCATTTTTCATTTGATAAAAAATGAAAACGGGTCCAACAGACCCGAACACCATACAAAGGTTAAAAAATAGCCTAAACAATCAAGATAGCCTATTTACTTTTTTTATTTATTAAAACCAGGAAATTGGTTAATGAAACATGGATTAAAATTAAGATACAATTAATACAAAACAAAATTTGCTTTAAAGAAAGGCTTTGTGCTTTCTGTTTGAGATCTCTGAAAGTTTGAAAGTCTTTTAGTGCCGCGGCGCTTTCAGAGTGGTCGTGTCCGTAATGGAGAACTGTCACTCACGTAAGATTGTTTTTTCCTCATAAATGACAAAATACTTTTAAAAAAAAGACAAACCATCAATTAAAAAAAAAATAAAAAAAAAAAAAAAATATATATATATATATATATATATATATATATATATATAAAGGATGGATTTATAGCGTTTTGGGGGAAAAAATGGATGGATGACCTTCTATTGCCTTTGTTTTTAATTCTCCTTTTTTGAGTTTGTCACGTAAAGTTACCTCCTTTGCCGGCGTTGCCATCTCTGATAATAACAAGCAGTCTGCATAGACTCGACTAGGCCATATTAGCCTACTGCCTGATAAAAATTTGACTATTTTAAAGTGTGCTCTTTTTTTTTTTTTTTGGATGTAGGTATAGTCAGATAATATATTATGCATCCCTCTAATTTGTTCCTCCCGTGAGGTGGGTTAAGGAAAAAATGCATTTGAAAATGTGAGGACCAAGCAACAACCCCAGGTTCTCCCCTGAGAACAAGACCAAAAATGTTATGTGCACCCCTGTTTATTACTCATGTTTAATAAACCAAAGTGTTTCAATCTTCTGATTATTCAGCAACAGACAGTATGATGCCCAATAGGGATTTCCTGGAATGATGTGTGTTATTGTACTACTACTTCATATTTTGTGTGTGTGTGTGTGTGCGTGTGCGTGTGTGTGTGTTGTAGCAACAATGACATCTGCTTTTCACATTAAGTGAATCATGAGGGTGTTGAACACATCGTCTTTGTCCTTAGGAAGGCAGCTTTGGTTAATTCTTCTCTAGGGGATAATTTTCCAGCGCCCGTGTGGCTGGGATCCCCCCCAGCTCAGCGTGAACTTCCCGTGACTTTACAGCCTCGTGACATTCCAACACACACACACACACACACCATTCATGGAGCTTTTCAGAGAAAAGTACCCCTAAAATGTTTGATATGTATTCCTTTGTTTCTCAAGTGTCTTCACATGCCATAACGGAAATACTGACAATTTTATTGTGTGTTAAATCACACTTTATTTGTGTGTAATTATGCATATGAATGTAACGTTATGTTTCCCCAATCTTTACCTGTCATAATTGGTATCTGTCTGACCGTCCTGTTTTAATTCAACCAGTCACACATAGGAGATTACAGTAAGATGTATTGTTCTGTGTGTACAATCTTAAGAGGAAATATGAATTCTTTCTCTCATAAGACATATGGTCAAAGTAGGCGTGTCTTCTTCACACAAAGAAACTTTTTCCCGCTTCAGATCAGAAGACCTGATTTGCTGTTGTCCAAAAAAGAGGGCGTAAACAGATGTCTTTTAAAAAGAAGAGACCTCCACTTCTCGCTCTCTCTCATCTCTTGCTCTTGCTCTGACCTCCTCTTCTCCATGCGCAGCGCTTCTCCTCCCAACGGAACCAGCTGGACCAGGCCTTGCCTTGGCTTCTCCTCTGGGACGCATACCCTCGCGTCATGTAGAAGCTGCCGTTCTTTGCAACTAAGTTATATATATTTGCCTCTTCCTTCACGGGAGATGAATCTTATTTTCCGGTAAACGTTACATTCAGTGAGCCTTTTAAGCTTTCCGCGACACCGGAAGACACAGCAGAAACAGGACACCGTCCGCGCTTCCTGCCTCAGCATCACTCGAACAGAGACCAAATTTGCAAGTATATTTATATCTGTCTAAAAGCTGATTCCAGGTGTCTCGTGAAATTAGGTTCTGTATGTAATAATTACTAGCTTTTCCCTTCTCTCTATATCCTTCTTCCTTTCTTTCTTTCATTCATTCTGATCACGTATGTTCTTGTTTGGTTAAATGTTTGTTTGTTTTTATTGTTTGCATTTTTATGTACGTTTATATTTGTAGCTCATATAATCTCTCTAGTTTTGCATTTATTAAAATCCATTGATACTTTTCACTGTCTCTGTGTTTGAAAACCCACCTTATAAAGTCAATGAAATTAAAAGATCTAATTAAGCTACAAGCTCGATATTATAGACTACATTGAGTAGTTTTAATTAATAAACTCAGAAAGTTTGATGTTCGTGGCCAGAAGATAAAACTTTCTTGGAGTTGGTAAATACCCCTTCCTAACTGTGATAATCTTACATTTATTCGCTGACTGATGACCAGACCAGTTACGGAACAAGGTAATCTCGATAATTGATAAAGTAAATGTACATGCGATTTCTGAATTATTATGACCATGAGTTATGATTATTAATATTTCCAAAATTCCCTATATCCTTGAGCTAATTCGCATTTACCAAGAGTCGTTTATGTTACAGTGTGTTGCCCTCTGGCCTTAAGATGGAGCAGCATTTACTACCGATCAGCCGTTCTGCACTGACAATCTGCGCATTAAATACTCGCAGCCTTTGCCAAATCAGGTGCGGTTTCAAGCGATTAATCGTGCAGCCCTAATTAAAATCATTCTTTCAGAGATTATTTCATTACGAGCAACTGTTCTCATGCTCTTTACTCTTATTGCTTGCCTAGATCATAAATAAAAATCAGGAACTCAAGTAAAATAATATAAAACTCATATAAAAATCAGGAACTCATCATTGGACATTCCCAATTTTTTGTGATTTTTGTGTTTATAAACCCGTGAAAACTATTTTTGTCATAAACTGTAATAAAAAAAAAGTAAAAAAAAAGGTGTGTATGTGTGTTGTTGTGTATGTTCTTCCAATAGCTTACAATGATATCATGTTGCTTGTTCTAGATCACTCGTCTCAGTAATTAGTAAACATGCCAGTTTTATTCTGTTTCAAATGTTCTGTATAAACAAATTACTAAATATTTTTCATTGTTTTTCATTATAGGGTTTGAGCTAAACTCTGCAGGAAAGTGGTCATTGTATTGCTGTCTATGTGGGGTCAGAAAGCTCTCAGATTTGAGATTTGAGGCCAGCAGCCGTATCACCCTGTAGCCCAAGACTGGTTTCCCACTGAAGCTCAGCAGGGTTGAGTCTGGTCAGTTCCTGGATGGGAGACTCCTGGGTAAACCAGGTGTAACTCACTTCAGAGTATGTACACCCTAGGTTCGTAGGAGCTGAGAAGTACAGTAATAACCAAACAACACAGGTGTAACGTTTTGAAATGTGTAAACTTTTTAGTTCAACAAAATATTTCAGCACTTCACAACAATTGTGTGCACACTACCTATGGGCCCAAAATAAATGTAGAATAAAATAAAATAAAATGAAATGTCCTTTTTGAAAATGTTCCTTGGAAATTGTTCTTAGGGGTCCCAGAGTTCAATCCAGAGTTCGAGTCCGTTAGTCAAAAGGGGGATAGTCAAAGTCAAGGGTAAGTATTCGAAAGGGAAAATCTCGTTGGTGTCGGTTTGTTTTTTACTGACACAATCCTACCACAGGCTTCCGGAATGCTGTGGTGAAGGTTCACAGTTCATTGGAAAGGCTCGCCATCTATGGTTCAATGGTTCACCTGGTATGATCCAAGGACTGGAGCTTCTGGAGCTTCTGCTCGCCTCATGAAAAGACCTGACCTGTATATAGAACAGGTTCAGTCCAGAATCTATGATATCAACTGGTTCTTGAAGTGTTGTACAACATTATATTACTGTTCGGAAAATATCATAGCATAGTTCACATGAAGAAAACAATAGCTATTTTAACTATTAAAGTCAGAATATACCATTTTAACCTTATGTCATTACAATGAAATGTAATTATAGGGACACATTGTACTAATGAACTTTTTCTCTCTGCTTTTAATCCCTTTTTACATAGGATTTTTTTTAGATTTTGAATAAAAATAAATGAAATACAGTTTTTAATTGAAAACCATTTGTATGAATTACAGCATTTGCTGATTTAACCACTTTAAATAACTTAAAGTGATATTTTATATTCTCCTGTATGTAACTTTAACCTTTAGTCACATATATACCACAAAGTAAAATGTTACGAGAGCATATTTTTGTAATACTTGCCAAATTAGTTTACATTTCTCTTTAAGCCATGAAATAAATGTATTTTATCATGTTACATTCCTTCAAAACAACAGAAAATGTTTGAATAATCTCTAATTGGAGCTAGCATTGCCGCCTCGTGGTTTTTCCACACACACAATCATTGAACACCTTAGCTTACCAAGAGAGGATTTTCAGTATGAGAAGCCAGGACAGATAAAAGCGATGGATGGCTCTCCAACTTCTAAAACAAGGTATACAGGTGTTTACATAACGAACTAAATCATATTTAACTGTCAGCAAAAACAAACAGGTTTTCATACCTTTTCTTCTCAGTTTTTTCAACTCGTGGGAGAAACCGAAGCAGTGCTCCATCTGATTTTAGCGATGTGAAGCTAACGGAAGTATTTTAGCGCGCTACTTCCGGTTTCCCACAAAATAAAATGTATTTTTCAAAATAAAACCCCCATTACTCATAAACGTGAAGTATGGACAAATAATGATACAATTATGATACAAATACAATTAACTGGTTAACCTCTTTTTAGGCGGGTTACATCGGCTTCTGCTGGAGAAGTGTTAGTGAGGCCAGTAGGGGGCGCTGCTCATCCTGGGGTCTATATGGGTCCCTAATGCCCCAGTGTAGTGATGGGGACACTATATGTCAAAGAGCACCGTCCTTCGAATGAGACGTTAAACCGAAGTCCTGACTCTGTGGTCAATTAAAATTTAAACACTTCTCATAAAGAGTAGGGGTTTAACCCCGGTGTCCTGGAGCCAAAGTCCTTCCATCGGCCCTTATCAATCATGGTGTTGGGGATTGCCCCACTGAAACTGGTGGATTATATCATTGACCGCTGCAGAACTCTGGTCAGGGAGTCGGAGTCATCAGATAGTTAGTCGTTTATTGTACAAGAGTGACCATACACATAAGTGTACTTGAGGTAGTCTTTTGTCACAAACTTTCTCTTGCACATAAACACTGCACATGAATGCGTGCACGCGATATGATCGCTCAACTGGAGTAGCTTAGTGAATAGGCAATTACACTGAACCCGTACGTGCTGAGAACGCTGCACTACGTTATTTGCGTACAACGCAACTTAAAATATCACACATGCAACCAACTTAATATTTAAAGGGACAGAATTCACAACACATGGCCTCCTTATAATCCTCATCCACTGAATCGGCTTTATCACTCTCTCTCTCCTCTCCAGCTGTAGCTGGTGTGTGTGTGTGTGTGTGTGTGTGTGTGTGTGTGTGTGTGTGTGTGTGTGTGGTGAGCGCACTGGTGCCGTTGTACTGTGGCTGTATCATCACTGGTGGTGGTTGAGGAGATTCCCCTGACTGGGTGTACAGTTGTATAAAAAGCGTTATATAAATGCCTCATTCATTTCATCAGAAAGATCTTCATTTGTGTTCCGAAGATGAACGAAGGTCTTACGGGTTTGTAACGACAAGAGGGTGAATAATTAATGACAGTAACTTCATTTGTGGCTGAACTAACCCTTTAAGGGAGAATATGTGGCTCTTAAAAGAGTCTTTGGGTTCCCTGATCAGACAGCCGAGCTGCTAAACACATTTATGCTTGTGTGAGGGATGATATTTTATGTGGATACTAGAACAGGCCTTAAAGGGTTAGTTCACCCAAAAATGAAAATTATGTCAGTAATTACTCAACCTCATGTTGTTCCAACCCCGTAAGACCTTCGTTCATCTTCGGAACACAAATTAAGATATTTTTGATTAAATCTGAGAGCTGATCACTCCTCCGTAGGCTTCTATGTGATTGAAACTTGCTGGCCCAGAAAAGTTATTAAAGAGATCATTAATATAGTCCAAGTGACTACAGTGGCTCAACCTTAAGTTTATCAAGCGACGAGAATACTTTTTGTGCGCAAAAACAAACAAAAATAACGACTTTATTCTACTATTCATTTCCTTCTCTCTGGGCTTCGAGTTAGTTTACGTAGTGTTTTTGCGTAGCGCGTCTGTGTTGCACGTCATCACGCATCACACACATGACAAGCGTCAACCAATAGTGAGCCTACGTGGTGACGTGCAACACAGACGTGCAGCGCAAAAACACTACGTAAACTAACTCGACATCAGTAAACACTGCAACAGTATAGTCAGTCTTAGCAAAGTTTAAGAAGAACATTCACGGACAAATTAAATATGAATTGTGTAAGAATGTAATTTAGAAAATGGCATAGAAGCAAATCCTAAAAGTCTTAATACAGTTATGGAGACTTATTTGGTGATAATAAAACTAATATTTTGAAAACTATTAAATAATGTGAAGAATGTTGAAGAATATTCTAGCATTGGCTAGAAGGAAAAATAACCAAGAGATAATGGTAATATAAGATAAAATAATGCATGGATAGGAGGCTAATTCCTCCTACTTGTAGTAAGAGTGAGAAATGAAAAATGATATAAAACGTGGGTTATTTTTAAACATCATCCTAAATATCATGATGAAATTTAAAATGAAAATAGACAGTATTCCTTTTTAGAGAAAAAAAAAAATGTGTGCACATACTTGGCAGCAGAAACTAAGAGTGATATTAAATCACGAATATATGATGATGGAGCATGTAGGCCAATAATATTTAATGAGAGTCACATCAAATTTATTAGGATTATGGAAAATATTGCAGTATCTGTTATATTAAAGTATTGTAATATGGAGAAAGTAGACTAGAAAGACTAGAAAAAAATGGGAGAGAAACTGGACAAGGATAGTCAATCAATTTGTAGAAGAGTTGAGAAAACAACTTAAAGTTAATTTAGTATGTTTCCATAACAAACAAAAAGAAATGAATAATTGAAAAATTAGCTCATTATGAATAATAGGTGCAAGTAGACATATTGTAATGTTGACCTGATTGACACTCCTGGATGCAGGCTTATCATGCAGGTGTTTGAGAACAGCAAGAGAGCAGATGAGGACAAACAAGCTCTCATTATGATCCATGCAAGAGCACCAAATGGCCTTGACTGAATCTGGAACCCTTCCAAAGAAGGGGGCGGAAATAGCATAAGAAGTCCTACATAGTTTGTATATGCCTCTTATTCAGTCACAAAATAGACTGTACAACAAGATAGACTGTGATAGCAAGAAATGGCCGCTCTGCATCCAGGGGCGTCGGACTGGGGGTAAAACCAGTACTGATTACCAGGGCCCCAAAGGGAGAGAGGGCCCTTGAAAAGTCTGGAATATATTTTATGTTACCTAGATATTTTCATTTCCTAATTAAATTTCATAATGAATGTCAGATGAAATGTAAAATTAGTGTATTGGCTGAATAACTTTGTTGATTGACTGACTGGTCCCACCCCTTGCTAATGCGCCAAATGGTTTAGTCCATCTGCACGCATTTTGTTTATGTTAGTTAGTTCAGCATCTGGAGGAGCGCAAACTTCTGCTGTAGAAATGTCTTTCTCAAAGCAAGGCAAATTAGGCCCCCCAAAATGAAAGGAACGACATTAGAAGGCAAGAAAACAAAATGAGGGGAAACAATTGGTAACTGACTTATTTTCAAAGAAAGGTGAGCACAATCTAGAACACGAAATCTGTAGTGCTAAACTGCTTGAATATCTCCGCGATCGTTAGTGCTAAAAATCAACTGAGGCAACCCACTGAAAGAGCAGAACACTTTCAGATGATCATTTGGTTATACATGTAATCTGAGGTAAAGGCTAAATAAATAAACTGTACACTAACAATGCTGTTTGCACAACACACCATTATAATAGCCTAAATTGAAACCTGTTTAATTTTAAATTAATAGGCTATAATATCTAAAATTAGGAATAATTAGCAATTATATAGCCTACGTTGAGTGTTATATACAAAAAAAAATTGTAATATCATTAGCTTAAACTTAGTAACCACAGTAATCACTCTCAAAAAGGATGTGATAATAACACATTTTTTTGTGTTATGGCTATTTTAACACATTTTGTGTAATTTTAAGTTGATCATGTGTAAAAATAAAAAGAAAGAGAGAGCGAGAAACAACACAGTGTGTCCAACACACAATGGGTCTCATTCATGAAACACGAGCAGAACGAATGTTTGTGTAAATCGTGTGTAAAGTGGTTCTGGCGTAAATTTTCGGATTCATTAAAATGTTCGTATTTCCCAAATGTTAGTTGGTACGAAAGAAATCTACACCTGCTCCCAGCCACGCGTAAATAGTACGTTTAACATCCGAACGTTTTGCTCATTAATAAACTGCATTTTAATTCAACGTAATCGGCTACATATTTACACAGCATTTTGAAAAAGTATTATATATAGTAATTACATACGGTTTTTCTTTTTACTTGTATTACGAGAGCCAGTAATAGCATCTGCAAACGGAACACAAGTCCACAAGTTTTTTTTATTTTTTTATATTCAAGCTGTTTTTTTTTTGTTTGTTTTTTTACAAGTCCGCAAGTTACAAGTGTTGCAGTCAAGCTTCATGTCGAACCATTTTCTTTTCACTTCTGGGACTGTTCGATTAAAAGATGAAACTCCTTTTTTTTAGGACCTGATACGCCACTATGTACGCTTGAAAATAAAATGTGGCGTTTTGAATGAACTTCTGATAATAAAACTTCAATTTCTGCATCTGAGAAATTTCTCTTCTTCATTCGCTTTTTTTTTTTTTTTTCTTCCAAAATTATACATGTAATAATACAATAGCATTCGCTTTTGAGAAGACATGTTGAAATCCTTCGTTTCGTGTCATAATATGATGCCCATATATAGCTGTCAGTCGGTTTTAATTGGCGGGATTTATGGTAATTGAGAATGAGCGTGCACGCGCGTCCCATTTACGAGTGATTGGAATTCATTAACCCACACACACATTTCACTATCAAATCTGACGTTTACGAAGTATTTGTGAATCAGGAGAAGAATTTTCGGGAATGTCTCTTTACGCGCAAATCACTCACATATTTACTCGTATATTTACGAATGTTTCATGAATGAGACCCAATATGTGTTAACTATCATCCAATCACATTGCTGCAACGTCACTCAGCGCCTCAAGAAGCAACTTCAGCAAGTTCGCGCCATGGATAACTTGGATGCACACGTCAGGTATTTGGATTTATGGTTTATTTGAAATTGTCAAATATAAATGATCAAATGTATTTTATTATTGTTATTTTTTTAGACGGTCAAATGTGCATTTAGTTAGCGACCTCAACTGTGTACGGGTGTTTTCCGTAGACGCAACAGCAGTTGAGGCCTTGAGGCAGCAACCGCATCTGATAGTTAACATTAGTGCTTCACAAATGATTTTTATTTCTCCTCATATAACTTACTTTGGTAGGTTTGTCCCTCACTTTCTAGAGAGAATTCATTTTTAACGAGCTTTGTTTTTCTTTGTTTGATTTGTTGCAAATGGCATGATGTCTGATAAAACGCTGCGCAGCTCGTTAACGAGTTTGATAAAGTGGTAACGTTACCACTTTCATTGCTATCTGTCGCCTCTCTTTAATTAAACAACAGAATGTATTGATGTTTTGTTAAATGCCCTTAAATAATAACATGATTTATCAAGGTAACGGTAAAAATTTGATTGACTTCGACAATCGAGTCACCATCTCAAAAAGGATGTGTTAATTTGACTATTTTAACACAGTTTGCGCATTTCGTGTACGTAATTGACACAAATTGTGTAATAATAACACACTGGTGTGTATAAAATTAGCAGGAATAACACATTGTTGATTTAAAAGTAACACAAAATGTGTTGTCCTCAACACAGGTTGTGTTTTTTTCAACGTCCTTTTAAGAGAAGCGCCGATCCCGGGGGTGCTCATGGTCTCGCGCACCCCCGGGATTGGCACTTCTCTTAAAAGATAAAAATAAATGAGAGTACATTGTAATATACAAGACAAACAGATTCAGAATTCGGAACCGCGTACTAGCACACTACTTTTAATTAAAAAAAAAAATGTTTTACCATAATATATGGCAGAAATAGTAAAAGTAGTATGAAGTAACGTACCAAATTTAAAATGGACGACTGGTTTTCGGAGATTAAAAGATTGCTTTAGGTTTATCTCGGAAGTTTATTATGCTAGTTTGATGTTTTCATAAATAAATAGATAGTTAATTCTAACACTGCTTGTTAACTACTCTTTTACATTATGAATGTGAATACTATGTTTAATCAGTACATAACAGATTGGTGTTTTTGTATGCCTTTTTGCAGCTTCAAATAGAGAAGACACTCCGAAAACACTAGTAGCTGTACTACTTGATGAAAAGGAGATATGCAAAAAATTGCAGCATCTCAAGAGTGCAGCAGAAATAATTGATGCTTCCAAATGTCTCCTCCCCTGTTCTGCTGAGTACCACCGAATTTTAAAATTTAACGCTGATTTTAATGAATTTATTGACACCGACCTAACTGAGAAAGTGGAAGCCTTGGACAAGTTTCAAGTTTTGTTTAAGTCGATTAAGAGAAGTGGATCACATGCATTGGTATGTAATTTCCCTTTTCAGTAACATAACTTATAATAAGTGACCTGTGTGTCATGCACTATTCAGACCAGAAACGGACAACTTTATAAATTAAACTTATCCATTGATAAAATGATGACTTTAACCTTTTTGTGCATAACATAAGAGTAAATGCAGTTTAATTTTATTTCAAATCTTTATTATTGTACTTCTCCTTGTTACATGTTGTCCTTTGAGGATGAAAGATTGGATGTAGATGCAGCCAGTCCAAGTCATCAACAGAATGTATGTTCATGGAGGTCTTGCGTATACATAATTACAAGTAATATACTTGAACATATTTTAACTGCCTTTTTTTTTTTTTTTTTAAGGTTGCACCAAAGAACACACATGAAGCTGGTCCAAGTAGTCAACAGACGGTTTGTATAATTGAGTGCTGAAATAACAGCACTCTTTTCATTATTTGTATCACTCTGTTGGAATTTGTTTGCCCATTCCACGGAAACTAAGTCTGTACACTTGTACAGTACATCTGTACGTTTTGCCAGATGTTGACTGTCTTTATTAATGAGTGAATCATTCATCAGTTCATTCAAAACTGCTGATTCATTCAGGAGCAAGTGAGTGACTTTGAGTAACTGAATCACTAACTCATCTAATAAGAACTACTTTGTGCTTTTTATATTTCCAGCATCATTGTAATATAATTGATGTAGACACAATGCCAGCACTAATTGAAAGCAAAGGTCTGAGTATATATAAGGATTATGAAGCTTCAGGAATGCTTTCAGAGACCTCAAGAAAGCTCCTTGTGAAGATAGGAGTCAGTGCGCTGGTGGAACACAGTGGATTGTAAGTTTACAGTTGAGAAATTAACTAAAACAACTGTGAATGCGATAACGTATAAAGATGTTGAATACTTTGAAAACACACTGATTACTTCTAATAGTTTGAACATAATTGGGGAAAACTGACTGAATTTGGTTCCTGTATTTTATTTTAATGTATTATGTATGAGTTGAATTGGGTAATTTTTCCATGTTATGTCTTTATTTTGCTTATAGTTACCCTTGTAACGAAGAGAAACGATGTTGGCAGAAAGTGTGGTAACACTGTTTCCTTCTCTGAAGATCAAGATGGGAGAAGAGAATAAAGGATTTGTAAGTTGCACTTATTAAAACACACAAAGCCTACTTTAAATAAATGCAAATTGGAATAGTAAGTATGTGTAGTATGTTAATTAGTTAACAGGTTACAAATCAATTGAAAATTTAGTGACTGTAATTGTTTTTTTTGTTGTTTTTTTTTAAATTAGAAATATTAGTTACAATAACACCAAAAGTACATCCACTCTGCTGGTTTGCTCATCAGACATCATGGGTTCTTGTAAAAGTTACAATTGTTATCCTCCCCCTTTCATCCAGGAACATTTCTATGACCCAGTATCCCACAGTGGATTTATTGAGATGCGACTTCGGAATCTACGGAGGAAACTTCATGATGATCAGCGTCGCTACCAGCGCAAACGTAGTCGAATCAGTGATTCCTCTGGAGTGTCTATCACTTTGGAAATAACTGCTGAAGGGGAGGAGGAGGAGTCCTCTCGGGAGTGGACGACTGTGATCAAAAGGATGAAACCATCTCCAGAAAACCTCAATACCATCAAAACTGGCATGGAGAAAACATACAGTAATCGCAGGTTATGGGTCGCAAACAAGTCCCCAACAGTGAAAGAGATTTGAACAATATCCTCGATTTGTAGACATGCCATACTTGGTAAGGACTTGTTTTGCATGGCTTTTCCTTATAGCTAGGTATGAATAGACTTGTTAGCAAAGGGACATGGCTGGTAGATATTAAGTCCACATGAATTTAAAAAGGTTTTTTTACTTTGTTAGTGCACAATACTAGTCTTATGGTGAAAAATTAATCTATGCAATTTATATATTTATAAAAAAAAGTTTGTCTTTGTTAATCTTTAGTCATAATCTGGAATTTTGCTTTCCCTCTGAAATGCTGTTCCTTCTCTTACAATATCCTTTAAAAATCTTTTAACCACTCCCCTCCAATCATCAGTCTGCTGCAAGCTAGAGATTAAGGTGCACTAAAATCAAGCCCCACCACTTATTTTTCTTCATTCAGTTTAATTCAAATCATAATACTGCTGTATATATATAATATATGTACTGTTATTCATAACCTGGAATGGCCCACAATGCCTCTCTGAAGTTAAGATTGCATAAACTTGACTCGAAAAGACTCCATATTTTGTGAACATACTGAGGAAACACAGTAGTGTTGTAATTGTGTATTCTATCCTGTGTTGTAGCTTGACACTGAGTTTGGAAAAATGTTTCCTGGGAAGGCTGACCTCTTTCTTCGAAAATGGGAAGGAAATATTGTTCCAAAATTGCAAAAGATGTCCACAGAGAAAAATCCTCTGGTCATGCCAGCTGGTAATGAGAGTGAAGGTAGGCTACTTTGCTCGTTCTGTCAAAATGTTTTTCTTTCAGTGAGCACCATTAGTTTTAGTAGTTCAAAGAGTTTAAAGTCAGCCATTATACCAGCCATGAAAAATGTCATTATATTTTGTGTTTTTCTATCATACTACAGATTCATGTTACAGAGCTCTTCAAATTCTTATTACATTGCTTCCCCCTACTGCGTCAGGAAGGAGCAAAGGGTGGGCCAAATGCAGTACAAAGTCAGCCCTTGCTTATCTCTTGGACATTAAGCCGGTAAGCAACTTAATTGTCCTTTTATGTTAGCTTTATTTTTTTTGTCAGTTTTCTGTACAAGCACTTTGTGATGTTATTAAATTATATGACTCTGATTTGCATAAAATTATATTGTTTTAATTTTGTTTTGTTGTTAGGTATGCATGATATTAGATTTTTGCAGATATTTTTAAACTCATTTTGGCCAAGTGTCTTAAGGTTATTTGTGTATTTTCATTTTATTTATTACCGAATGGGCATTAAGGACCCAGGGGAGGCTGTTTTTGCTTCTCACGGTAGTGACTGTTTACTCTATCATGCTGTATGTTTCATTCTGGATGTACATTCTCAAATTAAATGCAGTGATCCAAAACTATGGAGGTAAATCAGTAGCTTAACTCGAGAGGTTGAAAATCTGAATGTGAGAAGAGAACTTGTCATTTTAACATTCGTATTTGTAAGTTGAAATTTACACTCACAGCTCTGATGTGAAAAGCTGAATCTTTCAATTTTCACACACAAACAATGATCAAAACATCCGTGTTTTGAATTGGAAGCTGTATATTAAGTCACAAATGTGTAAAATGACATACACAAATGTTTACGACATTTGCACTTTACTTCAGTTTCGCTGCACAATGTCAAGTCGGCACTTACAACCTCTCAGATCTGGCAGTACAAGTTCAAATCCTAGCGCTCTGACTTTTGCTACTCCTTTTGCGGTATTCCTGTTGCAAAAAATGGAATTTATAAAATGTACTTTTATTTTTACAGGCTGGAACCAGCATCTCCAGCCTCCTGGATAATTCCCAGACAATGGTGGAAAGCCATCAACCCCACATTGTCTGCTTGGGAGTCCCAAGTTGTTCTACAGCGCAATACATCATTGTGGCCGAGAATGACAAAGTCACCATTCCACTTGAGGATAACAGTCTGACGTGTGCCATCGACAAGCTGTTTAAAATGTATTGGGTTTGCAATGTAGAATATCCTGTCCAACTCGCATCTGTCTTCAGTTTCTTTGAAAATGTGTATGACATTCCTTTCTCTGGTGGGAAGAGATCTAAAGTTGTGGAGCTTATTTCAAAGCTTCAAGCACTTTCCTAAATTGTACCGCCATGTACATATGTCCGAAGTGCAAAAAATCAACTTCAAAAGACATCCGGAAACTTTTAAGTCATCTTAGGCATGTCCATGCACTTTCTGATGGACAGGATTATACAATTGTTTGTAGTCAAAACAACTGTCAACGAACATACCATAACTTCAATTCTTATGCTAAACATCTAAATAGAGACCATGCTCAAGCTGCAAACCCAGTACATCTAGAACAAGACTCTGACACTAGCATGAGTGAGAACTTCTCTGCTGCATCTTGCTCTGCTGCTGTTGATGTTCTAGAGACTAATGTTGATGGCTCCAGTAACTGCAGCACTTCTGACTACCAAAGCTGTGCAGCAGCATTTGTTGCAAAAATGTACTCCTCTTCAAATTGTACCCTGACCGATGTGCAAAGAAGCATCACATGCACAAAAGAACTACTCTGTGAAACCCTGGACTGTTTGCAAGAGAGAACCACATCTCTGCTCAATCGTTACTCTATACCCAATGATGAATTGCAGACCTTGATGAGAGATTTTGAAAGAGGACGAAATATGTTTGAGGAAGTTGATACCCCCTACAAAATGACCAAGTATTTTGCTGAAAACCACTCTTTTATCAAGCCAACAGAAATCTTCCTTGGAAACAGAGGTGACACTGCAAGAAAGCATGGTAAATTAACTCAAGTGTTAATAGCAGATACATGTCAATACATATCTATTATTGATACCCTGAAGTTTCTTTTTGACAATGAACAAATGCAAAAGCTCTTTGTGGATTCAACCGAAATTGATGGTAAATTGCGTGACTACTGTGATGGCTCACATTTTACAAATCACAAATTGTACAGTAGATTTCCTCAAGCTTTACAAATTCAACTTTATTTTGATGATTTTGAAACAACAAATCCTTTAGGCTCTAAAACCAAAGTTCACAAAATGTGAGCAGTTTATTTTTGTGTGAGGAATTTGCCTGCTAGATTTAACTCGTCTCTTGAAAACATCCACTTATGTTTGCTTTTTAATTCCATTGACAAAGAAGTTTATGGTTTCAAGAAAATATTTGAGCCATTGTTGGATGATATTAAATTTCTTGAAACCAGAGGGCTAGAAGTTCAGATAAATGGCCAAAGTTCAGTGTTATTTGGCACAATATGCTTATTTACTGCTGATAATCTGGCCTGCCATTCACTTGGAGGGTATTTGGAGAGTTTTGCAGCCAACAAATTCTGTCATTTGTGTCTAATTGACAAACATGAGATGCAGGGTATATTTGATGACGATTGTTTGGAGTTGCGCAATGAAGTTAATTACAATGAACATGTCATGCTTAAAAATCCTAGTTTAACAGGCATAAAAGCAGACTCTTGCCTAAACTCTCTAGAGTACTTTCATATTACTGACAATGTCTGTGTTGACATTATGCATGACATTTTAGAGGGTGTGGCTCCACTCGAGATCAAACTAATGTTACAACATTTCATCTATGAGCAAAAACTTTTCACTTTAGATCAGTTGAATGACCGAATGATTAGCTTTGACTATGGTGTGACAAACGAGAAAAACAAGCCTAGTGCCATTCATAATCTAAGAACATCAGAGAACCCCATTAAGCAAAATGCCAGTCAAATGTGGTGTCTCATCCTTTTTTTGCCTTTCCTGATTGGAAATTTTATAAGTGAAGGTGATAGTCACTGAAAATTGTTCCTTCTCCTTAAAGAAATTTGTAGTATCATTTTTGCACCAGTTGTCACCAAAGGATTAGCTGTATTTTTAAAGCAGCTAGTTATTGATCACCATAATTTGTTTAAGACTCTATATCCAAACAAATCACTAATACCAAAGCATCATTTTATGACTCATTACTGGCGAATGATGCTAAAATTTGGCCCACTCTCTAAATTTTGGTGCATGAGATTTGAGGGAAAGCATGGTCCTCTAAAAAGACAAGCACAAGTTGTATGTAAGTTTGTAAATATAAGTAAGACATTAGCCTACAAGAGTCAGGTTCAGACTATGTTTCATTGGAAACTGGGAAGTCCATTAACAGAAAAAATTACTGTCCCAAATGTTTTTCCAGTCATGGTTGGATCTTTGTAAAAAAGTGTTCTGTTTGTTGAAAACATGAGAGACTTTGTCTATGAACTTGACGCATGTAGCACTGTTCATGTTTCTCACTTTGTTGGTGTGTTCGGTCAGACTTTTCAGACTGGTTGTGTACTTGCTTTAAACTGTGACTTAAGAGAAGAGCGTCTCTTTGGTGAAGTTTTACACATAGTTCCACAATGTGAAAAACAAATTGTTTTAGTTTTTCTTAGAGTTCTATCACAAATGTACTTTCACCCACACTTGTGTGCTTATGCAGTCCAAAGAACAACTGAGTACAAAGTGATTAATTTGAGCAATGCTGCCGATGTAAAACCTCTTCACATGATTTCCTACAAAGAAAACCTTTTTGTAAATCCAAGATATAAAATTGTTTAAAAATGTCTTTATGAAATTCAAATGACTTGTGAATGTTGACGTTGTGAAAATGTAGCAGTTAAGTTTTAATAAATACATTTTTTTTTTAAAATACTTTTTTGTTATGCGTTCATTTTAACTGGTCACAAATAGCACATCTATGACACATATTGTGTGATTTAGTACACATTAGTGTGTTAAATATTTTAACACACTCCCTGTGTTAAGAACAATAACACACTGGTTGAGTTAAAAGTAACACAAAATGTGTTGTCCTTAATTAGACACACAGGTGTGTTAAGATATAACACAGGTTGTGTTGTTTTTAACACATCCGTTTTAAGAGAATGTTGAAAGGAGGTTTGAAATGTGTGTGCACACATGACACATTATCAGGCTACTCTAAGCATTTACAGTTAATAGTTATTACGCTATAAATATCTAGGTCTACAGATTCATGTGTGCAGAGGCCATATTATTATTATTATTTATTTTTTTGAGGAACATGGGGGCCCATCAGGAATGCCTATGCATAGGGCCCGGGATCTTGTGCTACGCCCCTGTCTGCATCCACCAGCACTGAGACCTTAGCTGGGGTCAGTTAAACCTTTTGGTTAAATCCTGGTAAATATTATTACTTTAATGATTTATAAAAAAAATAAAAAAAATAAAAACCGTAGAACTAAACGGACTATTATGAAGTGGGTGTTTGATATTGTAAACACGAATGTACTTATGATAAAATGTAATAATTGTATGTCATCTATAATGCCAAGTGTTTATGGTTTTTACTGACTGATAAATACATGTTGATTTAAGAAAACGAAATATATTATTGTAAATGAATAAAGAATATTTTAATTGTATTATGTGAAAAGGTATTATACTATAGTAACAAACAAATCTGGGGTTAGAAAAGATTATACCTTTTAGATTTAATTAAGGAGACGTTTAGGGTGAGAACTCCTGATAAGACGATTTAATTATTGGCTTAATTTTTGAGGATTTAAAATGTGTGTGATGCCACCAAATACTGATGTAACAAAGTGTGAACCTTATAATGGGGATGTAAAGATAATTTATAGTAAGACATTACTGAGAATAATGTTGTTGTTTTTGAAATATTCTGTGACTCAAAACACTTCTGTTTAGCTATGCATTTACTGAATGAGCACTGTGCCACTGTTCGTCCGGCTGTACTGTATTTTATTTTATTTTTCTAAACCGTTTTAATTATTCTTATTTCTTTTTATTATTTTAATTTCTTCTATGTAAAGCACTTTGAATTGCCATTGTGTATAAAATGTGCTACAAATAAACTTGCCTTGCCTATTTGGATTTGCTCTTTTGAACAATTGTTAGAACCCTGATCAAACTCAAATGCCTGTATATTTCTAGTAATCCTGAAGATCTTGAGTTTGTTCTGGTGTTTTTCATTATAGGGTTTGAGCTAAACTCTAGTGGATCTCGAGGGCCAGATTTACCCACTGGTTTATTTAATATAACATCAATGCTCTTTAAATGGTTGGTTCACCCAAAAATGAAACAAAATGAAATCACCATCATGTCGTTCCAGAACCTGTCGAACGTTGAACCCAGAAGCGCTGCAACTGTGGGTGACTAATTAATGGCAGTAACTTCATTTGTGGCTGAACTAACCCTTTAAGGGAGAATATAGTGGCTCTTAAAAGAGTCTTTGGGTTCCCTGATCAGACAGCCGAGCTGCTAAACACATTTATGCTCGTGTGAGGGATGATATTTTATATGGATACTGGAACAGGCCTTCAGCACTAAGCCATGTTTACGTAATAAATAATGCAACCAAAATTTACATCGCAAATATGGAAACATTTGTATTTGTGCTGAGAGTTGTAGTTTAAGTTTCACTTCAAATAAATTTGTTTGACTTAATATAGCCATAAATATAATTTAATATATAAATGTATATACATATCTGTAACTTTGAGCTATTCTGAATAGCCTAATGGTAAAATGTAAAGGATTTGTTGTTGAATTATACTTGACTGTTATTGATGCGGTTTAGACTGACATTTTTTTGTAATAATACAGAAAACGAAACCTTGTCTTTAATGCTATTATGTTTGACATTTAAGAGTTTGTGAGATTCTGATAATTAATAATCAAAATATTAAAATAATAAATAAGTTATCAAATAGTATTCAAATAACCTAAATATGTTCTCTTATGAAACATCAGTCGAGACACATTGATTGCTTTGATTTTAGTTGTTCGCTTTTACAAACTGGAAGAAAAGTTGGAAGCAGACATTAAAAGAGCATCATAATAAAAATGATTGTAAAAGTAAATATTTAAATATATGTTTACCTGTGTTATTCAACATGATATCCTCTTCATGAAATGGATTTAACATTAAAGATTTATAAATTAATAAAAACAGACAGAGAGCTTGAACATATTGTTTGACTCTCATATGGGTGTTAATATTCACCCACTATTCTCTTCATTTAAATTACATTTGTAGGTTGACAAGTCAACATTTGTGAACAATTAGTGAAAAATCAATAGTGCAGCGCACAGACCTCTGATATACTATAGTAAAAAACCCCTGAAACTGATTCAATCTGTATTTTATGAGGGAAGATGAACTATGTAGTTACAACTGTATACATCAGAGACAAGAAGCTGGATTGTCCAAAAAAAAAAAAGAATTCAAATATAAATGTTAATGAAAATAATGCTTTTGCATTCACAACATTTATTGAAGACAAAAGCCAATATGCCGTTAGAACAGAAGTTTCTCATCTTAGTCTATAAAAAAAACAACAGATTTAAAAAAATTTGTGGATTTATTTATTTTTTAAGTTTACTTTTATCTCACAGCAAACATATACAATTAAACCCTTGAAATACGTCGATTTTATGTTATGACATGAATTTTAGTGCGAGAACTTAAGCCTTGTCTGTGAAACCAGCCATAAATGTTTTATAGCTTATTATTCTACATCATCCCTCTCTATATGTAGATGATTAAATCTACAATACAACTGCTCTTCTGCAGATAATATGTGTGGCTCTTAAAAGAGCCTTTGTGTTGTGTGTTGAGCTGACTCCTCTACTTGGAGCTGGTGTATTTGGTCACAGCCTTTGTGCCCTCAGACACGGCGTGTTTGGCCAGCTCTCCGGGCAGCAGCAGACGCACGGCGGTCTGGATCTCTCTCGATGTGATGGTGGAGCGCTTGTTGTAGTGAGCGAGACGAGACGCTTCACCGGCGATGCGCTCGAAGATGTCGTTGACGAAAGAGTTCATGATTCCCATCGCCTTGGAGGAGATCCCGGTGTCGGGATGAACCTGCTTCAGGACTTTGTACACGTAGATCGCGTAGCTCTCCTTCCTGGACTTTCTGCGCTTCTTTCCGCCCTTGCCGGCGGTTTTAGTGACGGCCTTCTTCGAGCCCTTCTTGGGTGCGGACTTCGCTGGTTCAGGCATGATGATTCAGTCAAAGAACAATAAAGCTGAATCACTGCAGGCGGGCTTTATGCGCTGCTATATGCTAATTTCCAAAGGGAAGTACGGCCTTCTCTGATTGCTTGTTTTATTGGACCAACCCATAGAATAATTTCATTGGCTACCTTTAGTTGTTATACAACCAATCAGAGACTTTAAAATGTTGATCCCGCCCATCGCCTCATGTCCTTCTACCATCCCCCATTGATTCTATTGTTTGTTCTTTGTTTCATTTTCCGCATTTTTCGGAATGCAATGCAGTATCAAATATTTAAAGTACATTATTGATCATTTCAGTTGTTTAGTCAAATAAAAAAACATTAATTAAATACACAATTCATACTATATAAACACAAGATCACATACCCCCGTTTATTTCATACATTATCCTTAGGAATCGGATGAGACGTTAACCCGAGATCCTGACTCTCTGGTCATTAAAAAAAAAAGAAAGAAAAAAAAACATGGCACTTCTCGTAAAGAGTAGGAGTTTAGCTCTGGAGGCACGGTGCCAAATTCCATCCACTGACCCTCATCAATAGACTCCATTTCTCGCTCTCCTCTCCATAATCTCCTCATATAGCTGGTGTCTGTGTCTTGTGTGTGTGTGTGTGTGTTTTGGAGCCGTTGTATCATCAAGTGCTTCACAGACACTGGTGGTGGATGAGGAGATTCCCTCATTTAATTGTAAAGCTCTATGGTTGTGCAATAATATATATGAAAGTAACATATACGTTAATTACATTAGAATATAATTGTACAGTGACCACTGAAAATGATGCAACACTTATTAAATGGAAACACTAAATAATTCACAATATCGGTAAAATAACACAAATTTATTTTCACCACCTCAAACTTGTTCTTTGTGTGTAAATGTGCGTGGCTCTTAAAAGAGCCGTTGGGTTTTTCTTCTTCGTGGATCTCTTAACCCCCGAACCCGTACAGAGTGCGTCCCTGTCGCTTCAGCGCGTACACAACATCCATGGCGGTGACGGTCTTTCTCTTGGCGTGTTCAGTGTAAGTCACAGCATCACGAATGACGTTCTCCAGAAACACCTTCAACACACCGCGAGTCTCTTCATAGATCAGGCCAGAAATACGCTTGACGCCGCCACGTCGAGCAAGACGACGAATAGCGGGTTTAGTGATTCCCTGGATATTATCGCGAAGAACCTTTCGGTGACGCTTAGCGCCTCCTTTCCCGAGTCCTTTACCGCCTTTTCCTCTTCCAGACATGACTGCAGATAATCTTCAATCCACAACAGCAGAATAGATGATAGAAAAACTACTGGGGAAGAGGAGTTTATAGTCGGCTAGCGAACCCAATTGAAACCACATTCATGGGCGGTTCTAGTTAACGTCACCAGTTACGCATTTCCAAGTCGAGGTCAGTCTTTTGATGCTGGGTAAGAGTGGATAGGATTTAAGGAATATTGATAACTGCATAACATATGAAATAAAAATAAATAATATGCATAAACTTTAGTGATAATAATAATAATAACTACATAAACATAATACAATAACTAAATGTCGTAGCATAACACGAAAATAATAAAATAAAAAAACACCTAAACCATCATTAATTTAGTTTTATACTCTATTGACAGTTGGCCAATGGCTGTGCGCCTCCTGATTTTCCGCTGTCTTCTATAACCGTGCATTGCCATTTGTACATAAATCTAATGCAGCGTGTTATATCGGTTAAAAAGGCTCAGGAAACTACATTTATTCATTTATAATATTAACAACGTGGAACACTATAAACTAATTTTATTTTTATGCTGGGTAGTTAATGTTAATAATGATTGGATTATGTAATCACTCTTTCTTGGAGAAATTGTGTGGCTCTTAAAAGAGCCTTTGGTCTGAAGAGAAGCTTCCGTCAGTCTACTTGGCCTTCGCGGGCTTCTCGGTCTTCTTGGGCAGCAGCACGGCCTGAATGTTGGGCAACACACCACCCTGAGCGATGGTCACGCCACCCAGAAGCTTGTTCAGCTCCTCGTCATTGCGCACCGCCAGCTGCAGGTGTCGAGGGATGATGCGGGTCTTCTTGTTGTCCCGAGCGGCGTTTCCAGCCAACTCCAGGATCTCAGCGGTCAGATACTCGAGCACAGCGGCCAAATACACCGGAGCTCCGGCACCGACGCGCTGGGCATAGTTGCCTTTGCGGAGAAGTCTGTGAACACGGCCGACGGGGAACTGCAGTCCCGCCCTGGAAGAGCGACTCTTGGCCTTAGCGCGAGCCTTTCCCCCGGTTTTACCTCTTCCACTCATTGCGGTTTAAGTTCGTTTACGATAAACGAGGGGAACAAATACAATGCGGTTGCCACTTGCCAGTTGTGAGGTGACTTATAAAAGAAAGCTTGACAGTCTCCTATTGGCTGAAATCTGAAAACATTCCCAGCCAATCAGTGATCTTCCCTCTGAACAGAAGAAATTCCAGATCCATTGTTATCTGAAGATTGGAGTGAAAACTTAATAGAAAGGAATCCCAACTCAATGTTTCTTAAAGAGGTGGAAGAAAAAGAAATAATAGAAATTGTAAACAATTTTAAATACAAAACATCTACTGATTGCAATGAAGTTGATTTGAAAATTGTGAAAAAGGTAATTGAGGGGATCTCTAAACCAATAACATATATCTGTAATCTGTCTTTTCACACCGGTAAATTCCCAAACAAAATGAAAATGGCGAAAGTTGTTCCGTTGTACAAAACTGGGGATAGACACAAGTTCACAAATTACAGGCCTATTTCTTTATTACCACAATTTTCCAAAATTCTAGAAAAACTATTTTCCAATAGATTAGACAAATTTTTAGATAAACAAAAAATACTTTCTGACAATCAATATGGATTTAGATCAAATAGTTCAACATCACTGGCATTAATTGATTCAATTGAGGAAATCACAAACGCTTTAGAACACAAACAGTAGCCTATACAGTTGGGAGTTTTCATCGATCTTAAAAAAGCTTTTGACACAATCAATCATAACATATTAATTAATAAATTGGAACGGTATGGGATCAGGGGCGTAGTATTGCACTGGGTGAAAAGTTATTTAAGAGATAGGAAACAATTTGTGAAGTTGGGGGAATACTCATCGTCTTGCTTGGACATTACTTGTTGTGGCGTCCCCCAGGGGTCAGTTCTGGGTCCAAAATTATTTCTATTATGATATATGCAAAGTTACAAAGACAGTAAAACTAGTTCTGTTTGCAGATGATACAAATATTTTTTGTTCTGGGGGGAATTTACAGGAGCTAGTGGAGACTATTACTCCAGCAATGTATAAATTAAAAAGATGGTTTGATAGAAATAAATTATCATTAAAAATTAATAAAACCAACTTCATGTTATTTGGTAACTGTAAAGAGAGTATAGTCCGGATACAGGTAGATGGGGTGGACATAGAACGGGTTAATGAAAATAAGTTTCTTGGGGTGATAATAGATGACAAAATATGTTGGACATCTCACATAAAATATGTACACAATAAACTTTCAAGAAGTATTTCAATATTGAACAAAGCGAAACATGTTCTGAACTACAAATCACTTCACATTCTTTACTGTGCACTGATATTACCATATCTAAACTACTGTGCGGAGGTTTGGGGTAATACTTACGGATGCAGACTATTATCTGTATTTATGTTGCAAAAAAGAGCCATAAGGATGATTCATGGTGCCGGTTATAGAGATCACATTTTTAAATTTTTGATTTTTAAAATCAAAGATATTGAAATTTACTGATCTGGTTTATATTCAAACAGCACAAATAATGTATAAAGCAAAAAATAACCTACTCCCTGGCAATATTCAACAACTGTTTTTTAATAGAGAAGGGAGATATAATATTAGGGGTGAGTGCAACTTTAAACAATTATATGTCCGTACAACATTAAAAAGTTTTTGTTTTTCGATATGTGGAGTGAAGTTGTGGAAGTTCAGTATTTAAACAATGTCCAAGTATGACTCAGTTTAAAAAGCGCTGTAAAAATATGGTATTTGCAAGGTACAGAGAGGAAGAAGGTCATTGATTAGGTGATAGTTAATTTATATATTTTCATTTTTTATTTTATTTTTATTATTATTATTTTTATGCAATTTATTATTTATGATGTATATAAACATAGGTAAATATGTATTTTTTTTTTTTTTTTTTTTTTTTTTTTTTTTGTGTGTGTGTGTGTGTGTGGAGACAAATAGATCAAGATGTTCGGCCAACCGGTTAATTATTAAAAAAGTAGTGGAGAAGGGGTAGGATTGAATAAGCTTATGCTTCTTCCTACTCCTTTTCGGACATTTATAAGTTAAAACTGTTTCCTTGTTTTTTTTTCAAAAATCATATAAATAAATAAAATCATTATTACTATGATTGTTTTATTTATTTATTTTATTTATTTTTTTGTAGTTTTGTAGTTTTTTTTTAATGTTTATTTTTTTTTAAGTCTCTTTTACATGTTTGAAATAAAGCTTTTTCATTCATTCATTCATTCATTCAACACCAAACCCCCCTTCTGCTGCTGACACTCAAACACGTCACGCTGTAGTTTCATTTAATGCCGTCTTCCTTTTAAAGGGGGACTTTATTTTGATATGTTGATGATAATGATGATGATGATAATGATAAAAATGTGTGATTACAAGTTAAACACTTCGGTCATTAAGCATAATAGCTTTAGTTTAATTTCATAAATATGTAAACTTATGTATAATATGTAAACTTATGTATAATGTACATTTATGTATTTATGCATAAATACTTAACACTTGATCAAAAACATAACATTCCCAAATAGGCCTGTTCATTTGCTTTCACTTGTAACATAAAGGAAAGCCAATGTCACTTTTGACCAATGAAATAACACTCTTTACTATTAACTAGTGGGTGGCTCTTAAAATACCTTTATATATATATATATATATATATATATATATATATATATATATATATATATATATATATATATATAAAACAAGTAAAAAGACTGAGTTTATTTCTTTGTAGCTGTTGTGTATTAGTTTTCTATGCTGATGATTACACTGAATTCGGGTAGGATTGGATTTTGTACCTAATCTTGCATATTTATCTTAATATATAGGCTAATCATAATCTGTTGAACACTTATTATAGTTTTTTCTATGCATTTATTGAGGTTTAATAACCATAAAAGAGTTATCAACCAACGTTGGCAGGCCTTTAAATAAATGTCATCATTGTTCACAGTCTAAATGAGTTCAGTTTCTCTCAGGTGGTTTAGCAGTAACTTTATAGTGGAAGTCAAAGTATGTTGTGGGTTGTTTCCAAAAGCAGCCGTTCTTATATAGTGGGTCTAACTTTTCAGAGACCATGGGTGGGAGAAAACTGAAATTAGATTCACAGCAAAACACATCACTTACATTTTCACATGTTGCAGAGGCTTCTTTCGAGTCACTGAAGATGTAATCACTTTAGCAGCTGCTTGTAGAGCGAATATGACTGTTAAAGTCTTTAGTTTAAGAGGCCTTGTTAAAAAGTTATAAACCTTCTGATTAAATCTTTTTTTTTTTTTTTTGGGGCCGAAATTGATCGAGCAGCCAATCAGCGTTCAGGCGAACATCTCCAACCCACAGTCTTTCAGCTGAACTTCCCTATGTATTATAATATAATTACATGCACATAATGTGTGGTTTCACCATAGACAGTAAAAGAAATGGACACAGCGACCCCACTGGATTCAACGGAGAAAAGTGAAGTCAATTAGAAGCTTTCACTTCCTGATGGCTGAGTGTACTGCTCAGACTCAAACTGAGCTTGACGACGTAGATGTGACGTGAGCAACCTGTCTGTCTTCTAGTAGCTGTGCCAAGAGAAATCTGAATCATTCCCTTCCGAATCTTGCAGAGACGGAGAGTGGAGCTGTCCATGAGCTAGCAGCAGGAGCAACTTTTGTATTCTGATTAATTGATTCAATACTTCTGATCAAGTATTCTGATTAATTACTTTGTCATTTTGCCTCCACGTCCCCCCGATTGCCCGCGAGCTTCTCCTCCTGTCTATACGGTAATCTCTCTACTTTGCGACAGAGAGTCGCGTGGTTATGACGCAATCGTTAGCCTATTTTTACAAAAACGGCTTCTACGGGGCCATAACGTAAGATACAAGGTAATGGAGCCTTTTATACATTTTCGTGTTTCTTTAGAAATAAACAATGGACAAATGGAGTCTTTAAACGCCTCAGATGTAAAGTTATTCGCTGTCAAAGTGACGCCAAAATGAATGGGAGTCAATGGAATGCTAACAGCAGGTGATGGTCGGCTAATCAATGGCGGCGCCAGGGGGAAGCTTCAGTTTTTTCTGAAACATTACCCCCCTGGGTTTCACTGGTGTTGTGCGTCAATGCAAAGTAAGTAGGCCTACATTATATTTGATCCTTTTAGCAATTATATGTACTTGACTTGTCTAATATATAGTTTTGCCGTTATTGTGCCTTGTAAGGCTAATGATAGGAGATCGAAACGTCTTTAGAATGATGTTGTATTGTAGCCTATATATTATCGTTATGCTTTGATGTTTATATTGATGTGTGTGTGTGTGTGTGTGTATGTGTGTGTGTGTGTGTGTGTGTGTGTGTGTGTGTGTTTTTGTTTATATTACATTGTGGGAACCAAATGGCCCCACAAGGATAGTAAAACCTGAGATCACCTCCATTGTGGGGACCAGCCAGCGGTCCCCATGAGGGAAATGGGTTAATAAACATACTAAATGATATTTTTTTGAAAATGTAAAAATGCAGAAAGTTTTCTGTGATGGGTAGGTTTAGGGGTAGGGTTAGTGTAAGGGGACAGAATATACAGTTTGTACTGTATAAAAACCATTACGTCTATGGAGAGTCCCCACAAAGATATGTGCGCCTGTTTGAGTGTGTGTGTGTGTGTATTGATGATGTATATTTCATCTGTGTTTTGGTGTAATTTAATTGCAAAAGTATTCGTTCTTTAGGTACATTATAAAGTTGTAAACAACTTAATCCGCATGAAGCCCAGACAGATTCACCGACAGAAAAACTGTTTACGGTTTACTCTAATGTATGACACAGCAAGTTTGTTTTTCTTTAATTATTACTCTCATGTCTGTATTTCTTTAAATATTCATCATGTGTCTATTTTAAAACACTTATTAGTCTGTGTAAGTGGCCACTGGAGGCCACTAGAGGTAATGCATTCACAGTCAGGTCATTCATGTGACTGGGTTGGAGGCTATGAGCGCAGGATCCTGTATGGCTGATCAACAGTTTGCTCTCGCCTGATTTCTCTCATCTCAGAAGCTCAGGGACATATTTCAGAGACCTTCAAGCTAGCGGCTAATTCAGGAAAGCAGCAAGTCTAAAGTTTGTACCCTTGGTGAGCAGAGTGAGGTGTGTATTATTTGGCTCCATGTATAAGGAAAGGCTTTAAGGATGTAAAATGTCTATATTGATGTAAAATGTCTATATTGACTGTTGCTGGAAATTGTTTTGTTGTGTATCTTGTACCAGGAAAGCTGCATGTGTTAAGTGAGCAAATTATTGTTTTATGTCTTGTTATTTTTAATGTGCATTGCACATATCCACAAATGCATGATGCACTGTAAAAGAGGTGATGATTTATTTGTAAATGTGTGTCATGCCAAAGGTTCATTAACAAGCTATTTGTGTGTTTACTTCTAGTTTTCACGGTTCTCATGCTGATTCTAGAAGAATAAAAAATGATTGCACCCGTTAGAGACTCTCTGCCATTATTAAGAAGCCAAGGACTGCTACATTATGTTTATACCTACCTACATTTTCTTTTTTTCTTCTTCTTTTATTATTATTATTATTATTATTATTATTGGGAAAAACCACATATATAGGCTATACCCCCATAAGGGAAACTGCTAATATCTGAGATATGTGGTGACAAATAAACAGGTTATTCTCAAATATCTACTGACCAAGTCTCTTTCCGGACACCCGGAAGTTTCAAACTTAACCAGCAATTTACTTAAAGACGATTGTGCTTTCAACAGCCAACCTATTTCTTCAGGCCTAATAATAGAGTTGAGCTCATAGTTGTGGTTTGACTTCTGCTCTGTTTCTGCTCTGTGGTTTTAACCAGAGTAGAGGAAACATTTATGAATGTTCTGCATCTTTAGTTTCATAAACCTCAAATTATCATCACAAGATCAAAGATTCAAAGAATTCTGTGTCATTTTCATTGACTTCCCTTTTTTAGAAATCCAAAACCATGTTAATTCTTCTCTAAAAGGAGGGCAGTGAGAAAGGGTTGTTTAGAAGTGATGAAAGATGTCACTTCTTAGCTACCCTTTCCCACTATATCCTTTTAGAGAATACATAAACATGGTTTTAACCCTCTAATGGCATGAATTTTTATTTTGTGAGGGAAAAAAAGTTCACCCCATTTTTTGGGAGCTTGGGGGTCCATGATAATATATTCATCATAAAATGTGTCCAACCAATCACAAACATCAAACAATCAAATAAACAAACTACTACTAATTATATATAATACCTCATGTATAAATATTTCTCACATTTCATATACATATATAAACCAAATACACATGCACATGCATACACACATTACTTTACTGACTGACCCCTGACCCCCTAACTGACCCCTGACCTCCCAACTGTCTCTCAAGCCTGATTCAGGGATCCTTTCT